>NC_137130.1:25199390-25586890 GCF_949319135.1 Squalius cephalus
CACAATAATTCATTGCAAAAATGTTAAAAGCGGTACCAACAGAATTATATAATATAATTTATATTGCGTTTTTGGTGTATTTTATGGTGTCAGTCACAGCATTATACTGTGAAAACACCCTTTCACCCAAAAATGAAAATTATGTCATTATTTACTCACCCTCATGTTGTTCCAACCCTTTATGACTTTCTGTCTTCTGCTGAACACAAAAGAAGATATTCTGAAGAGTGTTGGTAACCAGATAGTTGACGGAAGCCATTGACTTCCATAGTATTTTTTCTCTTAAAATTTCTATTCTATCTCTTTAATGCCACAATTTTATAAATAAGGATTTGTACATGTACACTTGTACAGTTCACACGTAAATAATTTACGTTTTAGTGCCGTCAATACATCAGTATTGTGCGTTTATGGGAATGTAAGTAAATGTAGGCGACGTGTGGTAGAACCACACTTTTACGTAAAAAAAATACATACAAATACTCATGAAATCACGTTGGGCTAAAGGTTCAATAAACGTTTCTGTTTGAAACAAACAGCATTCTGAAATTATTTAATATGCCAGGCTTAACGGTTAAATGAATGCGCCATCATAATCTTTAATCTAACTAACTTCCTTTCCTGTCAATCAAATGAGATCGCAAACCACAATGATCAATTGCCGATGGACAAAATCAAATCATGCCCTATGCTGACTTTAATGATACAATGGAAGAGGAATTAGCCTCTTTTGTCACTATTTTATTCTAGCCTTTATTACAACTGATTCAACCAACACCAAAGCCAAATCCAGCAACATCTTCAACATATAAATGCACATTTCTCTTCTCTGAACTGATTCCTTGGAAACCACTGGTGATTTTATCTGGGGATGAGAGACGAAGGTCTAAATAGGCTTTTCCCAGATTAAAGCGTTCTTCCTCGGCCAAGTCCAACATGACGACTACAAATCAACACCAGAGTCTACAAGCAAACATTAGCTTAACCGTAATCTGTTGCTTAACCATCTGCTGACCCATTAAGAAGCTTTGAATTTGACTCAAACTGAAAAATTAAGTTTTCAGAAAAATTATGCATCATAAATGCATCTGAAGGGAATTCATGAAAGGCAGGATAAAATGATAAAATTACTCCAGTTCAAGCTCACTAGCTCATTCAAAAATCTTTTTTGTCCTTTTTTTTTTCACTTGAGAACATTGTGAAGCCAAACAAAGATAGTCACTCATCTCTCACATCCACAGCAAATAACACAGGGTGTTTCACTAATTTAAACCATAAATCTCATAGCATGGCAGAGGATCAGTAGAGAGATGTATAATATGCACAGGGGAGTATTTTGCCTGCTCTTATATCACTACATGACTCACCAAACATCTGCTCTAATGTATCATATGGAGAGCACGCTTATAGATGCATTCAAAGCCTTTTAAAAGCCAAGGATGTATAAAAGATGAGTGATGTGCCTATGAGACAATTACAATCTGCCAGTATTCTTTCCCACGCACAAAGACATGTTGCTTGCAGAAGGTAGAAAAATGGATCGGAGACAAATAGGAGATAAGAATGGAAAGCGATGATCGGTGCAAGAACAGCTCGAACAAAAGAGACAATGAATGTAATTACAGGACAAAAGGATTACAGACAAACTGCATGAAAATGTCTTAAGTATACACTCTATAAATGAAGGTTATGTAATGGCATTGATGGTTCCATGAAGAACCTTTAACATCCGTGGAACCTTTCCATTGCACTAAAGGTTCTTTATCCTGGAAAAGGGGTTCTTTAGATGTTTGAAATTTCTAAGAGAAGAAATTGTTCTTTTAAGAACTGTTCACTGAAAGGTTCTTTGGAGAACCAAAAATGGGTGTTCTACTATGGCATCGATGTGAAACACCCCCTTTTGGAACCTTTGTTTTGAAGAGTGTAGCAAAAGTTAATTCTCTGCATCATGAAAGTCATTTTTCAAAAGCATTTTTCTGAAAATGATTCAAAATATTTTAGAATTGAATACTTAGTCTTGTTGATTGAAATTGATTTTATGATTGGTTTAATTTATCCAGCTTCAAAACATCAAAAGTGTTGTTGCATGGCATGGAGAAACTATAACTGCTTTGCGGAACAGCAGTGAAATGGATTAATGGACTTACCATCGACTTCCTCTTGCTCTCCCACTCACCTTTGTACATGTCTTTTTCCGTTTCTCCCACTCTTCCCCTACCATCATGGGTTCTTCTTCCCGCCGTACCAAAATCTATTAATTCTTTGCATCACTATCTCTCTTTTGAACTTCGTCTTACACTCTTCCCTCAAATCAAATGCAAACATGTTTGGTGTGCAGCAGCCTGACTCAATTAGACATGGATCTCTGAGGGCCACTGCTGCTTCATCCATCCATCTATTATTACATAATAGTCATCATTACGGAAAACAGCACTTGGCTTTCATACAACTTCACTCTCTTCACTCTTTTTCCACCCCACCCATTATGTTAACCTCTCTTTTTGTGCATTGTTTCACACAGCTGTGCTTTACGTCTGAACATTTATATCATTGTATTGGGAATCCTTGAACAAATGAGGACATTTCTTCTCCCATTCTCCTCGAAACAGAAATCTGCCAAATAAAACGTTACATAACACTCATTTACATTCACTGCTAAATAAAATGGTGAAGGACTCACTTTGAAACAATTTTCATTTAGATATTGCTAGTAAATTTTATAAATTACAAAGAAACAACAAGAGGAGACTCAAACTGTATGGTGTCAGAATTTTTTTTTTTTTAAATCATGACTGTTCTGGAGAGTCTAATCAGGTACGGGATCCAAGCTTGGTATGGTAACCTCTCTATACAATTAAAAAACAGACTTTCTTACATTGGCCAGACTGCGATTAAAATAGTGGAGTTGAAAGACAAACAGGATACTGGCTGATCCTTCTCACATCCTACATCCTGAGTATGTGCTTCTGCATTCAGGAAGAAGGTACAGAGTGCCCATATGTCGACTCAACTGAACTGGTTTAAAAACTCTTTTGTGCCTGCCTCCATTAGAATCTTAAATGGCAAGGACAAAGGCCTATGATTGTCTCTGGTTAGCACTGATTATTTAACATTTATTCTTATTTACTGTTGGTTATTGTTATTTATTGCTGGTTTTATGGTTTATGCAGCAAATAATAGTGTCCTTTTTAGCTATGCAATATGACCCATATTTTTTGCTCCCCTGTTTGGACTGTTTATGTGAGACGCATGCGATTTATTTATTGTGTGATTTGAAAATGCAGCATACACTAAGCCCAAGAAAAATTTCCCTAAGGGGACAATAAAGTATATCCTATCGTAAGGTCTCGTAAGTAACACATTGAATTAAGCATGACATTTTGCAGTAGAAACACTGAAATAGTATTTTCTTGTAAAACGTATACTTCAGTAAACTTCTTTGTTTTATTTGTTTTTTAGAGTGTAGAGATGGAAAGCAATCTAATACCAAGAGGATGCAAATTGTTTCAATACATGTGCTCTTATTTAAATATTTTCCCATCTAAATATTGTTGAAATAAGCAGAAATAGATTAGGACTGGGGGGAAAAAAAGGTAAGAAGGCTCGAAGGTTTTCAACACTACACACCAAAGCACGCCTTTTCTTAAAGTCATATCAACAATGCAAGCACTGTCTGACATATTAAAGTTGTATAATCCTCTCCAGTGTAACGTATTGTGAATTGTCTATCTAGAAATATTTTACTGGTAAAGTGTGGGTACAGAATCACTGTATAGTGTCGCCATAACAAAACAATAAGCGAGTTCTGTCGTGAGACACACGTGACTTGTTCCATAGATTAATCCCGCTTGTTTTCACGGCGGATACATTAATAAGTGTTTGTGAAAAACGTTTCTCCACAACCAAGCACTAAAGCAGAGCATATTGTGATTGCAGCTTGTTGCTGCTCCCATGACACAGTACTCGGCTGTTATGTACACTATAGGAGAAAAACAACACCATATGGGATAATGTATATACAGCGCGAGAAACAAAAGAACACACACAATGGACTGAACAATGGCTCAACGGCAACGACTCCGCTGCCAATTTTTTTTCCCTTTTTTATCGCGTAGATGAAAATGGCAGAAAACATCTTTGATAAAATATACTTAAAAGCATTTATCTCTTACACTGCATTTTAACAACGTAATTCTGTCCACAGTATTCAAACGCATTGTGGACAAAGGACTGGACAAACCCTCCAACATATGCATTAGCATTACCAGCAATACTCTTGAAATAAAACTTGAATTATAATTATTTTTTAACGATATATTAAGGTTCGCAAACTTGATTACAATAACAGCGCAAAATATGAATAACAAAGGACGTAGATGGGGAAAAATAACACAAAACTTACCGTTATTGTGACAGCTCGAGATCAATGGGTTTAATTGCTTACACAAAGCGCGGATAACTCAGTTTTAGCATCCTTTGTGGCGAAGGTTTTTCCCATTCCAAAGCATTTAGAATCCGGTTTGTGATCTAGTAAGACTGGTGTATCACGATGTTAAGCCTATAGTATGGGACTGGTTCACAAAATTTGTTTAAACAAGTCCAGATGCTTTGAAACTGATTCGGGATCATGACAAACCTGCCTTTTTAGTATCCCTCCGGATTTCCTTTCTTTCTAGTGTAGCCTATATCTGATGGCACTCAGTGTTTTCATTTTGATTCACATGCTCCGTGTCTTTTTGGAGTGTACCATTCGCTTAAGAGTGGGGGGAGGTCGGAGCACAAAGGGGCCCTCAGTGAATTAAGCCAAAGTATTGTGCACCCCATTCAGTATGTTAGTTTTTTTTTTATTTATTTTTTTTTTTTTATGATCTACTATAAATTTTGGGTGTGTGAAATTGTATTGTAAACAATGTCACTGTGGCAATGCAAATGCAAACAGAACTTTATCGTAATGTAAACAACCGTTGTGACAACAAGCTGAAAAGGCAAAAAAAAAAAAAAAAAATGCTATTCGCAGTTTGGGGTTGTCAATTGTCACACAGTTTCTGTTTCCTCTGTTGCAACTCCACTGATGTTCTGCCAACGTCACATCCTGAAGCGAGTATCGCCATAAAGTATGGCCTTTAAATTTAAATTACTGTCTCAGCAAAACAAAAAAAACAAAAAATTTTTGCTAATGTCCCCATAAAGTTATAAAAATGTTATTTCTGAAAGTTCTCTAAACATTCAAAACGTCCAGGTTTTTTTTTTTTTTTTTTTTTTTTTTTTTTTTTTTAAGTGAACATTAAGGGAACGTTCCATTGTATAATCTTGCAAACATTACGGGAACGTTACGACCATCCAACAAAAATATTTTTTGAGAACATCTGACCGATGTTCTCAAATCCACAATCCTGACCGAACGTTATTATAATATTACTGGAAGAACTAGCCAAAGTTCTGACAAATACCATTTGATCTGGCTAAAAACAGTCTTATGTGGTTTATAGATGTGTGAGTATTTGTTTAATTTCCATGTCAGAGAAATGAGATGAGTAAATAAAGATGTAAACAATTTTGCACTTTTATACGATTTCAACTGAATTATTACACAGGCTAATTTTAGGCATTGCGATATAACCGGATTCACAAAACATTCTTAAAAATAAATACTTCTTAATTGCTATTTTCTTATTGTTTTCTAATTTAAGAAACAGTTAAGAATATTTTGTATTCCCTTACATTTCTTCTCAATATTGTCCTTATGTTTTTCTCACCATTGTTCTTAAGACAATTAAACAAAAAATTAAAAGAATGTTTTAAATGTTTACATTTGTAAATAACTTCTTAAGGCTTATTATAGGCTAGGATACTTGCCAACCTGTCGTATCCCCAAAGGGTATATGACTTTTAAAGAAAAAAGTTTTTTTTTTTAAATCAAGTTTTTATTTGTACTATTGTTTATATGTCTATGTGGTGTTTTTAATATGCTTTAAGACAAACCATGGGCAAATTCATAAGTCAACACCATTGCTGAGAATTTTCTCCTTAAAGGAGAACTCCGGTCAATTTTAACATTGAGCCCATTTTTTTGTAAATTTGGAGTGCTGTCAGTACAGAGAACAACGACAAAAATCGGTGTTGCCTACACCGTGTTATTCTCTTTTTAAAATTTGCACCCTGTTGACTTCAATGGGGCAAGTTTTAGACCTGCTTTTAGCCTCTTAACATCCTTGATGTGTCATTACAAGTGCACAGCCATGTGAGTGATTTCTTTAGAGTTAACATGGGTGAATCTGACTGCAGTAGATGTGAAAGATATGAATAAAAATTATGTTTATTCAGCCAGCGCTCATACCTGTATTTACATCCTGTTTTCGGTCGAAGTCCAAAGTAGTCGATTGTCGAGTTCACACGCGTGATAATAGGTAACTAAACCTATGCGCGTGAACTCGACAATCGACTACTTTGGACTTCGACCGAAAACAGGATGTAAATACAGGTATGAGCGCTGACTGAATTAACATCACTTTTATTAATATCTTTCACATCTACTGCAGTCAGATTCACCCATGTTAACTCTAAAGGAATCGCATGGCTGGGCACTTGTAATGACACATCAAGGATGTTAAGAGACTAAAAGCAGGTCTAAAACTTGCCCCATTGAAGTCAACAGGGTGCAAATTTTAAAAAGAGAATAGCACGGTGTAGGCAACACTGATTTTTGTCGTTGTTCTCTGTACTGACAGCACTCCAATTTTACAAAAAAATGAGCTCAATGTTAAAATTGACCGGAGTTCTCCTTTAAAACTGCAGTGGAAAAAAAAGACACTCTCAAAAACTTTTCTTACGTCACAAACTACCTTGTAACCAATCACGTAAATTTGCAGGCGGGCTTTAGCATATCATTACTATGCTCTGAAGCAGTGGAGTCAACATTTAGCAATACAGTGGGTGAATTATGCATATGATGTATTACTATTTTATGATGAACTAAATGCTTTTCTACACTGACGGTCTGAGTTGTTCAAAGCGTTTCTAATGATGTTGATTGTTAGAAGGCATTAAGGCAGATGTTTGACTCTGAGAATGGTGAATGGGAAGTTGGGAACAGTTTGTGTAACATTAGCAACACATTATTACCTGTTTGATAACATAGTCAAGCAAAAGGCTAATCATATTAATTACTGTTATGTGTCCAACGTAGAGAGCGACACATAAGACACATCGACTTGTATTCAAGCCTTTATAATTCACACTTCCACTTCTTCTGAATCAGCTTCTGGTTCAAACACATACAGTATGGCTAAATTAAACCTATGTCCACTGCACCGTGCAGCGTTTACTACAGTAAAGTTGACAGAGAGGACCAGGTGTTCTGAGCTGGTGTGAGCGTGTGGAGGCGGGGCTAATTTGCATTTTAATTCCTCTGCAAGGGTGTAGAGTTACATTCAAGCTATTAATTAATAAATTAATCAATTTCAGGAAAAAAAAAAACGTTTAAATATGTAATTTTGGTGATCAAAGATGAGTTTCTTGTAGATAAACAAGGAGAGAAGTTTGGGCTAGTCTGTGTCCTACACTCTTTTTCCTAGATCTTCTCTAGTGAGTTTTGTTTTATTGCAGGGTATTTAAGCTTTTTTCTTAGCAGGAAAACCCAGTCTTAATGTGGATGACTGTGTTATATATGTATATGTGTGTGTGTATGTTTAGCCAACACTATCTCACGACCAATTCGTACGAATGATAAAAAGGTGGCTAATTCGTACGACCTCACTCGTACGAATTTGTACGATTTGTCTAAACCGACGTGATGGGTAGGTTTAGGGGCGGGGTCAGGGGTAGTAGGTCATTCGTATGAATTCATACGAATTGGGCAATTCGTAAAATATGTACGATTTTGCAAAAATCGTACTAATTCGTACGAGTGAGGTCGTATGAATTCGTACGAATTAGCCAAGAATTTGTACGTTTTCCAGTGAGATCAGGTTGGTTTAGCATGTGAAGGATGATGTGCTATTATAGGAAATAAATGAAAACATTAGCTAATTTAGTTGTTATTGTCATGAACGAAAGAGAGAAGGCAAAAGCAGGTCAAATCACGTTTATTCAAGAAAAAACAGAGATGGTCAGGTTCACACAAAATATGACACTCAGGGGTGGGAGAGTGACGCAGGGACTTCGACGGGCAACCGGGCTGAAGGTGCACGGTGGATGAATGACGAGTCCAGTTCCAGAGACGAAGACACAACAAACAATCCAGCAGGAACGGAGACCATGAGAGAATGCCAAACGGGAACCGGAACGAACACCACAACGATCTGACAACACAAGACACCAGTCACTGAGAATATATAGCTGAGTATAGTGGAATCAGCTGGCGCTGATGATCAGTGGTAATCAGAGGACACACCCACACTAATCATACACACTACACAATCACACGAGACAAGGAAGAGACAGTGAATTCATTAACCGTGGCAGTTATAGCACAAAATGTCAAATATTAAAAGAGCTGTAAGTTGGCCCCTACCTGGAGTAAAAAGCACAGGAAACTAGTCAATTACAGGCTGATCTTGAATCTACCCTTTCTGTAAAAAATTCTAGAAAAGGCAGAATCCTCACAACTTTAATCCTTTTTAGAAATAAATGGTATCTGTGAGGATTTCCAGTCAGGATTTAGACTGTATCACAGTACTAAGACTGCTCTCATTAGAGTTACAAATGATTTGCTCTTATCATCCAATTGTGGTTGTATCTTTCTATTAGTGTTACTGGATCTAAGTGCTGCATTTGATGCTGTCGACCACAACCTTCTTTTGAATAGACTCTGAAATTATGTTGGCATAAGTGGAATTGCATTGGGATGGTTTAAATCATACTTGACCATTATCAGCACTAAATGAAGAAATGTAGATCACAAATTCTGTAAGGAATACCACAAGTACTCAGTACTACCGTTGCTTTTCACCCTGTACATGCTACCCTAAGGAGATATCATTTGGAAGCATGGCATTACAAAGAAACTTACCAATTCACAAAATGAACGGAATGCATAGCTGTTAAAAAAATTTCCTCCTACTTAATTCTGAAAAGACTGAGTTTCTAATTATTTGACCAAATACCCCTGCTTTCAATAACCTAGAGCAGTGGTTCCCAACCACATTCCTGGAGGCCCCCCACATTTTGCATGTCCCCTCAATCAAACACACCTGATTCAGGTCATCAGCTCATTAGTAGTGACTCAAAGGCTGCGTTTACACTTGGCATTAACATGCGATCACCGTGATCTGATCAAGCAGATCGGATCATAAGCCAATCAGGACACGGTGCGTTTACACCTGTCCACATCAAGTGGCTTCTGTATCTGGAAAACAGATCGGATCTCGTATTCCCGCGAACAAAAAAGGATGGCTCCGGTGCAAAGTCGACCTGAAGTGGTGGGTTTTCTTGGGGAAAAACAGTTTTCAGTCGGGGGACATTTTACAAATCTCGCAAAATGAGGAGAATGAAGAGGCTGCAAGTACTAATAATGTGGATAGATGCCGTAGTGAAAACGGTACAGAGAAACGTATGCGTCCGAGAACGTTGCCAGCTGTGGAGGGTAAAATGTGCGTTCTTTACAGAAAATGAATGGTTCTGCAACTTTCGGGTGAGAACTGCGAAGGACTGAAACATTTCAGTGATGTACTTCACACTCAACTGTATCGCAAAACCACACTAGGTGCAGCAATTCCTGGAGAGAGGAGGGGGAATATGACAGTGGGCGGGGTTTTGTGTGACGTCCACCTGTGAATGCAGACACGATGGCTGGATTGCGGTTACATTACACTGAGATAAGATCACAATGCGTCCTCGACTACCTCCGAACCTGGACACGCTGATCGGATAACATTCCGATCAGAAGCGCGTTTACACTTGTCTTTTCAATGTGTACCGGTATGTGGACAACATCCGGATCCAGGTCGCATGTTAATGGAAAGTGTAAACGCAGCCTAAGATCTGAAATGGGTGTGTCAGTCAAAGGAGACATGCAAAATGTGCAGTGTTGGGGGGGCTCCAAGAACGTGGTTGGGAGCCACTGACCTAGAATACTGTCTAACACTTGATGGATGTTGATGGATGTTTCATTTGAAAGCCACGTTTCTAGCATCTGTAAAACTGCATTTTTCTATCTTAAAAATATATCTAAACTACGACATATACTATCAATGACAAATGCATAACAGTTAGTTCATGCGTTCATTACCTCAAGGCTAGATTATTGTAATGCTCTACTGGGTGGTTGCCCTTCACGCAGAATAAAAAAACTCCAGCTGGTCCAAAACGCAGTAGTCTCAGCCTCAGACGTGCCCAAGGACCGTTGGCTAAACGTCTGATGCATACATAGACAGTAAAAGAAATGGACACAGCGACCCCACTGGATTCAAGGAAGAAAAGTGAAGTCAATTAGAAGCACTCACTTCCTGATGGCTGAGCGTACTGCGCAGACTCAAACTGAGCTTGACGACGTAGATGTGACGTGAGCAACCCGTCTGTCTTCTAGTAGCTGTGCCAAGAGAAATCTGAATCATTCCCTTCCGAAACTTGCAGAGACGGAGAGTGTGAGTAGGAGCTGTCCATGAGCTAGGAGCAGGAACAACTTTTGCTAAGTATTCTGATTAATTATTTTGTCCTTTTGCCTCCACGTCCCCCCATTGCCTGCGAGCTTCTCCTCCTGTCCATAAGGTAATTACTCTGTGCGACAGAGAGTCGCGTCGTTATGACGCAATCGTTAGCCTATTTTTACAAAAATTGCTTCTACATAAGATACAAGGTAATGGAGCCTTTTACACATTTTCGTGTTTCTTTAGAAATAAATAATGGACAAATGGAGTCTTTAAACGCCTCAGATGTAAAGTTATTCGCTGTCAAAGTGACGCCAAAATGAATGGGAGTCAATGGAATGCTAACAGCAGGTGATGGTCTGCTAATCAATGGCGGCCCCCGTGGAAGCTTCGGTTTCCGGCTGATAGATTACCCCCCTGGATAGGATGCATATGGCACACTTTTCTAGAAACACTTCAGGAGTTTCAAAGTCACGATCTGATTGGTTGAATTCTACAGGATGTCCGGGAGACGCGAGTGTCGCGTTCTTTATCAATCCGTCTGGAAACAAATGCGTGACACCAAAACCCCTCATGGAAGAAGAAAGCTGCTGTGTTTACAACTGTGACCATGAGCGCTTACCAGGATCAACTTAACGCTTGATTTTCAAAAGTATGTGAAGTTCGCGGCTCCATTGTTACAGTAAACTTGCACAACATTCTTGAACGAATAATTTATAAGATGTACACCGGTCTGTAGGGACATCGACATTATAATGTCACGCCCCTAAATTTGACGCGGCACAAAACGAACCGTGATTGGTTGCGTTACATGTCAGTCAAACGTCCTCTTGGGCGGTCCTTCGCCAAGAAAAGCTGCGATAGAGTCCAAACCTTCTGCCGTCAGGTCTGGCTACGGCGAGACTAAAAACGCAGCATCTAGAGTTTTTACAAGAACCAGGAAGTATGACCATAAGTAGCCCGGTTCTGTCAACACTGCGCTCCCTATTAAACATTGTGTACATTTTAAAATCCTGCTAATTACTTACAAAGAACTAAATGGTTTAGCTCCCCAGTACTTGAGCGAGCTCTTAATGCATTATAGTCCTTCACGTCTATTGCGATCTCAAAATTCTGGCCAGTAGAATATCAAAATTAACTGCATGCGGTACATCCTTTTCCTATTTAGCACCTAAACTTATATTTAGCATCTAAACTAGCCTAATACTTGTCTTTTTGCTGTAAAATCTAAACCATATGTAAAAATAACATAGGCCTATTGTTAGTAAATATTTCAAGACGATAATTTATTGGACTGGAGCAATTTGATTAACCATAGGCCTACATAATTTTTCAGAGAAAAAATAAAATCATGTTAAAATGTGAGTTTAAAATTAAATAAATTGAGGAACATTTATTGGTACATCTCTCAATCATAATTTTATTGCACTGCATGTTTTGCTCCTAGCAATGAAAACTCAAGAGCTTTGATCATAAAACTAAGCATTTAAATGTCATATTATAAGACATATTACTGAGAGAGAGTGACAACTGATATGTATATACATTTGATCTAAGTCTGCTATGCTGTTATAAAGATTTCATTTATTTACATAATAAGGTATCAGAATTTAATTTTACTTTTTGTCAGTATAATTATCAGCAACTGCACCAAACTGCACATTTCTACTCTGAATAAAACTGAGGTGTTTTTTCCTCCTTAAGTATCTTTTTCTCCTCCATATTTTCCTCCTCCTCCACATTCTCACATATTGTAGTAAATAAGCCAAAAAAAGCCTGATCCTAACAAACCATAAAGCATAAAGCTCTCTCTATCTCTCTCTCTTTAAAAAAAAAAAAATCTAATTAAGGGTTCAATAAACTGTTCCATTTACAAAACATAAAGCACAAATGCAATCTCTCTCTCTCTCTTTAGATTTTTTTCCCACATTTTGTTTTTACATTTCTGACTATTATTTCAGCCTTTACAGGCTTAAGGTATTAATGAATTATAACCCTGTATTCCATTTTACTGGATTACACTGGGTTTTTAAATTACAGTGGATATTTTTAATACCAAGAATATAACAATAGGCTAGGCTATATATGTTATTACCTTGCTTGATGAATGTGGTCCGCAGGTCGATGCTGCATTTCTGGCTTTTCTACTTTGATGCAAAGTTGTAAACACGTAGAGGACGTTGCAATAATAATAATAAAACATAAATAATACGAAGTATCAACGTTACCAAAATGTGACAGCGGCACTTTATTGAACGGAACTTTATACCACATGGAAAGAATAAAGTTGTGACTATTGCATTACTGATTTTATGTGTTTTATTACAACAAGAATATAAGATAGCACTTTTCTTATTTGTTTTAGGAAATATGTGTCACAGTAAAGTTTTGACTCTCGGTTCTCCCTGGCGCTGTCTAGTGCTGAAACAGGACACGCTTCAGGAACATCGAATGTTTTTAGGCTCGTCTAAATAGGCATAAACCAATGGTTATTAATGAGATGTAAAGAAACCTTAGTTTATATACAAATACTGTTTCTGTTCATCTGTTGTTGGTGCAAGGCTATAATATCACACAGTTCCGGGTTTCAGAATCAAACAGGCTGAACAACGAGACACTGCAGCACTACTGCCCTCCTGCGTATCAGCTGTATCAGCACAAGAGCATTCTGACTTTCAAAGGCTCGAGAAATTTCGCCCGTTTTCAATCCTGTTTTCCTGCCACCTCAATACACCAATGCTCGCGCAACTGCAGGGACGTAACGGTGACGGTTTATAAGACCCAAAATGGTCTTTTAAACAGTCGCTAAAGCGTCCCTTTTAAATGTACCAATAAAACAGGCATCAAGGCATCAATATTAACAAATAACAGTACAAGCGATAGTGGTTGAATTTGAAAATCCAAATATAAAGACTAAATAAATAATTACTTTAAAAAATAATATTAATGATAATAAAATAATTAATCAAATAAATAAAATAAAGTAATTGTAGGCTACACATGAATTAACAAATCTGCACAAGGGGTATAGAAAGCTACAGGGCAGCCAATTCATTGAAAAAAGGTTCCAAATACCTATTTATGAATGAAGATTTTAGCAAGTCCGAAAAGGTTGTTAACCAGATGGTGTTGTGTACAATCTTTATTGAGCACACCAAATTTAACTTGTTTATAGCTAAAGGGTTTACTTAGTTTCATGGACGTTGATGCAGGACATTTTGCTGTACAACTGACACCAGAACAGCTTTAAATAGTTACAGAAAAAAAAGGCCTCAGTTGTTTCAATGTCATTCTCACAATTTAGGCAAAACAATTTGGTGTTGAAATACCACTTCAAAACGTCATCATAGATGAATAAATATCTCTGAACAGATACACGTGCCCCCTCTGTTGGTGCTACATTGAAACTTCTGTGGGAAGTAGGTTAAAGATGTTGTTCCAAACCTGTATGAGTTTCTTTCTTCTGCTGAACACAAAAGAAGATATTTTAAAGAATGTTGGTAACTACGGTCCTTTGACTTCCATAGTATATATTTTTTTCCTACTATGGAAGTCAAAGGCTACCGTCAACTGTCTGGTTACCAACATTCTTTAAAATATCTTCTTTTGTGTTCAGCAGAAGAAAGAAACTCATACAGGTTTGGAACGACATGAGGGTGAGAAAATGATGACAAAATTTTCATTTTTGGGTGAACTATCCCTTTAGATGTGACAATTTATATTAGAATACATTTTTTAATGGCACTTTATGACATGCTTCATCATGCTTGATTTTGTTTATTTGCACATTTGTAAATTTAATTTAGATTAGACCATTCATATATTGATATTGTTTATATTGTAAATGTGTTTTAAAGAGAATAATTACCAAATGCATGAGAAAATGTACATGAATGACTGAAAAACTCACAGGAATGATTCAATCAAGGGTTGTCAGACAGCCGCTAATGCTTGTATAATTCTATACACCTCCAGAAAATGTTCAAAGAGGGCAGTATTATGTTTTACAGGCTCACATGTTGTCTGAAACTACCCTAAAAGGTTATAAATATTTGATGGAATGACTTTCAACAAGCAGAAAGCAATCTCAACAATCAGATATTCATATGTTTAATTTAGATTGTTGACTGAGTTAGCTGGAATATTTGTCTTTTGTTGCCATTGTTGTGCATGCAACCGATCACTATTGGGTTTTGAAATAGCAATTATCAATTGCTTCCTTAAAGGCTGTGCTTTTGAGGTCTCGCCACAAACTATCAAATTCCCAGGACTGCCTAATTCTGGTGCTCCAATAAATCTTTGATCCATGAACCCCCAAGAACCACAAATAAATCAGACTAAATCTGCTGAAATGTGATGGAGATTTTGTGGAGAAACTTTGGAGTTTATGGAGTCCTGTTCATGCCAATCCACAAATGAGGCTTACCCATGTACAACCACAAACACTTATTTTCCTTTTTTTCTTCCTTTTAAATGTATTTAAAGCACATGCAACTGATCTAAATAGACTACTGAAGCAGTTTTTATGATTGTTTATAGCATAGCTTAAAGTAGTAACCTATCAATTTTCAGAAGCTAAGGTGGTCAATACAACTTTCTTCAGAAAGAAACTTGTGACAAAGACCTGGCCTCAAGTATAAATATTTCGGTTATATATTTCACAGTAAAACCATTGCAAGCAGGAACCATAACCCTAAAATATTGTGTTACAGCCTCGTTGGTGTGTGACATAAAAAAAATGGTTTACTGTCCCTTTAAGACTGCGCTATTGTCATTGGTCAATGAGCATCTGTATATCGTGTGCGCTTGTGCAGGTTCATTCTATTCCAGGGGCGAGTGTTATTATAAGGCCTAGAATTTAATGCATCTGCATTGAAGGAAATAATACTCTATAGAATTAGATATCGTAACAAATGCTCATTTGACGCGTTACTTGCAAACAACCCAATCCGGATAAAAATGGCTGAATTACCGATGGGGAAAGTGGTCACCGCAGGGAAAATAGCAAGCAATGTACAGAAAAAAATTACCAGGGCTCAGGAAAAGGTAAGACATTTTAATCATCAGATACATATTTAAATACATCATCTCTCTCAACGCTGATCTCAGTGTTTTATAGCCTACCTTTCAGCACCATGAAACATTTAAGGCCGTCAGTGTTTCGTCCTCTATTAAACGTGCAATGTGTTAGAGTCGAGGCTCATTACTAGCAAAAAGCCTACTAAAGTACGCATTTGCCTGCTATATATTTGCTAATATTTTAATACATTTATGGATTTTACAGTATTGAAGGCGCAAGCTCGCTGTTTATGTCATTGCAGTGGGGCTGCTATGGAAACATATAGAAAGCTGCGCCTGTTACACTGGATTTGTGCATTCGCTTGAATACCAAGATCATCTCTATGTGTGTTTTAAGCTCAAATCAACCCATTTAATGCCTCTGAACCTTTGCATAGCTGTTTTCGTCCAATAGATGAGCGCGGCGGCGATGTCCGATTCGTGCACGAATCGTTCTTTGAATAGAATCTCTAAAGTGAATCGGTTCACAAAACAAGTCCGAACAATTCGTGCACGAAGTGGATGAAGCGGATCTCGAGTCATCAGCACACCGGGAACGGTCACTTTCAAACATGTCAGATTTTCAACGAGCCGAGAACTATGATATACGTGAATGTTAGTATTTTGGTATGTTTAGGATTGAATGCCTTAGTTTTCATTAGCTGAATCATGGCTACTACAAACTGAACAGATTAATTACAATAAAAACCTTTATTAATTCAACTTAATTGGGAGAAACGTAATAAACACCGATATGTGCCTACATATGGCTTAATTGAAATGTTTTAGAACATTTTACGCTGGGATGACAGGGGCCATGTGATGACGCAATTACGTTTTTTTAAACGGTTCTTCGAACGACTTGTTCGAAAGAACCGATTTGCGGAAATGAGTCAGACTTTTCATCACCACAGTAAATGAGCAGCTGCATCACGCACTGCTGCCCATAGTCCTTCATCACTTTGATACCTGCGTCCTGACATTTAACAACACTGTGTAAAATACTCATAAATACCCATAAAATAACATATTTTTATTCAAACTCACAAAAAAAAAAAATAATAATAATTTTGGTTATAAATGTTAACAGTGGGATTAAATGGGTTAAGAGGCCATCTGGCTTTTCTTGCTATTGATTAGTTATAGGCCTATATCCTATAGAATGATGTTTGGGTTCTCCACACCAGCCGTTACTGAATAAGGCTTTCTTCTTAGAGACAAGGATATTTGTAAATTTGGCTGGTAAACAAATATTCCAGTCAGCCACCATTTTTGAGCAATAGATATGACACTGAATGTATTTATAATATATCAGCATTTATTAAATGAAGTACGTGGTAAAAGTACTTCATCTGTCCAATCAGAGCAGAGTAGGCTCTCGGAATGGAGGAAATTAGAGAGACCGGATCCTTTATCGAACCATTTCAGCCACTGTGAGAAAAACAGTGATACTAAATTTATCTTTAACAGTCATCTTGCAGACGTACGTGTGCTATAGCCTATATTATGAGAAAATGTAAGTGATTTTTTTTTTTTTTTTTTTTTTTTTTCTTGGATGCATGTAAGCCTATTGTAGGAGACAACCATGTTCTATGACACATTTACAAGATAATGTAGATTTTTTTTGTTTAACCTATGTAGTTCGATGAAAATATGCTATATTTGTATAGGGGTTCTGTTTTGTCATTACACACTGAAGACAACAGTTTCTTAATTATATATTTAAAAAAACAAGCAGTACACAATAAGTGTTTTTCACAATATATGAAAATGGTCAATAATACAATCATCTTCTCTCAGGTTCTCCAAAAGCTTGGCAAGGCAGATGAGACTAAAGATGTGGCATTTGAAGAGGGTGTGATTAATTTTAACAAACAGCTGGTGAGTATTTTTCTAATTGTGGTCTTAATTATTTATCATTTTTTCTTTCAAAGCAGTATAAGGGGATTCTTTGGTATTTTGCCTTTGGTCTATGACTGTGTCTCACTTTAGTGTCATGTGCTCACATAGGTGGAAGGTACCAAACTGCAGAAAGACCTTCGGGCCTATTTGACTGCAGTAAAAAGTGAGATTACCAATTGATAAAATTACACACTTAAAATGAACATAAATTGAATATGTTGTTTTCTTACCCTTGCTGATCCCTTTCTCATGGTTTCCCACAGCCATGCATGAATCTTCTAGACGTCTGTACGAGTGCCTGGATGACATGTATGAGAATGATTGGTATGGAAGAAAGGATGTGGACTCCATCTGTGAGGTTATTGTTTTATTGTTTTAAGTTCTTTTTTAGTAAAATGTATTTTACACTTTTATAGTAATTCAGGTCATTCATGTCAGGAACTGCGTTGTGTGCAAAGTATACATTTAGACAAAAATCTTTGGAAAGAATAATGTATGTTCTTCTGTTTATTTTTTAAAATCAGATATTTAAGTTTAAAATGTGTAGTATTTCTTGGAAAATGGACTAAAATATTTAAGACTCATCCTGGACAATCCAAAAAATGAAAATGAAAATGCCCTCCCCAATTCATCTTCAATTGACTATCGATAGCAAGTAGCAACTCTTTGCCTAATGACTATTTTAAAAACGAATGTCCTGCCTGAACTTTATTTTTCAAAAGAAAATAAGACAGAAAATTGCACTTACCAGGTCATTTCATGAGATCTTTAATGTAAAGAGTAAACCTAATGATGGAGAATGAAATTAAATTCCTTTAACACTTTCACTGAGGGCAGATATGGTACATGTTATCCGCTACAGCGTTTCTTCTTTCCATTTTTATTGTTTTCATATCACACCCATCTGTCATTTCACCATGTTTGCAAAACAGAAATGAATGTGTCTTCTTTTCTCAGAAAATTTCATTGCCTAAGATTTTTTAATGTTTTTGATAAATCTCTCATGCTGCTTAAGGATGCAATTATTTGGTTAAAAATGCAGTTAAATTAGTAGTATTGGGAAATATTATTACAATTTAAAATAACTGTGTGCTATTTGAATATATTATAAAATATAAATAGAATAAATAAATAAGAGGAATTTTCAGAAGCCATTCCTCCAGTCTTCAGTGTCACATGATCCTTCAGAAATCATTCTAATATGCTGATTTATTGCTCAGGTAACATTTCTTATTATTATCAATGTTATAAACAGTTGTACTTGTTTTTAATTTTTCTTTTTACTGTCAGTTCGAATCAATTTAATGCATCCTTGCTGAATAAAAAAAAAAAATTCTCTTAAAAAAAAGTTACCGACCCCAAACATTTTGTGTAGTGTATGTGCATCCATTGTAAATGTCTTGCATGTCTACCATTTTTATTTGATTTCTTTCTATTTTATTGCTTTCTTTGAAAATAATATTAGGAGAAAGGAAACAGATATGGGAGGTAATTCACTATAAATTAGGTTTAGACCCATCTAAATCTCCATTATTTAGTCTCTAGATTATAAACATGTAAATGCAATATAGTTTTGCAGCACAGTAACTGCAAGAAACCACACAAATAGTGATACTAGATTTAGCTTAACTAGTTTTATAACTGATCCAGCTGCTCTGTAGTTGTCTCTATGGATAGTGCTTGTCTGTGTGAATGTGGGGGTGTTCAACAAAATGTATTTAAGATGGTTTTGTACCGCCCTGATCTTTTGTGTCTATTGTTGTGTGTATAACAGGATTCAGACCTCCTTTGGACAGACTTCCATCAGAAACTTGTGGATCATGCGCTTATATCCATGGACACCTACCTGGGCCAGTTTCCTGACATCAGAGTACTAAGATCCCATGATGATGTTGTGGTTTAGCTAGCATACCATGCTGTGAATTTCCATTTAATATCTGTAAAATTCTTTCTAGGCCCGTATTGCGAAGCGTGATAGGAAGCTGGTGGACTTTGACAGTGCACGGCACAACTTTGCTGCGGTAAACAAAGGCAAGAAAGGAAAGGAGGGGATTAAGATCACCAAGGTATAGTCCTTCGTTTTTCAAGAATGTTTCAGGAAAAAAAATCCAAGGCATTTATTTTTGATTGTTCTCACTTGTTTTGTATATAGCCGGCTTCCTTGCTGGAGAGGGCCGCCCCGGGTTGGGCTCAGGGGATCCTGTCCGCCCATAACGTGGCTCAAACCAGCCTCTCCAGGAGTCAGGTGAGTCTACATTCTGAGCTGTGAAAAGAGCTAGCCAGTATTTTGATTCCTTCTCCCTCATTCAAGAGGACAATATCATCTTGCCAGGCCAACACAAATAAGAATCTTCTTCTCGCCAGGTTAGATAAAGTTCAAATAAAATTAAATTTCATGCACATTTGGGCCAAATAAATGACAAATCAAACAGGGTAGGCGAGGCAATTCATCATGTTTGATTTAGCTGTATTCAGGTCAATCTATTTCAACAGCTAAAGCCTTGTGGGTGAATAAGATTATTGAACTTCATGTCATGCTTTGATGTAATTTTATGTGTTTATAGGCAGAGGAAGAGCTGGACAGGGCACAGAAGGTGTTTGACGAAATTAATATAGATTTGCAGGAGGAACTGCCATCTCTGTGGAACAGGTGTGGATTTATTACTGTTTTACTCTCACAGATCTTCTCTGGTGTTTCTGTCACACACGTTTGACTACTGGCATTTACTGTCCACATTGCAGCTTAAGCCGTGGTGACGCTAGACTTTGAGCACACAAAATTTCTACGGACACTTCAACTGTCGTGATATGACGTAATACTCTGGTGTACATAAAATAATAAATCCCGACGTGTTTCCCATTTTTTGTGCCATTTGAATCAGACATTAGCCAACGGTCTGTTGGCATGACGTCTGAGACTAGGAAGAACCTGTCTGACCGTCATGTAAAACAACCTACATCAGGACTGCGTTTCCCAAAAGCATCGTAAGCCTAAGTAGAACAATTGCCACCAATGGGCTCTACGATTAACTTAGGCTTACGATGCTTTTGGGATGCCCAGATCATTTTCTTTATGTGAAATTTATTGTAAAATCGATGAGAACCCAATAATAGACTGACATTCAACAACGCAATCAAATAATTGCACTAAAGTGCAAATATTGCAATAAGTGGAATATGTGTCTGTTTTTTAATTAAAGGGGTGGTTGATTAAGATTTCACTTTTTTAACTTTAGTTAGTGTGTTATGTTGCTGTTTGAGCATAAACAACATCTGCAAAGTTACAACGCTCAAAGTTCAAAGCAAAGGGAGATATGTGCTTTTAAAGAAATTGCTTTTTAAGGACTACAACAAACGGCTGGTAGGGACTACACGACATTCCTTTCCGGGTTAGTGACATCACTAACCCTAACATTTACATAAACCCCACCCCCGGGAACGCAATTTATAGATTATCATGACAGAATATGCTAATCAATGACTAGAAGATAACTACACAAAAGCTACATAAATTCACCAACTAACCATTCAGAAATGTTGTCTACATGTTGTCACTTCTTCTTGAGTCTCTCCATCTTTCTGACTCCGGTTTGAACATAAAAGGCTAAAGGTTTTTGAAATTTCCAGTGCATGTCTGTGTGAGGTAAAAGGACACAAGCTGTTCTAGCTCCGCCCTCTGTGCGGGGAGCAGCAGCTCATTTGCATTTAAAGGGACTGACACAAAAACAGTGCGTTTTTGCTCACCCTCAAAAAGTGACAAACATTTTTTTAACATGCTATATAAAAATATCTGTGGGGTATTTTGAGCTAAAACTTCACATACACACTCTGGAGACATCAAAGACTTATTTTACATCTTGTGAAAAGGGTGTTATACCACCCCTTTAATGAAAATGGTGTTTAATTTCTAATAGTAAGTGCCTCAAACTAAATTCTGAACATTTTGCACAGATTCAGTGCTATGTACCTCTTTGGCACTTTGGCAAATACAGTATCACGTGTACACCCTGCTTCACGGAAATTATGTAGAAGCCTGACAATCTGATTGGCTCTTGCCATTTTTGTGTGGAATATGCACCAGATTGGTTGTAAATGGTCCATGGGTGTACCATCTTAGATTAAATTGTGTCTGCTCTCTTCCAGTCGTGTTGGCTTTTATGTGAATACATTCCAGAGTGTGGCTGGTCTGGAGGAGAAGTTTCACAGAGAAATGGGAAAAGTAAGGAATCCAGTGCAACACCATTAAATGACAGATCACTATGGTTATGTTCAATATATAACTTGTTTAAAATTTGTATACATTTAATATATAAGATGAAATTTATCCCTGTGATGATGAACCTGAATTTTCAGCATAATTACTCGTGTTCAGTGTCACATAATTCTTCAGAAATCATTCTAATGTGCTGATTTGATGCTCAAGAAACATTTCTTATTATTATCAATGTTGAAAGTGCGTAGTATTTTTGAAAGTTATTTCTCTCTCTCTCTCTCTCTCTCTCTCTTTATATATTTATATATATATATATAGAGAGAGAGAGAGAGAGAGAGAGAGAATAAAAAAGTAATAGTGATAGTAAAATATGAAGGAAAAACTTCTGCATTTTAAAAGATGTTTATTTTCTATTTCATTTTTCAACAGATCAATCAGAATCTGAATGATACACTGGTTAAATTAGAAAATCAAGATATGTCCAGGTCAGTAACATTTATATAATGCAATATACATAAAGTTCCATCGAGAAACGCATTTTTTTTTTTTTTTTTACACTTGATGGTTCATTTTTGTCCATTTTGCATCAAAACGGTCTCTAAATTGTGCATATGGCAATAATTAGTATTGGTATAATTACACTCAATCACAATTAAATTAATGAACAAACCACAACACCACTCTCACAGAAAAACAGGTAACCAAGGGGTGAGGACATCAACAGCCCAGAAGAGGTAACAGCGGTAGCCCTACAGTGCTGTGTGTTTGAGGGTTTGTGTGTGCGTATGTGTGTCTCTGCATTCCGCCTTACTTAAGCTTTTTGCGTGCCTTCAAGTGTAGCCATTTCCAGCAACAGTTTTACATTTTGCAACTATGTGTTTTAGATGATGCCTTCTCAGTACGTTTGAGTTCACTGCATGAGCAGAATGATTTTGCACAGGAAGCAACTGCGTCTCAGTCTGCATGAATAAATGTTGCAATTGATACTATCTTCCTGCGTAGTTACACTATGTCAGTTCTGTTGTGAAAGTATCCCAGATAGATTTTTGGCCACACTGATCATCTAGGGCTTGTAGTGTGAGGCCCTGGTACTTGATGGTTCCTGGTTCTGAGCCAAATGAAAGCATGACACAGAGGAGCTCATCACAGCCATGATACTGTATTTAGATCACTATCTGTACTTTTAGCTCCAGTGAAAGAACACAAGATGCCAATCACACTTTGAGCCCAGGAGGACCACCAGCCATTCCCAAATCTCCATCTAAGGTACTTTATGCATTTAGAAATCACCATGGCTTTTGTATTTGCAGTGTACGATTATTCTTCTGTAAACAATATTGCAGTGATTTCTCATCTCTCTTTTTGTTAGCATCAGTGACACTGGTCAAACATATTTCTTATTTATGTGCGTTTCCAGCTAAAGCCAGCTGTCCCCCCGCCTCCTAAAGCTACTCCATCAAAGGATCTGAAGCAGGAGAGCATTATTAATCTATTTGGTGAGGCTGCCACTCCGAACATCAGCGTCACTTCGCCAACACAGGTCAGCAGTAATTTCTTTTTTGTTATCCTCGTCTCCAGGCTAATACTGCTACATATGATGGTATCATGTGAAGACTAGCAGTCAGTTCATGAGTTGGAATAACAGGGATTACTAAACTTAAATTCAATAAATGTTGATGGCACAAAGAAAAGCAGGTCACTTATCAGGTGTTCTTTTAGAAAGTTTCCAGCTTGTAGCTTGCTCAAGGTTTGGCTACATTTGAAGACTTCAGGGTAAATTGGAAGTGTTCATCCACCATGGTTATAAAATGAAAGTTATTTTACAACGCAAAGATGCACTAGTCCTCAGCATCTAAGAGACATGCCAGTGAAAAGAGGAGAACAATCACATGATTATTTTCTAAAATCAAAATAAAACTGAACACCTCAATATTGCAATAAATCAAGGTTGACACAAGTCTCAGTTAAGCACAAGTGCTCAAAAAGGGCATAAGTAAACCAATACTTCAAAAGGTATCTTCATTATAACTGATAAATAAAATAATGTTGAGTAAAATGGACACTTCACAACTACCTGCTAATGCACTTGCATTTGCTTAAAGTAGCCATGTTGACTAGATTGGGTGAACAAGGGCAAAACGCACAAGATACAGTACCTTCAATGCCCTCATAACAAATGTTTTGGAGTAAAGAGTACATTGTACATATACTTATTCAAAAATGCAGGCCTAGTCAAGTAGAGAGTAAAAGCTGCTAATATCTTTGATATTCAGTCAAACTACAAAGTAGCCAAAAATCTACTTAATTACTGTAACAAATTACATTTACTCAAATACTTTACACCCTTTACACCACTGCAGTATGATGCCCCAGCCACTGCTAATCTGCTGGATATGGATCTGGACTCACTTCAGGCCGCCACCACCCCAGCCGCACAGGTCTGACAGAATTAAAAGAACTTGAGCTTGTAGATTTAGCTTATATCAATGTTATAGTACGCGAGTCCAGAAAAGACCGGACTCAGACTCAAAGATCATATTTTCTGATTAGTCGAGACCAGCTTATTTAAAGGCACACTATGCAAGATTTGTACTTTAATATAACAGCTTTGAAATCATTTTGGTGGTAAACGAACTCGTAATAGGGCGAATCATCCCCTACTGATGGGGGGGGACGCCGCTGGCACAACCAGCAATGCAAGTTTGAGAGGTGGCGTCCCGACAAATCTCGCGAGAATCACGACTTGCTTTACGGCACAACGTCACATACATCAACAACATATGAACCAGTCTCTATGCAGTCCCTCCAGGATTTCACGATTTTTTTGTGTGATTTTTGCGATCAAAATGACTGATTTTGTGGTGGTAATTTCCAGAAATTTGTGAAAAAATTTGCGATTTTTATATTTTATAATTAGGACATCACATTTACCATAAAAGTATTATGTCAGATGCACAATAGTCATACATGACACAGATCACAAACAAAATGCATAAAGCTTGTTTATTTTGGTCTAATCAAATTCTCATCAAATTAACTTTTAAAACAACCTATGGGCACAACCAGGAACATCCAAGAAATGATTTAAATAATCAAGTAAACACTCAGTAATGAAATAAGAACAAAGGAACAAATAACAAAAAGAAACAAAACAGGACAAATAAATACAAGGATACAGTTACAAACAGAGGATAATTTACGTTTTTTTTTTATTGTGCTGTAGCTATTGTTGTTGCTTGATTAACATTAACAACACTGACAACAGCAGGTAAATTAGGTTACTGTTACTTTAAGACCTACTACAGTAATGACAAACGTCCCAATCAGTTATTACTGATAGTTTTACGTAAATACTCGCCAAGATGAATATTTTGAAGTAATTGTTGCTATGTGTATTTGTTCAAGCGCTATAAAGAGAATTTACGCTGACAGGCAGTCATCACACACACACACGCGCACACGCACACGCACGCACACACACACACACACTGCAGTCAGGCAGTCACTCGGTCAACACAAAACAATTTACCCCCAGTCCCCCACTCTCGTGCATGCTCTCGTGCAATATATCAGGATATTGCTTAGCCCGCTCCTTGGCGCTTATGTGAGAGGGCAGGTGAGACTAATTTTCTTTCGCCATGTTTCTGACAGACCGCTCACAGACATCACGCGTGCGCAACATCTGTATCCTCGTAAAATGCATTGAAACTTTAATTAAACTAGAGATATTTCAATTGGGTGATTATAATTTAATGTTTTGTGAGGTCTTTTTCATTTTTGTGATTATTTTGCGGTTAAATTAGGAATTATGCAGGATCGCAAAAAAATGCGACAATTTGTTGATTTTGCGTTGTATTCAGCAATCGCGGAATCGCGAAAAACTGGAGGGACTGTCTATGGAAGACACTAGCACGCATTTCAGACGTGAATCATGGCAGAGTCGACGAAGAAAACGAAGAGAGCGTGGTCGGAAGACTGCAGAGACGGCTCAGCGCGAGTGGTATTTACGACAGTAACGTTAAATACAAGTACTCCACAGCGACTCTAGGGGTCGCTGTTTGAGAAAAACGGAAACTGCATAGCGTGCCTTTAAGTCTGAGTCCAGATCAAGTCCAAAATCTCCTAAAAATATGGTCTTATCCAGTCTTAAGTACTATAACACCGGCTTATGGTTTATTTTATGCATTATAATGTCTTTGTATGTATGGAAGTATATGTCTGCAATGGAACTTCAGTGTAAATGCCTCTTGTCCAGTCATTCATTTTGCTTTATCTGTGTGTGTGTGTGTGTGTGTGTGTGTGTGTGTGTGTGTGTGTGTGTGTGTGTGTGTGTGTGTGTGTGCATTTTGACAGAATTGGGATCCATGGGAGGTGAGTGTGCTTTTGATTGTTTACTCAAAGTTGTAGTGTATACCAGCATATATAACCTTTCCTTTTAATTCAGACAGCAACTTATTTAGCTATTTCTGAAAGCCATTTCATTTAGTATATTTAATGGTAAGGGAAATGAATCTGCCTTTGTCAAACAGTTGCGAAACAGCTATTCCATTAAATTTCCTTTCACTCTTAAGCTTTCTTAAGTCTGTCTGTCCTGCTTTAACTGTCCATGATATTAATGTTGCACGTCCCACATCATAGTGTGTTCGGCTGAAGAAATGTGTGTTTTTCACTCTCTCTGGCTCCTCATTCTTTCTCCACTCTGGTCATGCTTTACCCGGCTCCCACATGCCCCCCCTTCCCACCATTCCCCTCACTGCCCTACTTACCCACCCCCCTGCCACATGTAGCATACAGAGAAGGAAGCCGAGGCACCTCAGACATGGGACGATGATGGTCCTCAGACTGTGCACTCTGGCTGGGGTGATGATGGTACCCAGGCTACCTGGGATGATGATGATGGTAGCCAACCTGTGCATGCTCCGGCCACATTCCCCACCTGGAATGATGATGAAGGCTCTCAGCTTGTGCAGGGGAATGACATTGATTCTACCCAGAAGGCCGAGGGGTGGGACGAGGATGGGGCTCAGGTACAAACCTCACAGAGCTAGCTGACAGGAGCTGAGCTGCGCTGCACTGAGGCATCTGTTGGCATCACTGGATGGGAGCAAGAAGATGCTTAGCATGGCAATTGGGAGAATGCTGGTAGCAGCGCTAGTAGCAGTAGTAGTAGTAGTAGTAGTAACTGCTTCAACTGGGTTTGATATGTTATGAGAATAGCTGTGTAATTTGCATCTCTTTGTTCTCTCTTTCAATTCTCGGCTCTCTCTTGGTATTTCTACCTTTCATTCTTCTATATATTGGCCCTCTTCTTCTTTATCTCCTGGTCTTTCCTTTTTGCAGGCCACAGAACAGGCAGTTGTTACAGATCAGGCAGTTGTTAAAGAAGAGGCAGTAGCCGAAACTGTAAGTGACGTAAGTTAATTAAATAAAGCACAACATATGGATGCAAAATAGTAAAACCCAAAGCAAGAGACTAAAGGACAAACAGGAATACTATAGGTGACCCAAAATTTGCGGCAACATACACTACTGTTCAAAGGTTCGCAGTTAGTAATTTGGTTTTCTTTAAAATTTTATTCAGCAGTGATACATTACATTGATCAAAAGTTTCAGTAAAGACATTTATAATGTTGCAAAATATTTCTGTTTCAAATAACTGCTGTTCTTTTGAACTTTCTATCCATCAAATAATCCTGAAATAAATCATGGTTTCCACCAAAATTTTAAGCAGCAAGACTGTTTTAAATAGCCTGGGAAAACCCAGACAACTTCCAGCAAATCGCTCTGATTGGTTTTAGGTTTATCCAATTGCGCCCAGAGGCATTTGAGCGACGTCCGTTGGTGACGCCCCTTTGGAAATGAGTTATTAAAGAAGCTTTGCCAGACCATAACTCAGTTACTACTACTGAGAATGGTCTGGTTTTAACCAGGCTATGTTTTAAACATTGATAATAATAAGAAATGTTTCTTGAGCACCAGTTGAGCTTATTAGAATGATTTCTGAAGAATAAATTACAGGGATAAATTACATTTTAAAGTGTATTTAAAGGGAGAACAGTTATTTCAAATTGTAAAAATATTTCACAATATTAGTGTTTTTGATTAAATAAATGCAGCCTTAGTGAGCCCTCTTTCAAAAACAGAGAAAAGTGCTCCAACACTTTGGGTGACCCGAGTTCGAGTCCCAGCTCGAGGTCCTTTTCCCAGTCCAATTCCCCTTCCTTGTCTCCCATGATTTCCTGTCTGTCCTTCTACTGTCCTATCTAAATATAAAAAAAAAAAAACCTAAAAATATAACAAAACAAAACAAAAAATCTTTCCGACCCCAATCTTTTGAACAGTAGTGCATGCTGATAATCAGGTGAGGGCTCCCTCTGGTGGACCGAAGGAGTAGCTGCAGACTCCACCATCTGACCTAAAGACATAAAATGGTACATTAGGGACTCTTAAATGTGTCAGGCACTAAGTTGAGCACCTTTCTTGTTTTGATGGTAATAATTCATATGATGCGATGAAAACTATAAATATATGTCTTTGCTTCCAGACTGCAACAGCAGCCACAGAGAGCACAGAGAGTGTAGAGATGCCAGAAGCCTTCCTGTTCAAAGTGAGTACAAAATGATGTTTTCATTTAACTAACAATGGTTTGTTAATCAGAATTTTAAGCAGAAGATGTGAGACATGTATTTGTGTGAATATAGGTGAAAGCAATGCATGACTACAATGCCAATGACTCGGATGAGTTGGAGATGAAGGCAGGAGATGTGGTGCTGGTCGTGAACTTTGAAAGTCCAGATGAGCAGGTTCGTATAGCTGTTTATTTCGTGATCTCAGTGGTGTTAGTTATGATCACCTAACTGACTTTGTGCGCTTACAGGACGAAGGGTGGTTGATGGGAGTCAAAGAGTCTGACTGGATTCTGCATAAAGATCTTGGGAAAAAGGGAGTTTTTCCTGAAAACTTCACCCAGAGGGTGTGAGCGCCTGTGATCAGCTTGATCTGTGACACTGTTCCCCCCTTCTATATTACTCCTTTTCGCTTCCTTTGAAAATGCAGACAAGAAAAACTACTATACCAACAAATGCACCGCCACAGGCAACCTGCTGGTTATGTTTGTGGAAGTTGTTGACAGGTTAGTCAGTGCGTTGTTTTGGGCGTCCTCACTCATATTTGTCATGCTTTAAGTATAAGAAGACAAAATAAGTGAAAGTATTTTTTCTAGCCTTTTCTAATAGAGGAAGTAACATACCCAAAGTAAGTCCTTGCTGTAAATGTTTTTAGACTAGCCACTCTTAACCATTGTCCCATTTTGAGTGAAAAAGTTTTAAGTCATATCTCATGAGCTCACAAACTGGTGAGAAAAACAGATAGTCTCTAAAGTCTGATACTGAGGACTATTTGAGCTGCATGATATATAATTATGTCACAGGTAGAAACAAACAGTATTTCTTTTCAAATGGTGAATACCCAGCTAACAATGTGTTCTAAGAATATTTAGTTAATGTTCCCATATATATTATATAAACAAAAAGATGTGATTAATCAATTTGACAGCACTAATATATATATATACACACACACACACACGTACATATATACATACACATATGTATATATACATATATACATATCATATATACACACACACACACACACACACACATATATATATATATATATAATGTTTAAAAAAAAAATCTTGGTCATGCCAACATTAAGGAAACATTCTGGGAACATTTCATAACATTTAAAAGTAACAAGTATAACATTTAAAAAACATTAGATGAACGTCCAACTGAAACGTTTCCGGGAAAAAAACGTCCCATGAATGCTAAAGTTTAAAGAATGGTAAAAATAAAGTTTTTGCGCTAATGTTTTAGAACATTATTAAATATCAGATAACTTTGAAAAAACATTCTGTTAACGTAAATGGAAGAATGTTTGTTCATAACTTTGAGAGAACTTTCCAGAATGTTAGCCACAGTTCTGAGAGCGTTCCCTGTTAACTGGGTAATTGTTTCCATTTCTTCACGGGAATGGAGTTTGACTGCTATGTCGAAGATCTACCAGCACCATTTCTGCATGTTTAAATCAGGAACAAACTAAAAAGTACAAATAAATCAGACTAATATAGTTAAAGGAGTATTTTTTCCATCTCATTATGAAACAAAAACCATATGCACTCGTTCCATATGCAGTTAATATTGAGACTAACAAGGCTAATGTATTTAACCCCAGACTCTTGCTCAGGTTGTATGTTAATGAACCTGTGTGCTGTTTCTGACCCTTAGCTTTACCGTACACGCGATATATCACTGTCCACAGATGTTTTTGATAAAGCCATTTCCGATATTAATATTTGATTAATACTACACTGTGCAAACGCAGTCATACACATGATTTGTCTCGGTCATTTAGTAAAATGCAGTTTATATTCTGTGAAGGAGAATTTCTTAACATGTAATGCAATAAGCTCTGCACAGATTTTTAATTCTTTATTAATTGTATTCATAGACGTGTCGGACATTTTGGCAAAGTGTGGATATTATTAATGCTCACTTGTGTGAGTTTTAATAAAGTGCAACATGCAAAAGTGACTCAGAATATGCATGATATGACTTCAGTCCACTTACACTGTATTTATAGTTTTATTTTTGTACATTGTGAGACAAATGCGAGTTCAAATTATTCTATGTGCCATGAACACTGGCTTATAACTGGGGTCTTTCTCAGTGTTGTAAACTCTGGTCTTTTCACGTCTGATCAGAATTTACCATCCATCCCATATAGCAACAAGAGCAGAACAGGTTTAGTGTTTCTGAGGTTATGAACTTTGATAAGGACCGAACTTAAGTTGGTATGGCAGAGAAATTGATTCTCCAGTCATCTGTTGCGCTGAATAAGCTTTTTGTTTGGTTTGTTTGTTACTCCTGATCTCTCTCTAATTGGACGTGTCATGTGACCCAAGCTTTCTGGGGAGTTCTTGCCACGCTTCACCAGTTTTGAAGCAAGTGTGTGTTTGCTTTTTGTACCCTGTACTGAGAAATCAATGTGATCTGTATAGAGACTGATTACTGAGTTATTCAAGCTGCCAATGCATCTTTAATGACCTCTCGCTCAAGCTCTTAATTAAATCGAAAGTCCCCAGAATGAGTGGACAAACACTTCCTCCTCCTGTATTTGAGCGCAGTTACGATATTCGCTAGCGTTGTTGCATTTGTAGCCGTGAACATTGTGTAGTTTTTGTTGGGTTTCGTCACTAAAGATACAAATTCTCTGAACATATCTATATCTGTAATTAGTGTGAATGTGAAAGAGGCATGCTTAAATCCATGAGCAGTGTGTCTGTGTGTAGTGACTTGATGTTTTCTTGCTGAGGTGGCCTGGGAAACCAGGGTCACTTTACGCCACTATAAGCCATGAGTGTATCATTCTGCAGTCCTGTATCCTGCTGACTCACCTATGCTAATAAACATGGATTTAATCCTGTAACTTTTCCACTGTTGTGTCCCCAAGCTGTTCACATTCAAATACACTATGCTGCAAAAAAAAAACAAAAAAAAACGAACGAACGAACGAACCTCCTATTTTTACCTAACATGTGCTTTAGTATGTCAACACATAACAGCACTTCTGTAAGGTTTAAAATGTACTTTTATTATTTCCATTATTATTAAGTGCACTTTTTAAAAGTGTACTTAACTTTCTGAATAAACATAGTGAGTGTACTCGTTTCAAGTACACTTAAATGGCCTTTTATTTGATTAATATTATATTATCTGCAAGTACAGTTTTTTTTTAAGTACACTACAAATGCACATTCAATACAATTCTTTTTCACAAGGGTATGTTTAACAGTGGATTTACAATGGCAAGCATAATCACTCATTTTCTCCAGAGATCATATCAGCTTCCCAAGCAAAGCTGTTGCAATAATCCATTGTTATATGAAGTCAATAGGAAGATAATGATTAAAAGAAGGAATGCTGATGAAAAACTGCACATTGCGTAACTGAGTCAAAGGCCATCATATGAGGAGGAAGAGGGAAGACAAGAGGAGAAAGCTAACATTGTAAACAGTGGCAGGCCAAATAGAATTTTAAGGAAAGACGAAGAAGGAGGAAAGAAAGTCAGAAACAATGGTAAGGACCTATAGATGTAAGAAACTGTGTACACGTGAAGAGAAACCTTTGGACCCGGAAAAGCCTGGAGGAATGGAAAGAATAGACGTGGATTGCAGTCCCTCATTATTGCTGAATATTGCCCTTGCTCTGCAAGTGAGTATTTTTTTTAATTATATTTCTTTAACAAGTTGATAAAGTCCTATGAAACTGGAGTACAGTTAAAGCATGCACTTTAATTCCTGCGTGGATGAACAAAATATTTTTGAAACATGAAGTCATCCTTGAGTTCTTTAGGCAATTCGAGAACATACTGTCATATTTTATAAATGCTGACATTTTAAAGTCATAACCTACTGCATAAATGTAAAGTTCTCAAAGCAAACTTAGTGAATGTCTCTCTGTCTCCATGCAGCATGTGTTGGTGCTGTCCTCTCTGTGTGCATTGGTTGTGAGTGCACTAATTCAGGACGTAGACAAGGAAAGAATAGTGGCCTATGTGCTCTTTCACTCAGGTATAGCTACACTACTGCAGAGCTGGATTGGATCACGGTAAGGTTACATTACCCATGTTGCTTTCCATTTAAGTTGATACAGTTGTACAATCTATAGGATCAAGTCCAATGTTTCCTCTGTTCTCAGTTTGCCATTGATCCAGGCTCCATCTTTGGACTTTCTGATCCCTGCCCTAGTGCTGCTTTCTGCTCAGTCAGGTCAGAGTGGTTCTTGACAGAATTAAAATGAAGTCAAAGACAATCTAATAATCTACCCAATTAAACACACTAACTTGCCCCAATTAAAGCTACAGAAATTATCATTGATGCTCATTTTATATTTTGTTTGTATATAGCACACTTGTACATTCAAATTCACACACACAAACATATATATATTAGGGCTGTAAAACGATTAATCGCGATTAATCGCATTCAAAATAAAAGTTTGTGTTTACATAATATATGTGTGTGTATGGAGTATAATTATTTTCTATATATAAATACACACACATGCATATATATTTAAGAAAAATGTGTTATTTATATATAAAATATTTATATATAATATAAATTATATATAATATAAATATATATACACAGTATATACATGCAAATATTTCTTAAATATATACATGCATGTGTGTGTATTTATATATAGAAAATAATTATACACCGTACACACACATATATTATGTAAAAACAAACTTTTATTTTGGATGCGATTAATCGCGATTAATCGTTTGACAGCCCTAATATATATATATATATATATATATATATATATATATATATATATATATATATATATATATATATAGCCATTACTCCAGTCTTCAGTGTCATGTGACCCTTCAGAAATCATTCTAATACTGATTTGATACTCAGTTACTATAAATGTTGGAAATAGTTGTGCTGCATAATATGTTTTTGGAACCTTTTTTCAGGATGCATTGATGAATAAAAAGTAAAAAAGAACAGCAATTATTTAAAATATAAATCCTTTCTAACAATATAAGTCTTTTCCATCACCTTTTATCAATTTAACACATCCTTGCAAAGTAAAAGTATTCATTTATTTTTTTAAAAGATAGAAAAATAATGACCCCAAACTTTTTGAACAGTAGTGTATATTGTTACACAATATTTCTATTTTAAATAAAGGCTGTTCTTTTTAATTTTTTATTCATCAAGAAATCCAGAAAAAAAGCATAGGTTATAAAAAATGATTAAGCAGCACAACTGTTTTCAACATTGATAAGAAATCAGCATATTAGTATGACTTCTATAGGGTCATGTGACACTGAAGGCTAGAGTAATGGCTGATGAAAATTCAGCTTTGCTATAACAGGAATAAATGATATTTTAAGGTATATTCAAATATAAACCATTATTTTAAATTGTAATAATATACAATGTACTAATAATTGTAATAATATTCAGTTTTACTGGGTTTTTTTTTCTGTATTTTTGATCAAATAAATGCAGCCTTGGTGAGCATAAGATAGTAGTAATGTTTCCAAACTTTTGACCGGTACTATATATATATATATAGAGAGAGAGTAATGGTCAAACCTTTGGAAACATTACTATTTGGAATATACTATATATATATTCACGTATCTTTATTTTATGATCTGTGTACTGTTGTAGTAGTTGTTGTTGTTGTTGTTGTTGTTGTTTCTGTACACTGTAAACTTCTTCTGTCACAAGACAAGACAAATTCCTTGTGTGTGTAAACATACTTGGCAATAAATCTATACATTTTGTTTCTGATTCTGAAATCTGTTTGTAATGGTATTGTGTGGTAGGGACTCCTGTGGCCTGCAGGGGTCAGTGTATTGACGCAGAGGAGCCTGTGGCCCCAGCACACCCAATAAGAGAGGTAGAGCACAGTGCTGTCCGTGGTGCTGAACATTCAGACCACCCCTCCATTGTCACACTGTTCTGCAGTAATGCATAGTAACGTCAGCTTCCACTTACCAAAAATATTTTTATTTATTTGATTTATTTATTGATACATTAATATTTCATCTTGATCATTTCATATCATCGTGTTTGTTGGTGCTTGCCCACATGTGTATGTGTGTGTGTGTTTGTGTGTGTAGTTGAGAGGCATGACTCTGGTTACAGGTATTGTGCAGTTCGCCGTGGGTTTGACTGGTCTGAGTGGGTTTGCATTGGGACGTTGTGGACCATTAGTTCTGGCCCCTGTCCTTTGCATTTTGGGATTTTCCATCTACAGGGAGGCAGCGCTGCTTTGTTCTGACCACTGGGGCATGGCTGCACTGTAAGGACACACTTTTCTGAGGTCTTTCATATTGTGTCCTCGGGTGACTATATTATGTACTTACATAAAAAAAATAAAAACTGTTCAGTGCAATATACTTACTGTGTTCATGTTGTATTGCAAAACACATTTGCTGCTATTGAGGTGGATATGGTAAGGTTAGGGACAGGTTTAGTGGTATGGGTAGGTTTAAGGTTTAAGGGTGCGTTAAGGTGTAAGGGAAGGTTCAACAGTGTAATTATGGATGGAATTACAGAAATAAATTACAGCTGTAATTACATGCAGGTAATTTTAAAATGTAAATACTTTGTAAAAACATGTATGCACACAATAAGTGTAAATTTAATTTAAATGTTAGTACATAGTAGTCAAAGACACTTGATATAAAGTGAGTCCATTAAACTTTTACTGCAATCTGTCTAGGAAAGAAATAGCAGTGTATAAGGTTATTAATTTGTAGTCATTTTTTATTGAGTAATTGAACAATATAGAGATACCCTGTATGTGATAATAATTCTAGGTTAAATCAGAATAGTTGCAAGAATAAGTGTTTCTTTTTATGAACTCAACGTGCAACATGGATACACAGAGCACTCTAAATACAAATATCTTTCTTTCTTTTTTTTAGGGCAGTTATTCTTCTAGTGATCCTCTCTCAGTATCTGCACTCCTTTCTGTGGCTGTCTGTGTTCTCGGTCTCCAGGAGACTCTCTGTGAGTTACATCAAGGGATGTTGCTCAAATTCAGAATGACTTAAAGGTGCAGTAAGCAATTTCTGAGAAACACTGTTGACATTTGAAATCAACCCCAAACAAACACACCCCTCGCTTCATTGCTCCGGCCCCAAAATTCATGAACACGCAATGCAAGAGTGGATGTCTTATTATCATAGCTGATTTGAAGCAAAATAATGCTTCACAAAAAACAAAGTGAAGATGGGGAACGAACGACAAGGAGGAACAAAAAATTAACATGCAGTACACAGGAGTATATACAAGCAAGAGTTTGATGTTACTCGCCAGCTGCACACCAGCTCCAGACAAACACTCAAAACTGTCCTGTACGGTTAACATTACAACTACAACCTCAGCGTCCATTTTCAGGCCTTCCCGCTTGGGTCTCTCCAGCGCTGGAAAGCTTTTCTAATACTAACGTGTTTCCTAAAGCTCTTGCCTGGTCAAAACCCTTCTTCTTCCAGTGATATTACTTTGACCTTTTCTCTTTTTTAATGTCTCTCAGCCATCTCTCTTTCTACAGTCTTTCTTCAAATCTCCCTCTTGCTCACTTTCTCCTCCCCCATCATGAATGACACGCCCCCTACTACTGATTGGCTCACTCTTTCTCCTCCCCCATCATGAATGACACGCCCCCTACTACTGATTGGCTCACTCTTTCTCCTCCCCCACCATGACTAGACACGCCCTCTGACTGCTGATTGGCTCACTCTTTCTCCTCCCCCACCATGACTAGACACGCCCTCTGACTGCTGATTGGCTCACTCTTTCTCCTCCCCCACCATGACTAGACACGCCTTCTCACTGCTGATTGCTCACTCTTTCTCCTCCCCCATCATGAATGACACGACCCCTACTACTGATTGGCTCACTCTTTCTCCTCCCCCACCATGACTAGACACGCCTTCTCACTGCTGATTGCTCACTCTTTCTCCTCCCCCATCATGAATGACACGACCCCTACTACTGATTGGCTCACTCTTTCTCCTCCCCCACCATGACTAGACACGCCCTCTCACTGCTGATTGCCTCATTCTTTCTCCTCCCCCTCAATGACTAGACACGCCCTCTCACTGCTGATTGGCTCATTCTTTCTCCTCCCCCACCATGACTAGACACGCCCTCTGACTGCTGATTGGCTCACTCTTTCTCCTCCCCCACCATGACTAGACACGCCCTCTCACTGCTGATTGGCTCACTCTCTCTCCTCCCCCATCATGAATGACACGCCCCCTACTACTGATTGGCTCACTCTTTCTCCTCCCCCATCATGAATGACACGCCCCCTACTACTGATTGGCTCACTCTTTCTCCTCCCCCACCATGACTAGACACGCCTTCTCACTGCTGATTGCTCACTCTTTCTCCTCCCCCTCCATGACTAGACACGCCCTCTCACTGCTGATTGGCTCACTCTTTCTCCTCCCCCACCATGACTAGACACGCCTTCTCACTGCTGATTGCTCACTCTTTCTCCTCCCCCTCCATGACTAGACACGCCCTCTCACTGCTGATTGGCTCACTCTTTCTCCTCCCCCTCCATGACTAGACACGCCCTCTCACTGCTGATTGGCTCACTCTTTCTCCTCCCCCACCATGACTAGACACGCCTTCTCACTGCTGATTGCTCACTCTTTCTCCTCCCCCACCATGACTAGACACGCCTTCTCACTGCTGATTGCTCACTCTTTCTCCTCCCCCACCATGACTAGACACGCCTTCTCACTGCTGATTGCTCACTCTTTCTCCTCCCCCTCCATGACTAGACACGCCCTCTCACTGCTGATTGCTCACTCTTTCTCCTCCCCCACCATGACTAGACACGCCTTCTCACTGCTGATTGCTCACTCTTTCTCCTCCCCCACCATGACTAGACACGCCTTCTCACTGCTGATTGCTCACTCTTTCTCCTCCCCCACCATGACTAGACACGCCTTCTCACTGCTGATTGCTCACTCTTTCTCCTCCCCCACCATGACTAGACACGCCCTCTCACTGCTGATTGACTCACGCTTTCTCCTCCCCCACCATGACTAGACACGCCCTCTGACTGCTGATTGGCTCACTCTTTCTGCTCCCCCACCATGACTAGACACGCCCCCTACTACTGATTGGCTCACTCTTTCTCCTCCCCCACCATGACTAGACACGCCCTCTGACTGCTGATTGGCTCACTCTTTCTGCTCCCCACCATGACTAGACACGCCCTCTGACTGCTGATTGGCTCACTCTCTCTCCTCCCCCATCATGAATAGACACACCCCCTACTGCTGATTGGCTCACTCTTTCTCCTCCCCCACCATGAGTAGACACGCCCCCTACTGCTGATTGGCTACAAGTGTGTGGTGGCTCTCGGTCCGATCAACTTTCAACGGTGTTTCCCAGAAATCGCTTACTGCACTTTAATGGCTGAAATGCACTACAAGACTTTTCAAATCTGAACAGATTTTAAGACACTAGGCATCTTACACTACTTGGTGACTTTGTAAAATGGTTACAGAGAAAAACTGGGCATACACTAAACGATTGAGGATCACACACTACCAGACTTTCAAGTCGCTCTGAAAACAACAAACAGATGCAGAAACACCATTCTAAAGTTGGTTCAAAATAACATACATGTTTGATATACTGTGACTGGATGGATTCATAGTCTGTGCCCATCATACACTTTGCAATTTTCTGGGAAATGAAACCTGGCTCTGACTTTCGGCAACTAGCATCGACCTGTCCACACAATAAATCGCAGGAAAATTCCGGGCAAAAGTCGTGTAGTGTATTCCAGCCTTTAGTTTGACTTTGAGAGCCATTGCTGCAAGTGTTTCTTCACTTTTAAAGTTGTGTGACTTTCCACACAAGAGAAGTTTACTGTCTCTTCCAAAACCAGTGTAACACAGACACCTTCACTCATGATATATGGGATTTCCTGTTGCATTGGTTGTCAAGCTCTTTTACCGCTTTTAACCTGCAGTATATTAGATTGATATTTTGCCTGTAAGAAGATTATGTCATTGATCTGGGCAAAGTTTCCCACCAAAGAGGTGCGTTGTGTTACAGTGATCTTTGGCTAAAATGTTCTTAATTTAATATGGGACTGAATGTTGTCAAAGGTTATGGGAAACAGTTCTAGGCTTTTTATGAGTGATCGTAAGCTCGTATTGGAATCTTGCGTTTGGGAAATTCTTATTGGTTATTATTCTGTGCTGTGTCTGACTGGAGTTATTATTCTCATCCGAGTCTGTGCAAATGTGGAGATGTCTGTGTGCAGCCACACCTAAAAATGTATGAATTTGATGTATTTATTAATGTTAATTTATAAATATAAATGCTAATATTCATTAGAAATTAACATGAACTTAAGATCGGAATATATTTATGGAATATATATCATATAAAACAGATTTACACTACCGTTTAAAAGTTTGGCGCCAATACGATTTTTTAAGGAAATTCATTCTTTTATTCAGCAAGGACGCAATAAATTGATCAAAATGAACGTAAAGACATGTTATAAAATATTTATATTTCAAATCAATCCTGTTCTTTTAAACTTTTCATCAAAGAATCCAGAATAAAAATGTATAACAGTTTCCAAAAAAAAAAAAAAAAAAAAAAAAATAGGCAGCATAAACATTTCAACTTTTCAACATTGATAATAATAGTAAGAAATGTTTCTTGAGCACCAAATCAGCATATTAGGCATAATTCTCACCAAGGATCATGTGACACTGAAGATTGGAGTAATGCTGAAAATTCAGCTTTTCCATCACAGGAATTAATTACATTTAAAAATATATTCAAATATTTTAAATTAAATTTAAATTGTAATAATACTTCAAGATATGTCTGTCTTCAGATAAGTGCATCAGATAAATGCAGTCTTGGTGAGCAGCAAAAAGAGACTTATATAAAAAATATCCAAATACTCCAATCTTTTGAACTCTAGTGTACATTGCATTAGATATAAAATGAAACTATGTGGCATCTGCAAATAAATGACCTTTTTTCAGACCTTTACTACAGACATTTTTGCAATTAATTTCAACCATTTTTAGTCAATGTATGTAAATCAATGACATTCATGCACTAATGGGTCTAAATACTGTTGAGGTTATTGTATGAGGGTTCCTTATTATTAACAAAGACAGTATATTGTTCCTGCTCTTTGTGTTCGTCCTGTGTAGGTACTTCTATCTGTGATGGTGAGCTGGGCCGTTTGTGCCGCACTGGTGCGGTGGGGTCACGTCCATCTTACCTCTGTGACCCAGATGCTCTCAACAATTAGAAACACCACCTTCATTCAGTCCACCAACAGTCCACATTCATCTGACTTTGCCTTTCCCAATGACTCTGTACCATGGCTGGACTTTCCTCTCCCTGGTAATATGAAAGATTTTTTTTTGTCTCCCTTTTTAGTTGCCTTGAAGGTATTAACAGTGAACCAGTAATAAACTTTGTTATGAGTTCCAAATTTTCCTTCTTCTTCAGAAGTTTTTTGTTTCTTGTATACTTTCAGCCTCAGCACTCCCTCTGCTGTCTGGAAAGAGCATTGCAGCAGGAGTGGCTGGTGGCCTGTCTGCAAGCATTAGCTCTCCAGCTGTGTATGTGATGGCAGCTCGGCTCCTGAGGGCTCCTGTGCCCCCAGCACATGCCTGTAACAGGGGCCTGTGTGTGGATGGCATGGGAAGTGTGATCGCTGGCCTGATGGGGGCGCCACTAGGACTGTGCAGCAGTGTGTCTAATGCATGTGTTATTGGGCTCAGCCAGGTAAGAGTCTATTGATGCATGTCACAACCGTATTGTGATTGCTAGGTTTGCCTAAAATGATTAACTCTTTTGCTGTTTATTACAACATCTCTTAATTATCCTTATGATGTCTTTTTCTCTCATAGTCTGGGTCCCGGAGCACAGTGCAGCTCGCTGGGGTGTTGTTGTTAATTCTGGGTGTGTCTCCTCAATTAGCGCAGATGCTCTGCTCTGTCCCTCTGGCCATACATGGTGATTATTCATTTATAGTTTACTCAATTAAATGGTAAATGTTGCTGGTAACAATCAGGGGTGCGTTTCCCAAAAGCATCGTTAGCCAACTATGGTTGCAAGTTCCGTCGTTATCAGCATAGTTCAACGAGTCTGTGTTTCCTGAAAACATAGTTCCAATGCACATTCGCAAACAGCATCGCAAAGTTGAGTGGTTTTATTCCAACTCTGAGCGAACTCTCTGCTCCTCACCACGGGCTTCTCAGGTGCTGCGAGCAAATCACTCCGCCCAAGTAACAGTTCTTCGCCTTCTGAGAATATAGTTCCCAGTATGTATACGGTTAGAAGATGGCTGTGTCTCATGTGACCTTGTTATTTGTACATGCTATTAGTGATGTAGTACTCGAGTCCGGTTTCGAGACCGATTTCTGCTTTCTCGGACTCGACTCGGACTTGTTCTTACAAAGACTCGGTCTTGACTCGGACTCGACCCTTCAAAGACTCGGTCTTGACTCGGACTCGGCATAGGCGGTCTCGTCCCATCACTAGTCCACTAGAATACATACCACTAGAAAATTTTAATTGACTGTTCGCAAAGACCCGCCCCCCTTAGTTACTGTCGCTATGTCCGACAAGCTACACCGTTCTCACGCCACACCATGTTCTCACGCAGTGAAAAATACATTGCGGAGCAGAGAGGAGACTGACAACAAGCTGACAGACAGGACAGACCAGGTTACTTTTCGGTTACTTTTGATATTAAACATATTAAACAAAGTCTCGCCTTTCAAATTTGGTCATTTTTTAAAATAAATTTAAACAATAAATACCGTTTTGTGGCTCTTAAATGTGTAGTGACAGATCGCTGTAGAGCATCAGTTAAAGCTGCTCGTGAACCGATCATCTCTTCCTTCTAGTTAATTTATAGCCTCAAATAAACATGAACAAACATAAGAAGCAATGTTGTTTTAACCACGGCGTCAGTACACTCCGTGTTTCAAGTTCAAATCCTCCCATGTTAACCAACGGACTCGGTCTCGACTCGGACTCGACCCTTCAAAGACTCGGTCTTGACTCGGACTCGGCATAGGCGGTCTCGTCCCCATCACTACATGCTATACAAACTATACAAATCACAACATGTAAATAGGAAAATGTTGGCGTTATTTTGTCACTTATTGGGAGCAGTATTAGCCTGGGAAAACCCAGACAACTTCCGGAAAATTTAGATTTGCTCTGCAAGTAGTCTGGCAAAGAGCTCATTCAAGCCCATTTCTAATCCGTCAAAATCGAGGCACCAATCAGAAACGTTGAGGCGGGCTTTACACGATGACGATCGCTCTGATTGGTTTTAGGCCTATCCAATCGCGCCCAGAGGCATTTGAGTGACGTCCGTTGGTGAAGCGCACCAACTTTTAAATGCATTATTATATTCAAATTGCAAACACATGAGGACAGTCTCCATGAAAGACCCACTGGCAGATGAACGTGATACTACATTTCTCTCCGAAACGGTAGGAAATTAAATTAGATTTAATAGAGGATTTTAACTGTGACAAGATGATTGACAGGGCAGTTTACGTGACAGGATGCACGCGACAAATCCGTCCGATAAAGATGACGAAGTAGTATGTCCCAAAGCTTGTCTACTTTTTGCTACACATTCAAAAGTAAATACCTTTTCTTCACAAAAAGAGTAGATACTTTTATGGCGTAGTATAACTTAGGCGAATTGGGACGCAGCATATGGCTTTACACGATGACGATCGCTCTTATTGGTTTTAGGTCCATCCAATTGCGCCCAGAGGCATTTGAGCGACGTCCCTGGTGACGCCCCTTTGGAAATGAGTTATTAATGAAGCTTTGCCAGACCATAACTCAGTTACTACTGAGAATGGTCTGGTTTTAACCAGGCTAGAGCAGAATGCTAGCTGGAGCCGTTTACCTCCAGTCTATGTGCTAAGCTAGGCTAGCGGTGGGTGCGTCAGACAGAGTAACGGCACGCACGGAGATGAGAAGAGTATGTATGGACTTATCTAATTCTAGGAGATACGGTGAATAAGCTAAAGTCCCAAAAAGTCGGCGTGTTCCTTTAAGCAGCGAGTTATGTCGTTGTACTGGAAACACACCCCAGGTCAACCTAAAGTTAAGTTGTTTCAGTCTTAAAGTGTCTCTATTATGCTTTTCAGATATTACCTTTCATGTAGTGTGTAATATAGCTGGTTATGAATGTAAAAGGTCTGCAGAGTTTCAAAGATCAAAGCGAACGATAAATGGAGTTAGAGAACCGATTCTGAACTGCCTGAAACGAGTCGTCAATAATTCCATGAACCAACATAGGTTTGTTAGAAATCTGCACAATGCCAGCCTATGGACTTCTTTGGCTGCCCGTGAACAACATCTACTTTGACCCTCAAAACACTGTAGTTGTAGCTGAGGCCTGGAAGAGTTTTGGTTGGTGTTGTCGACGACATGTCGAGAATAGCTGAAATTCAGGGCGTTTTGTGTCCGACACTGTAAGAAGTAGACCAATCACAACAGACTGGGCCATCTGGCCAATCAGAGCAGAGCAGGCTCTCGGAAAGGAAGGGTTTAGAGAGACTGAATCTTTTATCGAACCATTTCAGACACTGTGAGAAAAGAGCTGATGAGAAAATGAAAGTGTTTTTTGACCTTGGATGCATGTAATCCTATTGTAGGAGACCTCCAAAACAAAATTATAAACCTTTAAAAAAGCATAGTAGTGAACTTTAATAGCTGTCTGACACTATGGCTTTAAAAGCGTGGGCTGAATGTTTGCTTGTGCTTGTGTTCTCAGGTGCTGTGCTCAGTGTGACCTACACACTTGCTGTGGCAACAGGCATAACTTATTTCCAACATGCTGACGTGGATTCAGGACGCAACATTTTCAACATCGGCTTCACAATGTTCATGTCATTAGCACTGCCACGCTGGTTCAGACTTCACTCCAGTTTTATACAAACAGGTGCTAAAACCATAAGAGTGTATTTTCTCCTACTGTGTGTAGTGTATTGTTACTCCTAGCTTAGATTTGTTGATTTGGACATTTAATTGAAAGAATTTTCATCTTCTTGTGTTCAGGTGTGGCCAGTGTTGACGTTCTTCTTCAGTCTCTTTTAACCTTACCAGTTTTCTTTGTGGGGGTTTTGGCTTTTCTTCTAGAGCACACCGTTTCAGGTAAAACAACAGAGAAATGCACTACCATTCAAAAGTTTGGGGTTGGTACAATTTTTGGAAGTCTCTTAAGCTCACCAAGGCTGCATTTATTTGATCAAAAACACAGTAAGAACAGTAATATTATGAAATATTATTTCAATTTAAAATGCAATTTATTCCTGTCATGGCAAAGCTGAATTTTCAGTCTTCAATGTCACATGATCCTTCAGAAATCATTCTAATACGCTGATTTGGTTCTCAAGATACATTGAATTTGATGCATAAAATTATACATTTCTTTCAAAACGGTAGTGTGCATATTCAGCACAAAAAAAGAAATTTGATTTTATGTATACAGTATGATTTTTTGTCATTCAGGGACTTTGCCTGAGAGGGGTTTGGCGAGACATGACGGCACAAAGAAGATTCTGTCTCTCGCTGATCAGCAGCAGGGATTCAGCCCAAGTTCAGACGCCATGTACGACCCGCCTCGGCCTGTGATGAAAGTGCTGGAGCTGACCGGCTTCAGAACCGTCCTCTTCTGTGCCTGCAGAAGCCCAGCTGTTGAAGAGGTGCTGGTGACAGCACCAGAGATGTCTAGCTTATTACCTGACAAGAATGCCAGTGTTGGCAGTGGCTGAATTCTTGCAGCTCAGTCCATATTTTATTTTAATTTTCAAACTGTATTTAACTAGTCTCTTTCTGGTTTGCATTTTTATAAATTGTATTATGTTAATGACTGGTACATTCTTCTATGACTCAAAGCCCAACACAATTTTTGATTTTTGATTAATTTATTTATTAAGTCATTTTTATTAAGTTATTAAGTTAATAAGTTATTAATAATAATATATTCATTTGACATTCCCTGACTGAGAACCACTGTATTAAAGGGTTTGTTCACACAAAAATGAAAATTCTGTCATTACTCACCCTCATGTCATTCCAAACCCGTAAGACTTTTGCTCATCTAACACAAATTAAGATATTTTAATTGCAATCTGAGCAATTTCTCTCGCTCCGTTGAGAGCTACGCAACTACCACTTTGACGCGTTAAAAAAATTCATAAAGAGAACGTAAAACTAATCCATATGACTCGATTGCTTTACACTGTATGATGAACATATTTAATTTAGGCTTTAATTTAGAATTAAGATCAAAGTGGTAGTTGCATAGACTCAATGCTAGAGTACAGAACTGGCTCAGATTTTTATTAAAAATATCTTTGCGTTCCGAAGATGAACGTAATTCTTACGGGTTTGGAACGACATGAGGGTGAGTAAATGATGACCGAATTTTCATTTTTGGGTGAACTAACCCTTTAATACACTTTAATACTATACAAAAAAGCAGAGCAATTTTGTCAAGAGACAAAAAAAAAAAAAAAAAAAAACACAAATGCAGATATTTCTGTAATCTTTAATTCTGAAAAATAGATCTTTAAATAGTTTTACAAATATTATATAATTTCTGACATCTTTAAGTAAAATGTAAATAATGCCACAAAACAGATAAATACAGTAAGTTGTATGGGAAATACAATGAGTATTACTGCATAAAGCACACATAAGGACTACATAAACTGGCATAAACTCTTATAACATTGCTACACATTGCACAGAGTAAACTCTTAATTTCTTTGAATGAAGCCTTCATAAAAGTACTCAAAACCCTTATGTATGCTAGATGGAGAAATACAGTGTACAATGTGACCATTAAATACTTGATTAAGTTGGGAAAGACACCTCTACCTTTACAGTGCGAAACATGTAACTGACCATATGAATGAACGCAAAACTGTATTTATGCACCTGAAAGTATTTTCCTGATGTTTTAAAGGCCTAGTTTTAACCCAGTTGTAAAGTGGGTGTGTTTGTGTGTACCTTCCAGCCTCGATTCTTTTCTAACACAACTTCCTCCTCCGTCTCAAACCTTATCAGCCCGCGTTGGTCTGATCTGATCGCCTGTGGTTGAGTCACTGCATACCTGAGTACAGAAAATTCATCTATAGTTTCCTCACTTCAATGGCTACAACTATGTGTTTAGTGAATGTGTGTGTGAGTATAAGAGAGAAAGAGACTGAATAAGAGATTCTGAGTAGATGTGTGTGCGTCTTGGTATATTCGTGATAATGTTCCAGTGTAGGCAGTATAGTAAACCCATTGAAAAGCGTTAAATATGGGTTTTTAAGATCAATTTTGTCACGTCCATGTCCGCTTCCTCAAATGAGGGTCGACCCACAGAATAGCTGCGTCCTTCTAGTTTGTCCAGGTTTATAGTCTATTCAGGGTCATAAATGATTGAGTTCTTCACTTCGTTCTCTTTTAGATCCTTCCAAAAACTTCATCTAGTGACATTCTCATTCCTCATGCTTGTTTCATCTATCATTGTCCATCATGCTCCAAGGATGGAAGTGTGTTGGATCCAGCACACAAGTCCCAACCCAGTGCAGCAGTGAGGAATACCAGTGTATCCCCACAGCCTGATGTCCAACTGGCCCTCCCCAGTTATAAAGTACCCTGAGTGGACCAAAAGCCCAGTGAGCCAGCCAGTGCTGGTCCACGGCCGCGTAGCAGGAGGAGACGACACTATTGACCACCACCGTGCCATGGCGGGTGAGCGGAGCGAAAACGCCCTTGTCCTCCTGTATTTGGATCCTAGTGACCCGGGACAGATGTCCCTGCTGTCCTGCTCCTCGTGTGGACACCACACACTGACCCGGCAGCACGTCACTAGCAAATACAGATTTCAGCTCTGCACTCACTGCAGGCCCTGAGCAGTTCCCTTCCGTTACAAACAGGAGATGGGCCGCCGTCAAGCTCAGTTTAGCACCCGAGTCCGTCTCGATGGTGTAGAACTGCTTCTCTGCGGAAGGATCGCGGTCCAGGAAGGCGATGACTTCGCTGTAGATGAGCATCCCACTGCCGTCGCTTTCTGATGAAGCGAGTACTTTCTCTCCAGGCTGTAAGCGGTCCATGGTCTTCACGCTTCCGTCCTCAACGGTGACAAGAGCCGATGCGGGAAAACAGCCGCCGGTTTTAGCAGCCACAGAGTTCTCTGAAATGCACATAGAGAGAATATAATGGTTGAAATGAGCGATAAAATTGGCGTTTTTCTCTAGTGCGACTCATTGACGGCATATGTGCACAGTAGCCTAAGACAATTCCAAAGGTCATGTGTTTATTAAAGATTGAGTTTGGGTTGTTTAAATGGCACAATGCCTTCTTCAGATTAATCTTCAATCTTTAAAACACACACACCCAAGCACAAACACATTCCCGCTCTCATTGTAAACCCATAAAAATCCAATTAAACTGAAAGTTGCAGTGGCAAAATAACCTGGCGTGTGCAAGCAAACATTTCAATCGCCATCCTTCAAGCTAATTCGTTTTTGCTTTTCGCACGACTCCAGTCAGTGGGTAAAAATGCAATAAAAGCTAATAAATAACCATCTCGGCTCTCTATGACTCCTGTCCGAAACAAGTGACTGGGGTCTGGAGCTACGCAATGCACTAGCCTACAAAAACCAGAATGAGTCTCAAGTCTCCGTGGAGTCCTACACAAATATTTGGGAAAGGTAAGTACCAAGGCCAGGTGATAAGACAGGCTGAGATAAGAGATCTGAGAAAGGGGACAACAGAGTTGCCGTCTGGAAAACAAAGGAGTTGGTTAATCATCTCACAGCACGTCGGCAGCCGGGCCAACTTCTTAAGGCATATTCTCTATCTTTCTTATATACACACATACACATTTTCCCTTATTCCCTTTATATATATATATATATATATATATATATATATATATAGTGCATAAAGGAAGTATGTATGTGTATACTGTATATGAACATATGGTTTTGTTTATCTTTGAGCTTTGCTTCATTTTGCTTTATGTAAGAATGTGATTTTTCAGGCACTTACTTCAGTGTAAACGTAAGAAAGAACTGTACATGAAGTATATGAAATATATGATGCATCTTTTCTGGTAAACTGCATTTTTCTTATGTTTATATTGAGGTCAGTGCCTGAAATCTGACAGTAACTGTCGAAGAAGCCAGTTGAAGAACACACCTATAGGACTTTGATAAAGCATAAGCAGACAAAAGGTCTTGTTTGTGTTTGCATGCTCTATCAGACAGATAACAGAAGTGCCTCACAAATGTCCACACACAGGTCCCATTCCTCTCTAGCAGTGTTGAAATACTCTACAGACAAAAAAACTGACATTTTAAGCCATAAATCTGTAATAGCCAGACCCAAATTTACATTCTGTGGAATTTCATAAAAAATATCACATTAATGAAAAACAAGTTAAAAAGAAACCATGTACAGTAATACATATCATGAAGGAAGAGAATTATTACTGTTTTTTTTTTGGGGGGGGGGGGGGGGGGGTTTGGCACAGATGGAAAAAAAAAACATTGTATTGTGTGCAATTTTGTATGTGTAAGTGTTGAATGAAAATGCACTTTCTTAGATTCTAAACTGGAAACAGATTATTTCAACCCATCTTCAATTAGAGCACAAAAGCCTGATCTGCTGCGCAAAAGGTATTTTTTTACCATGCAAAAAAAAAAAAAAAGATAATTGGTCAAAAGAGAAAACTGCCAGAAGAGACATTAAAATACTGAATGGGTGCACTTTAACTTTCCCGGTTGTCTGGCCAATAATTTGGTCTCTGGTGACTCAGGTAGAGGCAGGTGTTTAAGGTTTAATGATGTGGTCTGTTACCTGTACCTTCATCCCAGGTCTACCACTTATCTCAACCAAGTTAATGAGAACTGACCAACTTAACCACAAAAGGACACACCTGATTTAATTGCACACTGAACGCTTATGAACCTTTCAGTCAGGAGTCTTTATAGTTCAAACACCATAGATCAGACTGGACGCTTATACCATCTGTCATAAACCTGTTTCAAGAAAATGTATTTTTTTTCTTTTTTTAAATCCAGATCATATTCCAAGTTTAACCTATTAGATGTGTGTAGATATTGCTTATTAATGAAAACTACTCAAGTTAAATGAAGTCCACGGCTGAATGTGAAATCATACTCTTGTAAATTAAGGTTCCAAAAGGGGGATTTCACAGCAATGCCATAGAAGTATGGCAAAATGAAGTATTTTCAGTTCCCCAAAGAACCTTTCAGATATTTTTTTCTTCTATAAAAGAACCCTTTTCCAATATAAAGGGACTTTTGTGCATTGGAAAGTTTCCATGGATGTTAAAGGAACAATTCATTTCAAAATGAAAATTCTGTCAGCATTTACTCATAATTTCTTTCAAACCTGTATGAATTTCTTTCTTCTGCTGAACACAAAAGAAGATATTTTGAAGAATGTCGGTAATCAAACAGTTGATGGACCCCATTGACTTCCATGGTTTTTTTTTTCCTACTATGGGAGTCAATGGGGTCCATCAACTGTCTGGTTACCGACATTCTTCAAAATATCTTCTTTTGTGTTCAGCAGAAGAAAGAAATTCATACAGGTTTGGAACAACTTGAGGGGGAGTAAATGATGACAGAATTTTCATTTTTAAGTGAACTATTCCTTTAAAGGTTCTTCATGGAACCATCAATGCCAATACAGAACTGAGTGTATATAGTACATTCATTGGATTTACATATTATTTTACATATGGTTAAGTGGCATATAGTTGTAATGTAAATAAACAGAGTGATTTCCATAGTCTCAGCCCTACCTGACTTGACGCTGCAGTGGATGTGAGCTTTGGAGCCATAGTTGACCCAATCAAACCCGGCCTCCACCGCTAGCCGTGCCAACATGCCATATTTACTACGGTCGCGATCTGAGGTGGTGATATCGACAGCTCTTCCTTCATAATGCAGTGACTCTTCATAGTGATTGCCGTCTTCATCCCAACCCTCGGTCACCCTGAGCTTCACCCCGGGCCACATGTTCATCACAGAGATAGCCAGAGAGTTCAGCTTATCTTTACAACGCTGTGAACGCAACAAGGAAAGAGGTTTAGACCTGGGTTGCACAAGTGGAAGATGATGGCGTGGAGTTTTGCAAGAAATACGCAAACAAGACAAGTTATAACTCCAAAGGGCAAAACACACTGAATGACAAAAAAAACATACACCACAGGGCAAAGACAAAAGAGAGGAAGAATTGATACAAATGACACTGAGTGCTGTAAAAACAGAACACATTATTCAGAGCTCTGCAAATGATACTGTAAATGGTCATGGATCACCTTTTAAGAAAGGTGAAGTGTACGGATATAACACCACAAATATCATGTGAAATAAAGCAACAGGCTTATCTCTAAATCGTATTTACATATATTATCATGAGTATATGTTTATGCTGTTTTGTGTCTTCCGTGCAGAACTTTATTTCAACTGTATTCTTTCCAGCAATTAATAGGTTTGCTTTAGGTTTAGGTTTAGGTTTAGGAACTAATTTCTGTAGTCCTACTTTTTCCACATTAACACGTCAGACAATATGCCTCAGTTTTTGTTTTTAACCCAGGCACCTCTCTTTTATGCCTGAAGAATTTGTTTTCAAAAGCGCCCACGCAAAGCATTACATAATGACAAATTATTGAATCACGAGGAGAAGAACTGAGTGATGCTTCAAACCACAAATATATACTGACTTATTTTTACCAGACCACAGGTATTTTTCAGCGACCAAGGTACAAAATGTGTCCAAAATGTTGAGTGATTCACTTTTACTTATTTAACCAAGCCACATTCACCACCCTTTATAATACACAAGACAAATTTGCTTTTAACAGCAAATTCAAATTTCAGCATGGAAACAAGTGTTCATTGCCAAAGCACAGATATACTGTAACTATGACCACAATTTCAGGCAATATCTGTTCCATGATTTGGAGAGGAAATAAGAGTCATAAGTTCAAATCCATGAGTCATTTATGATTTATTTATAAATTGCTTAAATAAACCACACACTAAATGGAAAGTTGACTTGTTTTGTCTAATAAGTCAATTTATATTTAATTTTCTTTTTAGAGTGAGTTAACATAATAAATACGTTGAATCTAATTAAGTTATCTTGATGGTGTTAGATGATTGATTGATTGATTGATTGATTGACGCTGGAAAAGTATGACATCAAACATTATTTCTTTATCGTTTGCATGCAAAACAAGCCTTGGTATTTAGAGCCCTTGCGCAAAAGCGAAGAGCACATGAGCATATCAACAACTTTTTTGACAGGTCCAAGATTTTCCTTGGATGGGAAAACTTGTATGCTTCAAGGAGAATCTTCGTAAATTCAACAAAGAACTGTTCATTCTTTAGTCGTTTAGTAAATACTCTATTTTCTGCTCTAAAGAAAACACTATGCTAAGAATCTGCAATAACATCAATAAGCAAATCAAGCCGTTTGTTTTAAAAGCATACGATTCTTTTCTGAACCCGAGAACCATCAAAGAAGCGATTCTAAGAGACAAACCGCTGTCAGCAATCAATTCCTCTGAAAGCTGTGAAGATCGATAAGAGCGCGTCGGTGGGACTGAGCAAAGGGCACACCGCTAAACAACAGGTTTAAAGTGCTTGCAATCGAATCAAAACCATTGTGTGTGTTTCTAATGGGCAGATAATTGAATTCATTCCAGTTGCATTATCCAAGTGTCGCTCACCTGCGTCATGAGTCGATCCGCACCTGTGTTCTCCTCATCTTTGAAGATGATGTCGGGGTTGTAGTTCGGTGTGAGATCTTTAAAGCGCTCCGAGATCCTGGTGATTTTGCCATCGTGTCTCCCGCTGGCTCCCAGTGTCTTTTCGGCTACATTTGGAATAAACTGCTTATAATTAAGGGGTGTCAGTTTCTTTGGAGGCCGCCTTTTCCCATGTCCCCTCCCCGGCCCACAGCCCTCGTTAACAGGTGCGAAAATCAGGGCGCAGCCGACGAGGAGCCCAAACACCACGAGGAGACGCATTCCACCCCAACCCGCCGGGCACTCCGACACGGAGTGGTACGGTGGCACAGCTCGCCGTTCAATGAGAAACTACCCCCCGCAAGATCCTTATTCCCCCCCACAGGGTAAAATATGGGGAGGACAAAACCTCTACTTCTTTATCACCCTTATCCTCGCCATCGTCCGTGCGTAAAAGTCGCTTTGCGCAGAGGCTGTCATGGAGAGACGCCGGAGAAAAGATCCAGTGATACCAAGTGTTAAGTGCCCATCGAATGCGAAACGTTGGTCTCTCGAGAAAATCACCGAAATGAGAGTGAGCAGGCAAGTCCATTTATTTATCTAACAGATTCTAGGAGAGAGATACAGGGCGACTCCGACGCACACTGGGAGAGCTGTCAGAGAGACTGCTGCGGCTGCTGTCTTTGAATGAGCACGTCCTTTGGCGCACGTCAAGTGATCTGAGTTGCCCGGCGCACTGAGACCGCACCCTGCCAGTTTTTTGCCCCTCTCTATCCTTGCCTGCCACTCCTCCCCATGGGTCACATTGGGTGCGTCGTATACCCACCGGCTCCCTTTAACACTTCACAGCGCCTGGCTGGGCAAACACAAGTCTCGGGGAAGAACTGTGGACTCAGACTCTCCCATTCATAGATCCACAAATAGAGAACGAGCCTGGCTGCTCCTCAAACAAACGGGAGCAACTGTTGCCCTCCCTTACCTGATACGCTTGAGGAAAGTTGACTAACCTGGCGCACTCGTCTGAATGATTTATCATTCATTGATCTGAACAGATCCGTTTGTTTAAACCGTTCAGTTTTGGTGACAGGTGTAACGATGTTGCTTATGAGTCAAAGTGGATTTTTTTTTTTTTTTTCTGATCGATTAAGTTATTCTAAATTAGATCAATTAAAAGTCGAAGTGGTGCTTAAAATAATATGGTCTAGACTGTAAATAAGAAAAAAATGCTGACATTCTTAAAAAAGAAAAATGTTTGCATAAATAGTTTGGCAATGACAGTGACTTAAACATAGGCCACAAATCAGTTGTGTTTTAAAATGATTAATAATATTTTAAATCGCTTATTTGTACAACCAGATCAAAGGCAATGTGGTGTAACAAACTGATGGAAGCCATTTTGTTATCATGTGACCCCTTTAGCCCCTCATGACTGTATGTCAGATCATTAAAAAATAATTATATTTTACTTATTAAATGTAATAACTCTCCATATTTATGACTTAATTTGTGATATTTATATGTGTGTGTATATTTACCATCACAATTAAAAAAATAATGGTATTTTCATAGTTTTTACTCAACTCTAAAAGGGTAACTAATCATTACATTATATATATATATATATATATATATAAAATATACACACTTTAAAAATATGTATGAGCCTGGACAGAAAGAACATATTTTAAACTGGATTTTTAAAAGATTTCTCATTTGTTTCATCTTTGGCATCCTTTTATACCCTGACCCTCATGTGAATAAATAATAGCCAAGACAAGCATTTTGAAAATTCATTTGAGCTGGAAAAAAAATGCATGTTTTTATGTTGTTGCATATTACAGTCTCCAGGTTCCATGCACATCAGTTGCTCAATGGTTCTTATTTGTAGCAGATATTATGATACAGAGCTCCAGTGTGTGCTGGCCTGTGCTGAGGTAATGGGTAGTGGTGGGACCTGCATGAGGGGTTCACTGTTCAAATTGAAGATGAAGCTGGTAAAGTCAGTAGCATATAGCTTGGAAGACGGTTACACAGGAGCAGCTCTATTCAACTGCACTGAGAGAAGACGCTCCACTTATACAAGTGATGACTGTGTGGATATAGCCAGCGGTCAGCACCTTAAGAACAGATATATCCACGACACTCAAACTCTGTTCAATTTCTCTTTAAATGAGGCAAAGGAAACAGACCCAAGTCTTCCAAATTAGCTCTGCAAATATTTGCCGGAAAGGGGCTAGTGGTTTTGTGCCCATTTCAAAAGCAAATTTAACAGACGTGGTGTTTGGTGTTGATTTATTTTTTAATTATTTATGTCTGTAAATATCAAGGTATTTTAGGTTTGGGTTTTGGAGTGTCCTCATTTGGAACAGGGAGTTAAAGAGAGTAATTGAGCGGGTGAGGAAAACACTACTGTCACTCTTTCAATCAAAGTAACTGTCACCTTGACCACTTGGTACAGGTCAGTGTGAAACCATGTGGCTATCTTACCCATCCCTCATTCCCACCATCATGGCCTAGTATATGTTCCTCTAACTATTCATTCAATAGTTTGTTCTTTCCCTTCTTCATTCATTATCTCTCCTCCTCTATTCCTTTCCTGCCAGTCGTTTTAAAGCCTTTAATGGTTATTAATGTCAAACTCTACCTTTTTTCTACCTTAACTGGACCAATAAACATGCTTGATGGATGGCCAGTCCATCACAGAGCTAACACACATAGACAAACACACATTAACACACACATCTTTTTGGATTGTGGAGGAAACAGGAGTATCTGGAGGAAACCCATGCCAACATGGGGAGAACATGCAAATTCCACACAGAAAAGCCTCCTGGAGTCCCAGGCTGTGTGCAACAGTGTGACCCACTGAGTCACCCGGCTACCCTGTAACAGATTAATCTAAATATATATTCTTAATATGAAATAATCACTTCAGTTACAGTTACTAAAGTGTTGAAGAACTTTTGCAAAACTCTTCCCTAAACTAGGTAACATAGTTCCACTATCTCACCTTTCACAGATAGATGGTTTTATCTACTGATGCACAAGTCCTCGTGAGATCCAGGTACGCTTAAGCAGTACCAGCATGCATAAATGGAATGCAATGGATGAACTTGTTTTCAAATTTTTGCATCTTGACTCTGGAGATCACAGAGACACAATTACAGAGCGTGTGGATCCCACGGAGCGTGTCCTCTTCCCTTTGATGGACGTAAATAAAGACATGGCTCCTAGCAGGCCTGCTTATTGAACTTGGCTGTTGACAATGCCTCAGAAGTGGTCAGATCCAGTCAGAAATCCCTTCTGCCCTCAAGAAAAGAGCCCACGTCCTTAAAGGCAGCACATCAGTGGCTGTTCCCCGTCAACCGGGCGATGGCAGTGGTTCAGACGCCAGCCCAGGCTCTTTTAGCAAGAGTCCATTGATGTAGCAGAGTTATTAATTTGTCCTGTGAAATAAGAGGACACCCGGGCCAAAACAGAGGGAGATGGGTGCCTTTCAAATAATGCCAGCCAGGGAGCCTTTCATCTGCTGTCAGTGGGGTGAGTGAACTGGGTCTGCTGGGTTCTCACATGGGCACCAGGGCTACCCACGGAACTAACCAACAAAGGGTGTGCAGGAGGGACAGGGAGAGCGAATGCTGAAGGGGAGGAGGAGAAAGAGAGAGAGAGAGAGAGAAAGAACATGGGCAACTTGGTGTTTCTCCACTATTAACTGGTAAACAACTCTGTTTTTAGTTGTTTTCGTCCTTCGGAATGGCGTTCTTGTGGATTGTGGTGGGATTCTGTGTTCTGTGAGCCGCTCTTTCACTCCCCTCAAGGTAATGGCAGCTTTTTTTCCCTCACCGCTTCCTGCTGTCCATAACAACTTCAGGGGAAAGAGGGACAGCGCCCTCGAACCATGCATGATAAACCTCATAGGGTCTTAACAGCCTCCATACTCCACTCATTCTTCCTTCGGTGGAAGCTGAAGGCGATTTTCCATGTAATCACTCCCAGACTTGTTTTTTGCAAAAAACTTGTCACTTGGGCGTTACACTTAAAGGGACAACTTTGTACCTTATCTATACCTAAAACAGGGGTATCCAATCCTGCTGGAAGGGCAATATCCTGCAGAGTTTCGGTCCAATCCTAATAAAACACCTGAACCAACTAGTGAAGGTCTTCAGGAATTATAGAAACTTACAGTCAGTTGTGTTGCAGGAAAATGACTGGACATCCCTTCCATAAAAGGTGCATAGTACCTTAAAGTGGTAATATGTGCACTTACTAACATCCTAACATGTACCTTTTAGGGTTAAACAAGTTTCAAAGATGTCCATTCGAGGGTACTGCCCTAGTGACAAGCTGTTGTACCCCTGAAGGGACATTTTTTTCTATGCCATATTGTAGCATAAGATGTGCTGGCTGTGTGTTCACACTGAAAAACGCCAATATTGAGACAGGTACACTAGATGACACAGTGTGGAGTTTATGTGCACAGTGCAGTACATCATTTGGGACACAACTTCAGTTAAAGGCACCTGAATCCCAACTTCACTGAGCACTCATGACGACTGAAGACTCTGGAGGCCTCTGTTTTGATTGGACCAGAGACAGGAGATGTCACAGAATTCTTTCATGCATGCAAGGAGCTGTGCAGCGTCAATGTCCGATTACTCCATTCCTCCACATGCAGTGAAGCACGAGGAGTGGTTGGGGCAGTCACAGCTGGAGCAAGCAGGGAAAAAATAATACCAGAGATGTATAAAAGCAGAGGCTAAAAGCAGACTGAGCTAAGCCGCCTGCTAAAAAAACAAAGCACTGCCCAGGGGACAGGCACAGGGTCGGGCAGTGTGGACCGAACTCGCCACAGCCGCGTCTCCACACGTTAGTGCTCCTGCCAAATGGCTGTAATTGAGGCTTAAAGTCAAGAGCCCTGAATAACTCAATGCATCAATAGCAGCCTGTGGGACCTCCCCCCTCTATGTTTCTCTTTACCTTCATAACCGACCTGAAACCGCTTTCTTCTTTTTTTCTATGGTTGAGCTTAAACCTCACTCACCTCCATGGCTGTGGTGACCTTTACTCTTGGCTAAATATATTGTAAGATGATGAAATGAAAGGTGGGTTTTAGTGTTTCTGTTTCTAGAATAACCTCTGTTAAAGCTTTCTTTCAACTGTGGGATTAAATAATTTTTGTTATCAACTGATGCAGCACATTTATAAATCTAATTCAAATGTATTGCTTGTCAACCAGAATTCAGGTAAAGATGTCGCTCTGATTGTGGCCTATCCTAAAAGAACTCAGAAAAGTCAAATCTGATAACAATAAATATTGATAACGATAAAGATGGCAATTATGTGAGGATGATGTCCAGTTCTGTGTGCGTAAGTGATGGCTGTGGAGGAATCCATGCTAATGGCAGCGTTTAAAATGAAGTATGGCACATGCTGCACATTTCTGCCTGTTTATTGGTCCTACTGGGTTCTTCTCTCAGGCTTCAGAGGCCTAGGCTGCTTTTTTTCCTGCACGCATGCCACAGCTGTGGTCACTGTGGTGATGTTTCACTGCTCAGAATGGATTCACCAGCTCAAAAACGTTCTTATTATATTTATATTTTACTATACCGCTATTGCCCTTGCCAGCTGTGTACTGGCTAACAGCCTGTTTCCTTTAAATAGGCTGTGACAATATGATTAAACAGCTAAAATGAAGGTAAACATCAACATTCAGTGCCCAGTATTGACATAGAGCCTAACCTTGATTTTAGGCCTCAATTTTTGCTGAGAGGCAAGACGAGGAAAAAGGCAAGAACACAAATGAGTGAAATATTAAGTTTGATATTATGACAGAAGCTGTCAAGCTTGTTTAATTGTTGCCATTCCTGCCATGGTCAGTGTTTTTGTGCTTGAAAGAGATCAGATCTTCATGAAACTCGTGGATCTATTGAAAATATGCGAGACGCATCCCTTGTTTTGTTCTGAAAGGTGGTACTACAATCGCAGGACGCGAAGGAAAAAATGAAAGAATGATGATAAGTGAGGGAGAGGACAGAAGAGTGAAGGACAGAAAGGTGAGAGGGAGAGCATTGCGCAATGACGTGAGGGGGGAACGGTGAGGAAAAGACAGAACAGATCCTGCGTGTCCATGTTGTATGGGTTTGTCTCGTGATCTTCTGTGGGATGCCGCTGTCACCCCGGCTGTGGCGAGCTGCTGCGGTGCTGCTGCAAGCTTCAAAGACTGCAGGCCTGCCCGCAGCCCTAATTAGAGGGTGCTTGCTCGGAGATGGGGACAAGCTAGCGGAAAGTGTGCGCAAGTGCACACACTATACGCTTCAGCAGCAGCAGGCTGACATGGATGAAGGGAGGGAAAGCATCCTACTGTCATCTATCCCACAGTAGTCTCTCTCTCTCCCGGTCGATCTGTCTGTGTCTGTCTCTGTCAATCCACGGCCCAGGCCTGGAAGGAAACCGTTAGTACTGTAGATGTAGCCCATCTGGAACGGTAGCTAGGATGTCTGGGCCTCCTGACTGTATATTTCTTTAGGCCCCTAACCTTTTTTAAGGCAAGTTTAGACAGAGATCTGGTCTGGTGGATGGTGCACGTGCTCCAACACATGGCGCTTATATGCTTATATGAGTTCAAATCCTGCTTGAGCAATTTTCAGATTCTATCAATATTACAATATTACAAAACTATATGTTTCTCACGATTTCCTCTCATTTAAGTTTTTCTCATTTTAATTATTTTCTCCATATCTGAACACCTCCCACTGTTTTATTTAGTTTACACAAATTGTGTAGCCTGGTTAAAACCAGACCATTCTCAGTAGTAACTGAGTTATGGTCTGGTAAAGCTTCATTAATAACTAATTTCCAAAGGGGCGTCACCAACGGATGTCGCTCAAATGCCTCTGGGCGCAATTGGATGGACCTAAAACCAATCAGAGCGATCATCATCGTGTAAAGCCATATGCTGCGTCCCAATTCGCCTAAGTTACACCATGCCATATGTAATATGCCATAAAAGTATGTACTCTTTTTGTGAAGAAAAGGTATTTACTTTTGAATGTGTAGCAAAAAAGTAGGCAAGTTTTGGGACATACTACTTCGTCATCTTTATCAGACAGATCTGTCGCGTGCATCCTGTCATGTAAACTGCCCTAGCTGTCAATCATCTTGTCACAGTTAAAATCCTCTATTAAATCTAATTTAATTTCCTACCGTTTCGGAGAGAAATGTAGTAGCACGTTCATCTGCCAGTGGGTCTTTCATGGAGACTGTCCTCATGTGTTTGCAATTTGAATATAATAATGCATTTAAAAGTTGAACGGACGTCGCTCAAATGCCTCTGGGCGCGATTGGATAGACCTAAAACCAATCAGAGCGATCGTCATCGTGTAAAGCCCGCCCCAACATTTCTGATTGCCGCAATTTCGACGGATTAGAAATGGGCTTGAATGAGCTCTTTGCCAGACTACAGGTACTTGCAGAGCAAATCTAAATTTGCCGGAAGTTGTCTGGGTTTTCCCAGGCTACAAAGTTTGAGCAAATACTGTAAATTTCTGTAATTTCTTTCTCTGCAGTGTCATCATATTGAGAGCCACAAACACATACTGTAGGGTAGATTGAAGGACTGTTCATTTCAAATCACTCACCTTGAGACCTGAAACATTTACACTTTTAGTGAATTATTGGGATGCCAGGACACACTTTATTAAAGGGTTAGTTCACCCAAAAATGAAAATTCTGTCATTAATTACTCACTCCAAAACCTGCAAGACTTTTGTTCACCTTCAGAACACAAATGAAGATCTTTTTAATTAAATCTGAGAGGTAGTAAAGACATCATTAAAGTAATCCATGTGACTCCAGTGGTTTAACCTCAATTTTTTGAACCAACGCGGGTGCTTTGTTAGTGCAAAAAACGTAATTTACATCTTTATTAACAAAATATGAATCTCCAACGCCCGTTCATGAAAGCACCACGATGCATGCGTGTTGTGTTGAGTGTTGACGCGAGAGCAGACGCTGTTCCGTGAATTAAAAATTTTTGGTTAACTATCCCTTTAATCAATGTAACACATCGGGAATGCAAAAAGCTCAAATCAGTGTTTGTAATTTTAATTTTAAAGGGATACTTCAGGATTTAGCATTAAGCTTTGTATTAGTAGAAAACCTGTAGTATTTTCGAATTACCATGCTTTCCACCCTCATATCCCCCTGAGATGAGAGATTTATGTATTTTTTGTCTGGAAAAACTCCTCCGATGACGCAAAAATCGTCATTTTGCGTCATCGGAGGATTTTCTGGCCAGAGGCTAAAGACTACAGCCAGTAGATGGCGTAGTTCCGCATGTTTTCAGCCCGCCCATACAGGGTGGGATCTCACTCACAGAATGTACACAGTGTCTGCCGTCTTTCTTTGGAAGCTAAGCTAGCAGGCTCTTGTTCTGTGGAGAAAGCTGAATAGTAGGAGAAAGCTGAGTAAGTAGGGGTTACCATCCTCCTTTTCCCGGACTTGTCCGGCCGTCGAGATCGTTCAAAATGTACGGGATTCAGCTTTTGCTTTCTGCGGTCGCCATTCATTGTTTACATGCACAGCTTTTGTTTCAATCTAACTGAATTCATTCCGATTGGTGAATCTGAATGTAGTGTTTACATGAACGCTTAACAAGTGATCGGTTGATGTGCGTTTTACCATTGCTAAGAAAATTCCCGCTCCTCCGTGAGAGATGCGAGACCCGGCGCGTCTCAGTAATGACGCCACCGGGCTCGCGCCGTTCTCCCGCGGCCGTCAGCCTCGTCCTGCTCGCCACAGTAAACATAATGAATGAATGGCGACTGTAGAACGCAAAAGCCGAATCCCGGACATTTTGGGCTATCTCTAAATCCCTGGCAAACTCATCACGTAGGCTAGCCTTGTTGTTTGTTTTCAACTGCGCTCCCTTACCGGTAGGCGACGTGGCCTCCTAATGGGCCTTTCACACAGGACGCGGTATGCGCGGCGCTGCGCTATAAAACCCATTCATTTCAATGGCCTGCGCCGCGCAAGGACGTTTTGTTGCTGCGTCGACCAAAGCGCAAGCGCAGCGGTGCGCATCATTGGCGTGCTCACGCGCACGCCGCGGTCAAAGTTCAAAATAGTTCAACTTTTGCCGCTGCGCTCTGTGACGATTACCAGCGCGGCCAATAGAATCGGGGGATCCAAACAAGCACGGAAATCAAAATGGATGAACGGCTAGTATATAATTTGTTTTTTAGTTTCAGGATTAATGTTTGAATAAATGTTTTATTCTAAAAAAGAGCTGACTTCATGATTCTTGTTTTGATTCAGATATTAAAGTATATAAATCGCGTTGTATCTGAAGGGCAACGCTGAACCCAGCGGCAAGCGCCGCGCATACCGCGTCCTGTGTGAAAGGCCCATAAGGCAGCGAAGCAAGTGCATTCTGGGAGTTGTTGTCTTTCATCCACATAAGCCAAAAATACATTTTCTGGGTTTTCTCAGTCTAGAAAGCTCCAAATAAAAAAATGTATTCACATTTCTTCTACTTAAATGACCTATTTTAAATACACATTCATCTTCCCAGAGGTGAAGTATCCCTTTAAGTGTAATATGTGATTTTATGTAAATTAAGCAAAATATATAAACATCTAAAAGTCATATTTTGTCCTAATATTTAATATAAGATATTGGTCAGAAGGGACAGTGTGAGCAAGTAGGAAATAAAAAGTTGAGTAATTTGCAATCCTAAAGGATCCTGCTGGAAATATTGTGGCATACTTGGATCTGTGGGCCCCTAGAATCATTCCCACCTTTCACCCCATTAGCAATGGCCCTCAGCCTACTGCTACAGGATATAGTCAGTTTGTGGTTAAATCTACCTCAGTTTAATGATTTAGTGGACACCAGAGGATTACTGCAACATCCTTTCATCATTCCTTAAAAGACTGTCATTCCACAACTCTGTCTCAGTGGCCCTCTTTAGTAAGCCATTAGCACATGCTGTGACGATGAATCAGTTCATTATCACAGCCGCATCTCCGCCTGGACTGTTAAAAGCTGTTTATGATCAGCACAGCAACATAGTGGTCCTTTTTTTGCTAATTTTATCCTCTTCCCTGTCTGTCTTCAGGTCCCCTCACATTCCCTGTCTCAGCTATATACAGAGGGAGACCCACAGGCCTGCAGTATAGCTAATCTGACCACAGGTAAACACTGTCTTACCACAGACATGCTCACTTAGCGCTATAATGGACAAAAATACCACACTGCAATGAATGCACACTCACACATCAGTGTACACACATACACCTTAAAGCAGACTGACTGTTTGTTGCTCTCAGAGAGAGCTTATATCATTCAGGGTTTTCCAAGAAACACCACAACTTGATTCATGACACATTTTCTGTCCTCATGGTTTGTGTATATATCCTGTGCCTTACAGTAAATTTTCCCATAGGAATTTGTCTGAGGCAAAATTTGAAAGGTGAGAAAGGGACAAAGAGAGGATTTACACAAACACAAAATTAGATGAGTGATAGAGATGGGGGCGGTCAGGATATTTACAGCCAGCTAATATTTGTGCACATTTTTATTGTTATTTCTTTACTATGTTGTTTAGCAATAATCAGTTAGCATGCCCTGCAATTATATTTGAAATGACTTACTTTCTTCTGTGGAACAAAAGAGTAGGATCACTACTATTTAAATACTTTCATATAAAAATAAAAATAAAAGATTACTGTCTAACTTTCTATTCAGCAAAGAATAATAATAAAAAAAAAAACAGTTTCCACAAAAATATTAAGCAGCACAACATTGATAATAATAAGAAATGTTTCTTGAGCATCAAATCAGCATATTAGAATGATTTCTGAAGGATCATGTGACACTGAAGACTGGAGTAATGATGCTGAAAATTCAACTTTGCATCACAGGAATAAATTACATTTTAAAATATCAGAATAAAACAAGGTTATTTTGAATTGTAATATTTCATAATATTAACTTTATTACTGTATTTTTTTATTAAATAAATTAAGAATGTTTCTGTTTTTGTCAATAATGATGAATATCAATGGTGTCCAAAACAACATTGGGTCACATTGACTTTCGTTGTATGGGCAACATTTTTAAAAGTTCTCTTATTTGTAGTCCACAGAAGAAAGTTTTTGTAAGGACATGAGGGTGAGTAAATTATGACAACATTTTCTTTTTGGGGTGAATTATCCCTTTAAACTGATACAAGGAAAGACAAAAATCATTATGCAAATAAAGAAGACCATGCTGTAATTAAAAGAAATAGATTGCATAACCAAGTGAATTAAAAACAGCCAATCTAATGAACAAGCCAAGATGTAATATTAATTGTTCTATCGGACTAAAAGGAGTGGAAAAATCCACTTATATTTTTGGATATCTATAAATGATCAAACTTTTATTTCCGCATATAGATCTGGGTGGGGGTGTTCTTTGCAGACTCACAATTGAAAGTCGAATTCTCAATAGGAAGGAAAGTGGAGGGGACTCATTGAACAAACTTCATGTTCACAAAAAGATTAAAATCTGAAGGAAGTAATAATGGCAACTCCCATGCAGCCGCTGGAACTCATTGGTACTCTTGTGCTAGCGTGTGCTAACAGTCCCACCTCAGACACAATTTGTCATCGCTAGCGATTTAAAACAGGCGAGCGCAATCAGTGACCAGTGTGCAGATGCACTGAAACCAAAACATCGCTCTGTGATCTTCGTAGATTTCAAACGTCAACAGCGGGGGTTCAATCACGCTAGTTTTTATACTTCTGTAGAATCAACAGAATTCACCGGAATAGCAATTTAATCTGAATCTATAATAATGACTAATAGTATTGTCTCCTATGTTTCAGTCAACATATCTTTTATCTTCACAGGAACACCCTTCCTGGACAAATTATACTTTAGAGAGGAGTAAAGAAGGGGAAGAAAAGGAGACAAAAAAAAATCAAAAGCATTATAAAATAACATAAAGGGAAGATTGAACAAGCGATTGAAGGTGACGGGAAAAGGCTGAGAGAAGAGATTAACAGAAATAACCTGAAACTTAAAAGGATAAGTTCATTTTGTGGATGAACTCAGTAATATTGCAGTCTATGAATGCATGTGGAAAGTTCTGGAAATTAAAGGTATAGCCTGAGTGGGACTGATCAGTGATGTTATACGAGCGAGAGCCAGAATCACTTGCATCGCTCAGCACTCCGGCCCAAAAGCGCACATTCCCACATCCCAGCGCACCACTTTAAAGAGTGTCCCGGCTGCTCTGGTTCGCCACTCCCTGAGGAAACTGCAACTCTGAAACGGCAAATATCAATACATTCATTATGCACTTTATATTTATACATTTATACTCATGCTTTTATATAATCCTTGTATTTTGTTGCTAATAGTATTTTTAGAGAGGAGTTGCAAGGCCGCACTAGACTGGCAGAGAAACTGTATGTTTGTCAAGTGGGTATGCAAGACACAGAGAGAGAGAGAGAGATTTGGTCCACTGTGGTTTTTAAAGGGCAAATGTGATGGGCGCCCTGGTCAGTTCAGTGCACAGCTGTGTAGGAAAGAAACAGCCTCGATCCAACCCAGCTGTGGCTGCTGGTGTGCTGCTGGCACGGGGCATATTATTAACCCATCTGTAACAATCCAAAATGGTTTCTCACACCATTTAAAAATAACAAAACTAATGACTGGAATGGCATAGAGGAGTAGCAAGCTAAGAGCCAAGTGTGAGTAAAAAAAAAGGCTTTAGTGAGAAAATTATCTTGCTTATGTGCCAATTGGCTGGTAACTTTATTAAATAAACTGCACTGTAATATATGATTTGAATCAACTATAAGAAGGATTATAAATTATAATCCGAATCTTGCTCATATAAGTTACCTGACTGATTTAAATCAAAGAGCAACAAACCATTTACTAAAGTTTACCTCGCTTTAACCTCTACCTACTTATTTTAGATTTACATGAGCTACCTAAAGTTTTTTCCCCACCTAAAAATCATCAAAACAAGACTATGTAAGCAACAAAAAAAGTTGTCTTTTTATGATAGGTTTTAACCAAAACAACATGTCACAAAAAAAGCACTTCCATTGTCATACACTGAAAAAAGGAATTTGTGTAGGAACCATTTTTACTAAGAAATTGCTAGTAAATTTCAAAATGAATTACAAAGATTTGTTTGTACCAAACCATTACCCAGCTGCAATGCTCTGGTCGTAGTTGAAGGCACAAGACGAAGATGGCAAGAACAGTTCAGGAGGTAGTGATGAGGTGGAGGCTTAGGTGGAGGGCATGGAGCTGGAGATGGATGGTGATGAGGATGAGTCGGTGGAATTGCCAACCATGGTGGAGCTGAAGGTGGGAGGAACCAGGGAGGAGTCCAGACAGAGGGGCGGACGGAACCGTGGGACCGATCGGCGGAGGCGGAACCATGGTGAGTTGCGGGGTAACCGGCGGAACACAGAGGCTGACGAACCGGGGCGACATTGCAGGCCTGGAAGCTTGGCGCTGAGCTGTGGGCTCGCGGGACTGAGGCGGTGACGGGGACTCGGATGACCGGGGCGAAGCTGGAGCAAGTGAGGACGAAGGGGAGGTCTGGCCGTGACCAGCGATGGAGACGGGACTAGGAGGTCAGGCAGGGATACAGGTTTTCCGGACGGGACCGGCGAGGAAGATGAAGACTCCAGGGTGGGGACTTGGAAGGGAATTGGATCCGCGGACCACAGGTCTATAAGGTCCAGGTCCGCTCATGTCTCTGAGGTGGACTGACCTGCCTGCGTCGACTCTGGGGCCTTGATGTTCTTCGGCTCTGGTTCCTCTATGATCTCCGTGGGCGCCTCGGGCTCGCTGGCTGTGAGGGTGATGCTTCCGTTCCAGAGCCCCCAGGCCAGGTACCCAAGCCACTTACGGTTTTCTGGGAGGAGAAGGAGTTTTTGAGAGGTCGGTTCTTCTGTAACGTTCTGGTCATAGATGAAGGCACAAGATGAAGATGAGGGTAAATCTTAGTGATGGCAATTTCAAAACACTGCTTCATGAAGCTTCGAAACCTTTACTTCGAATCTTTTGTTCTGAATCAATGTTTCGGAGTGTGCATCAAACTGCCAGAGTCACGTGATTTCAGTAAACAAGGCTTTATTACTTCATAACTGTTTCAAAACACTTTGAAATTTCAATCTTTCACCGCTGGGGGCGATGATATCTGTCAGCAAAGGATTCATGAGGAGTCACTGAGAACCAATCTCTGATCAGTTTTATACATTTGTAGACGTTTTAATTAGACATTAGTATAATTAAAATGAATAATGGTAGTAGTCTCCTGTTGGCCTGTTTAGCTGAGCCATTCATAGAACAAACAAAACAAAGATTTTACTTCAAAAAAAATTTGCAAACTGTGTTTTTATGCATGTTTGGCCCATATTTTTGTTGCATTTACACTGTTCTGACTATAAGGGTCACCGCGGAGAAACGGGGTTTTAGGTTCTCAAACGTCACATTATGCGATTCTGATTGGCTTTATCCTTCTCCTTACACTGCCGCCCATAGGTTTGGCATAGTTATGATGGCGCTCGACGGCGTATTTATGTGGGTTGATGTTAATGACAAATTCTTTGAAAACGCTGTTGTGTGCACAATGTTATAATTGAAAATGGAGGGGGGAAAATATTAGTTTCTCTAAATACCTGGCTATGTGTAAATGTGGCCTTAAAGTAATGAACAAACATTCTTCCAGTTAAGTTATTTAACAATGTTCTCAAAACGTTAGCACAAAAACATCATTTATATTAAAAAAATTCTGGAACATTTTAGTTGGATGTTCGTCTAACATTTTTTTGAAATGTTACTTGTTTCAGAACGTTCAGAGAACGTAAAAGTTACATTCCCATAATGTTTGCAAAAATAATAAAATGAAATGTTCCCTTAAAGGGGCTATATGTAAGACTTTTCATGTATTAATCACTTTTTTATTGACAATGTGTAAACAGCTAGTAATTAAAATTGAGACCTTCCCTGACTTCCTAGGTTGTCTATTAAAGTCTGCACTGATTTTTATGTATAATATAAAATATAATAGTATTGTAATATAACAATATAATATGTAACAATAAAGTTTACAGGGGCTTCATAAATTCATTAAAAACAAAAGAGCAAAACACACCTGATGCACATTCTTTGTTTTTCATTTTCGAGAAGTAGAGTTTAAAAACCTTGCTGTATTTTTGTGTAGTTCAATAAGAGAAGGTACACCACCATCTTGCTCCGTCGAAAGTGACTTGAACGCACTTGATATACCTGGGAATATACGTCTTCAACTCGTAAATACAAACTTCCCAAAAGGACTTGAATGCACCATCTCTTCTGATCAGCAGCGGGGACGGCATTGGGATGTTTGTTAACAGAAGGCCCATATTGCTGCAAAGGTATTTCCAACTTCTTTTTACGAAAAATAACTTTGCCGAGAGTATATTGGGGCATTGAATCACGTTCAGTCTCTTGTACGTCACGTGCACAAATGTGAGCACGAGAAGTAAGTTGCTGGCTGCAGTTCACTTAACGGCCACCAGAGTCGCTAATAACAAGGGCTACTTAGCCATGGAAAAAAAAAACGTTTTTAAAACATTTAAAAAACTGTACATTTTGAACATTCAGAAATAACGTTTTCATAGCTTAATGGGAACGTTAGCAAGGTTGTTAGAACATAGTTCCATTGTTAGCTGGGTAAATGTAAAATTAAGTAGAAAAGCAGTTAGTAGTATTTTCTTGAACAACTCTAATCTTTATTTACAACTTCAAAAAGCCATTCTTAATTTTTTTTTTATTGCACAAAATACCATTTCATGGCCAATAAGGGATTTTCAGGTACTGTACATTTTCTCAATTCACTCATTATTGGCAGGTGTGACAAAATTTTGGAAACTGGATAAGAAACTGCTGTTGAATCTCGACAGTTTCAGTCTCTCATTGCAATAGTTCTCTCAATAGACAGGTCTGCATCACCTCTACAAGTTCACATTATCAAACAGCTTGAACATTTATTGACAGGCTGTCTGTAAATGTTTAACCTGTAGAATAAAGGGAAGAGGGCAGAGAGAAATAATGAGTGAGCGAGAGCACAAGCAAGCAAGCAGTATAATCAGCTCTGTGGCTGGACTGGCCTCTCGTAGCCCTTCCTTTCTGATAGCCGCACAGCCTCTGGTCCACTGAACTCTGAATTGCAACACTACTTTGAAAAAAACAAAAGAAGAAGAAAAAAACATACACAAACACAATGGAAACCAGTTTTACCCTCATTTCCTAACAACTCTGAATCAGAAATAGTTATGAGGCAATGTAGTTAGCATAGTACGGATATAATTTTAAAGGTATTTTAGTGTGTGACAGACAGTCTAGTGTACACGTGAGGGTAATTTGTCATGGAGAGGTACAGTGTTTGTGAACCTGGAATCAATTATTTCTAGCCAGTACCAAGACAGGTTGATCACTGCATAATTGTATTAAATTATGACTAGTTTCTATATGTGTGTAAAGCTTTATGAATATTCACTTTGATTATGGAAGAGCTGGTTGTCTGATGGGGGATAATCGTCACAAACAGCATAAAAGACAATATTTAAAAGCTTCAGCAAGCGCTCACTCTAAACTATAATGATTGATATTAATATGGGAAACTCCATGTACACCTCAAAAGTACAGACGGCTCCAGTATCCCATCAGGGGGTCTGTCCAGCAGAGCAACGGGCGCGAGGGGAGTGATATTTACACTCCGAGACTCCAAACATACTCATTCATTGTTCATGTGTTTATTGTGTTGAGCACATAATTACTTTAGCTGGCTCCCAGAGATTTTGCTGATTGTTCATATTGTTTCATTGAATTTAATTTAAAATGGACCTAAACAAACAGTCAGTGAGTGAATTTGCCTTCTAATGGAGAGTAATCTGCAGTGCCATTTGTCAAAAAGGCCACAGAGTTCGCCTGACGCGACACTTCACGAGTCTGCAGAGTCAGTTATTTTCTTTTTCTGATGCTTTGATAATATAACATTATTTAAATGTGATTTTACAGGGATATTATGACTTCAATGTAATGTTATCTCTGTTGACAGCATCTGTGGCTAGAATGCATCCCTCAGTTTTTGAAACAAAGGAAAAATACAATGACATTTTTACAGTGGGAATCTATGGGGCATATAGCCTATACAGAACAATGAGAAGATGTTTAAAATATAAAACTGTCACACTGCACTGAAAGTATAACCGTAAACATTACACATATTAGCATGGGACTGGTGTAATAGAATCACTTACCAAGCTTTTCTGTTCAAAGTTATAACTCATAAAATGACTCTGAAAAGCTGGCAAACTTGAATACTTTCGCAAGACATCTATGCAAGAATACAAAGCGTACACTTTTTTATATATATTGCAACGATATATACAATTTAAACATATATAAATATACAGTAAATATACAGGATATACAGTAAACCAACATATATAGTAAATGTTACAGATGATGTTTTGCCAGTCACTGTTTGTTTGTTTATTTATTTATTATAAAAAAAATTTGAGGACTCTTAAGGGGTAATTCACCTGCTGGCAAGATGGGCTTTTATGAAAACTTGGCTGTTTATGCAGTCGAAATGTGAAAAGAAAAACTAAATATTGGTGTTTCCTTTTGCCAAAAACTTAATACACTTTTGATTTTTGGTGCTGCCCCGACTGTGCATGGGTGGGAATACAAAAATGCGCAAGTTTGATATGAATTGTTCAGCCATGAAACTCTGATTAGTTGTTTCAATTTAACTTCCACAGCCAATCGAATTTTACATTTCCATTACACAACGCATCCAAACAAATACACTAACTATGTCCGCTATGCAAATTCTTATTCTAGTCCTCCACCTCCCCAGCACCACCTGCCAAGATCTGCTAGGGGTCTACCTCTCTCTAGCAGTCACAGTTTCCATTCATTCCATTCATTTCTTCTCCTTTTAGCCTAATTAATCAGAAGGTCCCAGCAGGCTTTGTCATAGAAAGTAAGTCACTGTAGACTAGACACCTCAAGGATTCTGTGATTTTCTGACTTGGCTCACTCAGAGTTGGATGGACAGCAGCAGCTCTGTGTACGCGAAGGCAGAATAACTTCCTCGCACCCCAAATGAGGCGACAAGTCCAGAAGGAGAAGGTGATGAAAGAGGCTGATTGATTGCTCTCATACACCTGTCCCAGAACCTACAGGGCCTGCCCAACACCATCTCACAGGAAAACATACGGTTTTATGATGTGGCGATTTTGTATGAATTCATATACGTATGATTTTTAGAAAAAAACATGGTCTACCCCTAACCTTATATAAACATAACTGGGGTGTTAGCAGATTGTACAAATTCATACAAACTAGTCCCAAATTTGCCAAACGTAACATAGTTACGAACTGCCAAGAGATTGTGTTGGCCTTCCCCAGTCCTGCATCCCACCATTTGATTGTGTGCATTTTAAGCTTTGGTTATGTTAATCGTCACTGCTTTATCAAGGTATGTGCTTGTCCCAGGGCCTGAGTAAATCAATGACTGTCGAACCTGAAAATAAACGACAATGCCCTGAAATGCCCGTTGAGTCATATGTAGCGATGTACTGACTGTGGCCTTTGTGGAGAAGTAGGTTTGGAGGTGCAGAGCAGAATCAGAAGGAGAGGTGCTGAGAGGCTGGCCACAGCGAGCACACAGCCCTGTAGTACAGCTCCGAGCAGGGAACAGGAGGGGGTGTGTGTGGTTTCGGGGGGTGTTGGGGTTTAAAACTCCCAGCCTCTAATCCTGACACACTGTCTCCACCAATTAGAACTCCTTCAAAAGGCGAAAGGGGAGGAAAAAACAAAACCAGAAAGCCAGCGAGGGCATATTTAGTAACATTTTGGCAAGCTATAATTACATGTATGGCTAACAGAGAGATTTAACTGCTTTTTACCCATTGATTGACAAGGCAGAGAACTACACAGTTTCAATACTAGTCTGCGACAGCCAGACACGCAGAGGGAAGACTGGGACAAGTCAGTTCTTTGCAGTTAAATGAATCAAAAGAACTGTGCTTTATAAACACTCAGAGAGGGACACAACAAATCATTGCTTTAAAAATGGTCAACCTTTTGCTATAAGTAGAGATAAATATTTATGGCAAAATGAACTCTCTTTTGATCATGTAATCTAAATGAAAACACCGAACACTAACTGTTGACAGTAAGGCTGTTGGGTCGGCAGTGTTCAGAGGGTTATAATTACCGTACAGGTCAATATTGACCGTTGGAAATGTGTCACTGTAGGAGATCAGAGAAAATATATTTCTTTGAGGACCTATTCCTAACTTATAATAAACATACAGAGATACATGTTTATGTGATGTGTATTCAGAATCGATTCATGGTATTACAAACCTTACAGAGATAAACAAAGGAAAAAAAATTGAATGCTCAAGTTGATCAGACAATGGCCTTTCCATCGTAACAGCTTGTGTGACTATAAATCTAATTTTTGCTCATCTTTCATCGCTCTATATTCTGTTTTCTCAGGATAGGCTGAAAAGTGGTTGGCGGGGAGGGTAGGACGATCAGTTTCTCCGGAGGACAGGTTAACTATGTTAAACAACCTAGGGAAAAAAATACCCCTTTTCCAACTTTTCAGATGACGGAAAGTTATTCTCCAGAAATATCTCTCTCTGGACTTTGATGATGAATGTCCTTTTTCATTCATCATATACATGTAAAAACATTGACAGTGAGCTGTCCTAAATGTCTGTTTGTGTTCGGGTCTGTAGAATAAGTTTATCATTATTACACCAAACGTGATTCAGGATTCCCTGGGAGAGGCAGAGAAAATAAACTTTGCTGAAGACACCATATTATAGGAAAGTAAAAGAAAAAATGAAAACTGATTTCATGGAAAGAACGACCATTGCTTCTAAACTGGTAGAAATAGCATTGTGAATGAAATCAGAGTGATTTGTGCACTGTCAGGAAACCATATGGAGACACATGAAACCAAATATTCAAGACTGGGGCAAAAGATGTGAAGGTTTAAGGAATAGTTCACCCAAAATTGAAAATTCCAATGAAAACAATTTGCTTACCCTGATTTAATTTCAAACCAGTGTTACTTTCTTTCTTCTGTAGAACATAAAAGAAGATATTTTGAGAAATGTCACAGTATTTGTTTTTTGTCAATGGTAACCAAACCGGTTTAGTTACCAGCATTCTTCAAAAGGTTATCTTATAGCAGGGATGGGCAACTTCGGTCCTGGAGGGCCACTGTCCTACAGAGTTTAGCTCCAACCCTGAAAAAATCACCTGCCTGTAATTTTCTAGTAATCCTGAGGACCTTGATTAGCTTGTTCAGGTGTGTTTGATTAGGGTTGAAGCTAAACTCTGTAGGACAGTGGCCCTCCAGGACCAAAGTTGCCCATCCCTGTCTTATAGAGTTCTTGACTCAGTTTAAAAAGAACTTTTAGGTTGCACTTTATTTTACAGTACCTGCACTTACGTGTACTTACAGTGTACTTACAGTGTACTTACAGTGTACTTACCTAAGAAAGTACTGGGTAATATAAGGTGGGTCAAGGTTAGATTTAGGGTTAGTACCTATTTATTATCCAGTTATTGTAATTACTATAATAAGTACAGAGTATGTAGTGTGTACATGAACTATATCTATAAAGAAGTGGTCTTTGTAAAGCTGAATATTGTGAATTTATAATGGTTCAATGGTTACAGCTTTGTCATAAATGTTATCTTTTTGGGAAATAGTTGACACACATACTTTGATCAACAGCATACATCACATCAAATGCTGTGTTGTAGAAAACTGTCGGACAACACAAGCACACACTCTCGCCACATTGTCCTGTCAGAAGTGAAGAATTTCCAAACCCTGATAAGGGTCAATAAGGAAGTTCGTGAATATCAAAGGGTGCTGTATACAGGGTGAGTTGTTTACTTCCTTGGCAAAAGCCTGACACCAGCCAGCCGTCAGACGACAACGTCAAAACAACAGCACACGCCTCATGCGTACATCCCGTAAACGAGCACCAACACCCATATAACAGAGAATTCCACAGCTCCCCAACCCCTCATTTCCTCTGCGAGCTGACGACCTGTAATCACACTTGGAGAAACCGCCATACTTCATTACTGCAGTGATTACACCAATTAGCAGCATGTAGGGAGTGGCCCACAATGCCCAGCGTCACCGCCAGACTGCTCGTTTTCCCCACATGCCGATATTAGTGGGAAGTTTCTACTTTGCAGTCGATCAGAACATAGTTCTGCAGTCCTTTGTACTGGTTTATGGCCACAAACATGGTGGAGTAATGAATAAAGTATGTGTGGTGTCCCATGACGCTGTCTGTGGAGCAAATGTGAAATTTCATGGTAACACTTTAGAATAATGGTCCGTCATTAATAGGTAACTATGTGTCACAGTTATGTTCATTTTGCCTTAGTTATCATGGACTTTTAGTTTGTTTTCATTCATTCTCATGTGTTCCTTTGTTTGATTTTCCAGCCACTCCTTTGTTACCATGGTCCCTGTCATTATGAGTTTGTTTGGTTCAGCTGTGTTCTATTAATCATTTTGTTTGAGTCCCTATTTAGGTTGTACCGATTATGTGTGTTGCCACTTTCTGTTTACCTTTTGGATATTTGTTATTAAAACTCGTGTTGGAACTTTATTCTTCTGTCTTTATCTGTCTGCCTGCAACCACTTGTGACAGAAGACCAGACCTAAAAATGGATTACGCAGTGCGATTTGCTGTTGTGACTCAGGAGAGCCCCAATTTTTTGTAGCTTTTCTGAATGTTTTTTTCGTCTTGCCATTACCAGCCCCTACGACGACGAGACCCTGAAGTCACTGTTCTGGATCGGGGAAAATTACCATCATCCTGTTGACCTCCCAGACACCACCGGACTGAACTGGAGAGGAGCCATCATCCGGTGTCTGGAGAGGAAAGCTGGTCCAGGACATAGCCAGACCCAGAGCAGGAATCACCACAACGACCGCAGAGAATTCATGTGAGCCCCCCTGTAGACGGAGAGCTACCGCCCATCGTGTCAGCCAGAGGCCGAGGAGAAGTGGACAGAGCTGACCCTTGTCCCGGATGGAGCTCCATCGTGAGTCTGACTAGAGGTGTGAGCCCGCAACATCAGCGGATGAGGGAACAGTGAGTACAGAAAATGAGGACTGGCTGATAGACTTCAATGAGGACATAATGACTCCCACTCTCATGCTTCATCTGTCTGCCTGCAACCACTTGTGACATTATGCTTCCGTACAAATACCATTAATTTAAAGTGAAAAAAAAAAATCACTTTAAAATAATATATTATTTATATATATGAGGAAATTAAACAGTTTATTTACCTTTGATGCATGTAAACCTGTTGTAGGAATCTCCAAAACAACATTAGGAAACTTTAAAATAGCATAATAGGAGCACTTGAATTAACTAATTTAGCCTGTGTATATATACTCCCTGTTTTGTTCAGTTATTTGTCCGGTCGAGTCTTAGGGTAGGGACACACCAAACCGACCCCAAAGAACTAGCGCTGATGAAAGCCGACTGTGTTGTCACCGCGCGTCGCCTGTGTAAAATAGCTGCACTTGAACACCGAGAGAACTACATCCGACTGTCAACTAGCTTGTAAATGAGACAGCTGTCTATTTCTGCAGATATATTAATCTATATTCGTCATTCAAAAAGGGAAACCGACGGCCTGACACTGATTCTACATGCTGGATCGGCCCCAAAAAACCAATGGCATCCGACTAGAGCCAGCAGTGTGGAAAACACACCAAAAAAACTAAGGCCGACGCTCAAAAACGTCCCGAAGCCTGCCACGATGCATGAGCCCACACCTATGAATAGTGTGGGGAAAGCCATCGCCCCAGAGCCTCAGCCTTGCAAGGTGTCTGACCAGGTGTGTGAGCCGGCAGCATCATCCATCATCATGGGAGTTCTCGAGGAGCTCGAGTCATCCAGACTCCTCCACCTTGGTCCCTCCCTTCCTCTGCTCCACCTGGGACCGTAGGCCTTACGGCTCCACCGGGCTCCCTCGACCCTCTGGCATCACCTCGGTCGGATGGTCAGACGACTTGCGAATCATCCACTGTCCTCCATATCTCCACCACTACGGGTCCATCTGGCTCCATCCCTCCCTTAGTTGCTCCAGCTCCACCTCAACTCGACGACCTCGTTTCGTCGGTGCGGTTCCGTCGTGCCCACCAGGACCAGTGGAACCCAGTTCCATCTGTTTGCTGTCTCCGCCCAGAGCTCCACCATCTTCGGCTCCGTCTCCATTGTCCATCTCCATTGTCCATCCCCATGGTGTTGTTGAGAGCTTCTCCACCATGGCTACGATTTTCATCAATTTTTATCATTCAATTATAAGAGATGTCACGGACAATTGCGCAACAGGTATGATTTCGTTTACAGCACTTCTCATTCATTTCTATGGTATCCGCAAACAGTGGTTGACTGTCACACATCGAAAATCAATGACGTCAAGGCTGTAATATGATTGGTTATCAAGGCACATGTGATCCAAGTTAGCCATTAGGCTTTCTCCGATGGTGGAGCCACGGACCCTCCAATCTCCTAATAATAAGACCATCTCTGCTTTGGCATATCAGAACACTGCTTCAAATAGCAATCGGAGCTTCTAAAGGCAGCTGCAGTGACACCATGACTTTACCAATTGGCAATTGGCTCTTTTATTTAGAAGGCGGGCCATATTGCGTGCTGCACTCTCTCCTATTCGTAGTAACACAAGTGCACTGTTTTTGTGTATATATAAAGTCTTTGCTATTACTTACTGATTAGTTCATCTTGTTTCCATATAATTTAATATTAGTAGCTGAAGTGTTAATGCTGTACTACTAATTTCTCCTGCATTACTTCCTTCATCGTTACCTGTAATGGTGGAAGTGTTAGCCATTTAATTTCATGGAATGTTTTTTTGGATATGTAAACTAGGAAGATGGTCAGGTAACTATAAAGCTTGGTATCATAATGTTTTTGTTTTTTGTTTCATAGGCCTTCTTCCATCTGTTGTCCATTATTCGTTGTGACAGATGTGCGTTTAAGGATGTGACTAAATGTGCAATCAGAAATCTGGTGTGAATCACTGTTTATGGACACATTTTCTAGCCACTCATCTTTGATGTGCACTTGTCTGTCACAAAAACATCAAATGAATCATGAAGGAATCTAAAGATCTAAAGGCCCAGTGATCTGTATTCACCAAAGCCAGAAAGGCTATTTTTGTCTTTCAACTCAACACATGACATGAATCTGAAAATTTGAGCACAAGATTAGCAGGTTTTTTTATGCCTTACCCCTCTCTCTTTCAACATCTTCCTCTAAGCAGATGTTAGGCTCAGGAGTGGCATCCCAATAAGCCACAAGTGAGCGTATTTTCTTTCCACAGGCTTGAGAGAGAAGCCACAAAAACAGTCTGCTGCAACTCAACATAAAACAAAGCACATGAAAAAGAGGGCAGAAATGAAGTGATCTCTCAAAATTTGGGGAGAGTGGAAACTAAAGATTTTCTAATGCAACCTTTATTGAGGTTCCTGGTTTCAGCGCAGCAACCTTTTTTATGTGTTAGAGGAACTCCCTGTAATTTTTCTTCACCACTAGCGCTGGACAGGTTATAATAAAAAGATGTCTATTCTGGGATTCTCTGTAATAATGGTCTCTTCTGGTCTTCATGCACTTCTGTCTTGTCTGAAGAAAGACAGACATCAGGTGATGAATGTCTGGCCAGATGGATGGATGGATGGATAGCTAAATGAAGCTATCAGTGGATAAACAATAGTTGTCAATAGGAAAAATGGCTAATGTGTCATTTAACTTATGCTTTAATCCAAAGCAACTTTTTAAAAAGTCTTTTTCAGATCAAATGAAATTGCTATTAAAACAATAACAAGCGTGGCATTGTCATTAAAGTTATTTACCCAAAAATGAAAATTATATCAATTACTCACCCTCATACTTTCTTTGAAAGCTGGTTGGGACCAAACAAGACATCACAAAAGTAGACCTTAGAATCTGGTCATTATATTCCAAATTTTCTGAAGCCATATAGTATATAGCTTTGTGTGAGAAAACAGGCCAAGGTAAATCATTATTCACCAAACATCTTGCCTTCACTTCACCAAAGGACCCAAAATGGGGTTTTCACAGTGTTTTAATAACCTAAAGAACCTTTTTTTCCACTATAAAGAACAATTTTGTGCAATGGAAAGGTTAAAGGTTCTTCATACAGTAGATGTCAACAAAGAACCTTTGTTGACAACCGTGGTCACATTTACTTTAATTAAATGGAAAAGAGCAACTTGGACATCATGCTATAAATACCTCCTCTAGTGCCATACAGTTTTCAAAAGGCACAATGAAATTGAAATTTTTGGGCAAATTATTCCTTTACATGACATTTATCATTCATTTGGCTTAAATCACTGATTACAAGCCTGTGAACATACACACATGTAAACAGATGTTTCTCCTATAATCAAAAAGATGTGTCATGTCTAATTAAGCCTTAATGAAAGTGTCGGACAATCTAAAGCACCATACTCTTCCCTTTAGCAATCTGGTGGCGAGGGCCATTTAAGCAGAACTCATGTGCGGTTACCCTGTCTAATGGGGAGGATGAATTTCTCCAAAACGGAGGGAAAAAAGTGAAAAACACACTCTTGTTGCATGACAGAATCCCTCCCAACCAAGACTTGTCCTTTAATACCAAGGCCTTTTCATGTGGCTTCTCCACGATTGCACATGGGGAAATGCAAACCACACTTTTACAGTGCTTATTATACACTGAGAGTATGTGTATGCGTATTCCTATGTGTGCAAGGAAAGATCGCTACAGTAATGCAGCATGCCTTAAATTGAAATGACACGTCTTAATTTGTCAACAAGTTTACCCTTGGAAAGAGCGAGAAGTGAATGAAATATAGGAAGCACTCACACCAGTGCTAGATGCAGTGTAGTACCACTGACAAAAAAACGATGCACTGGTGGACTTCAGCTATCAAAAATAAGACTGGAGAGACTCTACATTTACATATAAAGCAAAACACTTTCTCATACCAAAAAAGTATGTTTTTGAGGCAATCACTCAAGTCATAAATGCTTTGTGACTCACTCTGGAGCAGCAGGAAAATTATGTCATGACAATAGCAAATGGCTAATTACAAACCCTTCACTAGTGACTATCCTGAGCTCTGACGTCAAAGGCAGCAGACGGAAAAATATAAGTTTCATACTTTCATATAATTTCATACTTTCAAGAGGATCAGACAGTGGTGAAACATCTAAAACAGTGGTAGCTGTTAACAGATGGTAGCAAGCTACACTGATTCATGTCTAGTTGTTTAGAAAAGTTCTTTGGCGTAGGCCCTGTCCTTAGTCCAAATCCTGGGGGATGCAGATTCGGCTGGTCCTGCCTGAAGGTGAAGGCGAGTGCGGAGCCTACTCTCTCATGAAAAAAGGTACAAATGCTGTCACTGGGGTGGTACCTTTTCAAAAGGTACACTTTTGTACACTTGAAAAGGTACCACTACAATGACAGCATTTGTACCTTTTCTTCGGGGAGTGTCCCTCCGACGGATGGACAGGGACCAACCTGTTGGTGGTGGGGAGGATGGAGAGAAACGTCAGCGTCATCAAGTGTGAATGTAAAACAGAGAGGTCAGTACTTATATACTCCAAGTGTCAAGCAGTGATTGGTCAGACCTAATAGTCATGAATGAAGGATGTGGCATTAGAGTCTTCGTGGTAGAACTTGTGCTAAAGCTATGGGTCATCAGAAAACTTCCACTTAGGGGCCACAAGATAAGCTATAACAACTAAAAATCAAGATATTTCTTATTTTAATTTACCAATTCAACAATTTTTTTTTTTTTTTACGATTCCCATGTTCTTGGAAAACCTGTATATTATATTAATATAAATTATTTCTAGACCTGGAAAAGTAATGGAAATTAATACAATTTATATATGTATTATAATGTATATGTAATTATGACCTTCAGGGGCAAATGAGTGCATGATGATAGAATTTTCATATTTGGGTGAACTATACTTTATAAAACAGTATGCTGAGTCTTGGATAAAACTTATTCTATATTGCGAAACATATCATTCACATCACTGATTCATATTGTTCCATTTTTATATTGCGATATATCTATATAACTATCAATAAATATCCATATCTAAATCTAAAGACACTACTGGTAAAGGCATTAAAATTTAAAGGCATTACATTTTGAGATTTGAAATAATGCCTCCCTCAACTCAATTTAAACATACCATTTCAGAAACCTTGTAATACAAAACAATTGTCCTGAAGTACTGTGATTAATCAAATGGGGAAAGTGTGGTCATATCTATATTAGTTCAGATGTTTACCTTAGCTATACCTGGTTAAACTGGATTGTAAACGCTTACGGAATAAGATGCAGATTTAATGTTTGGTGAATCAACAGCCCACAAATGTTCAATTAAGTTGAATGGAGCAAGCCTTTATGAACCAGGGAAATGTTCATGTGATGCATTATGTAAAAAAAATCACTAGCAAGTTCAGTTCAGTTCAGTTCAGTTCACACTCTTTATCTGTCCCTTTTGGAAACATTAGTTCAGTCATGTAAGCAAATGCAGCAACACTGTTTTCTGTTTCAACAGATACTTGTCCGCAAGCATCACTACCATCTCCACTTCTCTCCTCTCCTTTCCTCACCTCTTCTGTGGCAGTAAATTGAAGATGGCAGCTTCGTGGGCACACTAATAGGCTCCAGAGTTGAGTGCTGGGTAAGGTGCCGCCCCCTGGCCGAACTGTTCCCATTGCCTTCTCTCCCAAAATCCGGTCTACTTGCTGCCATGCATGAATTGCGAGCCACAGGAAAGTTAAAAAAGAGGAGTCTAAATTAAGTGCCCTTTCATTCCAACATTTTCATGGTTTGGCTAAAAACAGGGTGCAAGATGATTCACATTTTATAAGCCCTCTCTTGCGGCCGCCTGCGTCACCCTGGCGCTCGGACTCTACCGCTCATTCACACATCTCTCTCCTTTTCTCTCTCTGTCCAGTTCTTATTCATTATCTTCTCTAGTGCTTATATACTCTTTAATGAATGGTTAGCAAAATACATGAACAACATGATGCATTTTTGAATTTTAAATAGTATTAATTGACAAAAATTTTAATTTTAACTTTCTCAATCAATAAAGCCTCAATGAAAAAACATCTCTCTGGTTTCACTGGTGTTGGTTTATCTTTCCCTGGAGAACATTCTGAATGAACAAGACAGTCCATAACACCCCGTAGCAGACGCAGCCTAACGTTCATGCTTTTAGCAGAACACAAACTTAGTGGTTGGAAGAAAAAGAAATAAGAAGGGGATAGACATTTCTCTAAAGAAGTCTGACAGCTACTACCATTCTGACCACTGTCCATTATCATTTCCGCATCATGGCTGCCGCTGGCCTGGCAACTGCTGCCAGAAAAAACATTAAGGCAGAGGAACTTGTATGGGTGAAGTACACAGATGTGCTATAGGCCTACTGGACAATGAGCTGCACCTCAAACTCAAAGCCTTTGTGTTGTGTAATGCTGCCCTCTGTTATTCATGAGCAGTTTTGCAAGGAGCATTAAAGGCACCATGAAATCAAAATAGACCATGGAATATTGCAGTATTTATTATAAATGATTTATCCATGCACATCATTTAAAAAAAATCACATGCTCTCATAATCTTTAATCAAAATAACACCTTGCAATGACATCTTTTCTCTCATGACATGTTTACTGGCACGAGAGTGGGATCAACATTTCACTAACATGAAATCACAGCAGTAGCAAATGACAAGCATCCAGTCAAGTCCTGCCCCTACATTCGATAAGCCGTTCTACTCAGATATATGTCACAATTGGGAAGAAAAAACTATTGCAATTTCTGCTTCATGCCAACCTTACATAACAGTCACTAGCCTGTGTGAACTGGTGATGTGTTGTGTGACGAGTAGGCCTATATGTGAGTGTGTGTTTGTTTCTGAACATACATTTTGTATAAAAAGAGTTTTATAATTTATATATTTTTTCATGAGCCCTGGTGAATTAATACTGTGCCCTAGACACTTTATCACTAAATATTAATAAGAAATCCTTGTCTGACAATGGAGATAATGTTATATAGATCTGAGAATCATTTTTCTCTGACAATATTTTAGCAATCATGTCATGCATGTTTTCTATCAGCTGCACGGAATCAAAACTAGCGATGCCAAATCAAATATGTATAGTGTTGTTTGATAATTGTTCACATTAAATCATATAGATTTTTGGGTGAATTTCAGGTTATCTCAGCATGAGCAGAGAAGAGATGGGTGGTGAGAAGACTGTAAGGGTGAGGCGTGAACTACTTGGTGTGGTGCATCTCGGATGGCGTTGTTACTTATGCAAGAGAGTGTTCAAATGTTAATTCTCAGGAGAGTCCTTTGTTTCCTCGAGGAGTAGTCATTTCACAGTCCATACTTTCTGGCATCTGCTTTACAGTTTCCAATTACAGGATCTAATCGGCTAAACGGGTTTGGCAAAAGTGTTCAATTTAGTTTGATTAATTCGAACAGCACTGGATCGTTTGCTGCAGAATCTCACACCTAAATCTTAACAAACCAACGGCAAACCACAAAGGAAACTGCACTGAAATGAATTATGTTCAGGCCAACAGAAGCCGAAATCATATAGATAGCACAACCATCCATGGGGGCACAATGCTCTTAAACAAATTTGATGGTGTCCAAGCACACCATAGTCTAGCCCGACAGAATGCGTGCCTGAAATTCAGGGACATGCAGGTTGTAAAATCTGGCAAACATCGAGATCGAAGACCAGCCGGCCGCAGCTCAGGTCTCGCTAATTGATACCCCACTCAATCAAGCTCAGAAGGAGGCCATTCCCCTGTCACCTGGTGGAGTGGGCCTTTAATCCAATAGCACATTGCAGGCCTAACAATGTGTAGGCCAGTGCAATCGCATCCAATATCCAATGGGACAGTCTTTACTTTGTCACCGGCAGCCCTTTGGTGCGATCTCCGAAGCACACTATACAAAGCTCAGTGTACACTTTAAGGGCCCAAACTGGGCACAGCAAGTGCAACAACTGCTCATCCACCGATACATTTAGCGTGGACAGGGTCCACCAATCGTCCAGCTGCTCTTGGCAGAAAGGAAAGAATTGACACCACGTCACAACTTACAGGGTCATGATTTCGGACTTCGCACCATTCGGAAAAGACAGACCAGTTAAGGGCGTAGAGGCGCCTTGTAGATGGGGCTCTCACCTCCAAAATGGTATTTTGCACACTCCGCAATAGGCGCAAAGGCCCCAGTCGATAGGCCGCACATGAAGACTCCATAGCTCCAGCTGGGGGTGCCAGATTGAGCCCCCTGCCTGGGGGTGAAGTCTCCAATCCCCTGGAGTCACCCAGCTCCGGGACAGCATGTCCAGACCTTGGTTCAGCCTGCCTGCCACGTGCACTGCCGTCACTTTATGTGCCCAAAGGAGGAGTGGCGTGGCCTCAGGCCTCCTTGGTGGTTTATGCAAGCGACCCCCGTCATGTTGTCCGACCGGACCAAGCTGTAATGGCCTCTCAGGTCTGGCAGAAAAGCTTTGAGCCCCAGGTGCACCGCCATCATATCCAGACAGTTGATGTGGCAGTGGAGCTTCAGACCTGACCAGGTACAGAACGCCAGCCTGCCATTGCACAGAGCACCCCAACCCATGTTGGAGGCATCCGTTGTGACCACTTTCTTTCTGGAGACCCGTTCCAAATCCACTCCCAAATGGTAAAACTGGGGGGTCCTCCAAGGTGCCAGAGCCTTGACACAGCCATAGGACACCATGAGGTTCAAGCATCCTGTCCACCAAGCATCGGGGTGGAAAGGGGGCATTCAGCCAGGACTGGAGTGGCCACGTTTGTGACTGAGGAAGCTTCTGCCATCAGGCCCGGCAACCTCTAAAACGCCTTGAGGGGATAGAGATCGCCGGCTTTGAATGATGCAGTGAGTCAATGAATTTTCAGCCAGGCCCGTATCTAGACAGAGTCGAAAACTGCACCCAGGAAGGATATTTTCTGGCTGGGTGGAAGCAAGCTCTTTGCCAGGTTGATTCTGAACCCCAGGCGTTCTAAGTAGCTGAGGAGCAGAGACCTGTGCGCACACAGCTTGTCCCTCAATGGGGCCATAATAAGCCAATCATCAAGGTAGTTCAGGATGCGCACCCCTTTCCGTTTCAGGGGTAGAAGTGACAGTGACAGTCCAATTGGTAAGCCACTCCTTCAAACGTGAACCTCAAGAACGGCCTGTGATGAGGGGCTATCTAAATATGAAAGTATTCATCTTTCAGATCCTGTGGTAAAAAACAATCTCCTTGGCAAATCTGCTAGAGGATTTGATTCAAGGTTAGCATTCTGAATGGCTGTCTCATAAGGGCACGGTTCAGCAGTCTTAAAAGGAGGATGGGCCTGAGGCAACCATCCTTCTTCAAAACGAGGAAGTAGCAGCTGTAAAACGCAGACTTGCTGTTTGAAGCGGGGACTATCTCCACGGTGCTTTCACCAGTAAGCTCTCTACCTCGGTTCGCATAAAATGCTTCTCACTGTCTCAAACTGTAGACCGGACCATACCACCAAAAGCAGCAAGCAAACTGGAGTGAGTAGCCTCATTTAATCATGTCCAGGATCCAGTTTGACTCTCCTGGTATAGACACCCATGCATGTCGGTGAAAGGCTGGGATACTCTGTGTGATGAGGAAAAATGCCCTTTTTGTGAAGATGTTTGTTTTTTATTTTTTGGATCTGCTGTCAAATTTGGTGAACTGCAATACTGTGCACACATTTGGTAAGACAATACCAGCACTGGCAACAAACACTACATCCACACCACCCAGAACTGAACAAAGGGGTGGGGGACAAACACAGCCGCTTGGAGGCTGGTCTGGCTAAAGCGGGACGGGGCTGCCTCCTCTTCACTCCTGTCGCATCAGGAGGACTGCTTGGGCTGCTGCTCAGGGTCCTGCAGTATCCACGGGCGAGGGCCCTGATGCTTAAGAGAGAGGTAGTGCTTGGCACTCCGAGCACACTGCCTGACCTCAGGCTCTGCTTTGGGCTGGGGCCGGACAGGCGATGGCGACAGCTTGGCAAGCTGCTGGGTTGAAGAAGACCAGGTGCAACCAAAAATGGCTGCTGATGGAAGAAACAAGTAGACATTAGCAGATTATGGGACTTAGTCAGCTCTTTATGTACCTCCAGAAAGAATGGAGCTGGCGAGGGGGCTAGCTGGTGGAGCCTCGGCTGCAGGAACCACTTTTTGAGGCAGCTGCGGGCGGGCTCGGCCGGAGCCGGCCATTCCAACCCCAGCTCCTCGGAGGCCTTGGAGAGGACTCAGATGAGCTTGGAGTCCAGTCTGTGCTGAGAATCGACTGGCTTGTTCTGTGACAGGGTGACGGAATCCACGTTTTTGGATCACTTCCCTTAAGAAAGTCTCAATGACTGCAGCTTCAGCGTGGGCGTTGTCCAGGCAGGCAACCCAGTCAGAGTGCTCATCCGAGATCGCATTCATGGCTATTCAATCAAGCTTCAGTATTTTCGAAGAAAGAGATGTTGAATTGTGTTCCCCATATCGTCAGCTAATGACGCAATGTTGACAGACTGTTATCGAAAGGAAACTTATATTTAGGCCTACATATTTAATTACATGATTATCACAAGCATGTCCAAAAAAGAAAAAAAAAACTATATCTGTAGGTTCTTTTAATTGAAACACTCACGATCTCGAGTTACCGTTTACTGTCTGACTCAGTATTGATGTAATAATGCACTGACATATCTGCAGTTTTTTTTACTGTTTATCTATCTATCTGTCTGTCTGTCTGTCTGTCTGTCTGTCTGTCTGTCTATCTATCTATCTATCTATCTATCTATCTATCTATCTATCTATCTATCTATCTATCTATCTATCTATCTATCACATCAGTTGAGGAAAAAAATACTTTTTTCTTTCCCTCAGAATGTCCTCTGTTGAATAGTATTCAGTTTTTCTGGGTGACTCTAAATTACCTTCTAATAAACATTTACTGTATCATAGCCTAATCCTGATCAGGCCAATCTGTTTTTAGTTTCCAGGAAAACGTGCTATTTTAGACACACAGTTTTCTTCTAATGGTAGCGAGATCCAGTGAACTACACATATGCTACAATATCTCATGACCACGTATTTACCGAGGATGCTATTCCATGGAAAATAAAAAGATCCACCACAAAGACATGGTAATGAATTACATTCCATAGTTACAACTGTACACAGACTGACTGAACACACTATCCCAACCTCCATTCATGCCAAAGCAGAAGGAAGCTCTGGGCAGTTGGCGAGAGGAAATGGCGTGGCTGGTTTGAGGTTTGGAGGAAGAATGGGAAGTATGCTGTTACTGTGGTGCTGGTCAGACAGCAGGCTTTAGGTTTCCTTACCACAGCTGCCCTGACCACATCTGTCCTTTGCTCTCACTCAATCTTCTCAGCCATTTAAGCTATAAAATGCGTCCTCACTAAATACGGCTCCACCCAACTCTTAAACTGTGTAGCCTACATTAAAAGAACACCCCCTACTACACCCACATAACAGTGAATAAAACTGGCTTGTTTGGCTGTTAAAATTGTTGGAGCAGCCCAGCCAGCTTTTTATTCACATGTTCTGATGTTGTTTGTGGTCATCATTGCCCCTTTATGAACAAGCAGGAGAAAGGGAGCAATGATGAGAAGGAAAATGTCCATGCAATTCATTTGCCTTTTCAAAACCTTTCCTCTTACAAATAAAGGTCTTTAATAGCATTTATGGTTCTATGGTCAACTATCATCCATGGAACTTTTCAATTGAAAAAAATTATTTTAAGTGCTTTTAATGTGGTTATTCTATGGCTTGGATGCAAATTTCAAATTAGTTTAGAAAATAACCGCATTTCCACTTAGATATCATAGATGATCACAATGCTCTTCTGAATAATAATGTATTCTTATTTACTTTCTTATTAAAATCATAAAAAAGAATAAAATATGTATATTTTAAAAAAAAAAGTTTCCAAAGGGTTAATTAAAAAAATGCATTTAAGGTTGCACATACTTTTTGTAAGACAAGCTATTTATGAAATCATAAATCAAGCAAAGTCAGACATTATCCTGGATGTCCTTTTTCTAGTCTATCTAAATTCTTTGAGTTCAACAAGGTCACACAGGCTCTGGTGAGTTTTAGCTTTACAGTAATTGTGCTATTATTTTCTGTCACGATCATTTGTCCTCACGCACTTATTTAGATAATTTCCCTCATTTTAAGTTAAGAACTACATAAAGTAAAATGGCTATGACATGCAATATATGTGTGATTAAACTGAATATAGATTTAAATATAATTTATAATATTCAATATTATTGAATAATTTTCAAAAAAATATAATATTTTTTGACAACATCATGAGCTGTCAACACCATTTGATTTTCTGACTGTGATGAGAATTCAGTAGATGAGCTGAAAATCTGTTTCGCTGTGTGATCAGTTCATTCTGAATCATTTTTGAATACTAGATTTGCAAAACATCCCCTTATACTAGTTTTAATCACATTAACTCATAATCACATTTAAACATTTCTTAATACTTTTAGCCTCTTACTCTTATCATATTTCTATAGGCCTACATTTTATGTGGGGTGGATGTCATATTAACCTACACATTAGATAACCATACAGACAGATCATGACTGAGCTACTACCATACTACCATAGTACAGTACAACAACTTCTTACCACATCCAAACCTAAATAAACAGTAGTGAGTTAAAGTTAATAATCAATTGATATACACAGCAATAGAAGAATAGATGTTTTCTGTTATTTTGCTAGCATCTCTATTATTACTCAAACTTATATTTTCTCCCCAAAATATTTGTGGATTTAGTGCATTTATTTTTGCTACATTAGTGCTACCTATGCATTCATGTAAATCCATATGATGTGCTTAAATAGGCTGGTATAATAATGATAACATGAGCATTTGACTGTTTAAATGAAATTTAAATGTATCAAGTACATTTTGTGACAAATGAACAAATCCGTGCATTTACTATTATAGTTTCAGTATATTTCGGGGCAATAAATTATTGAACGATAATTTACAACGTAATAGACTAAACCATGCTATTGGCTTTTAATAATAATATGGACTTTTATAAGTGATCTGCGGTCAACGGAAACGGAAGTTGGTCCCTCAGCATAATAAACACGTAAGTAGGTATTCACATTTCAGTTCCTACGGGAAACGCACAGTGTAGTCTCTGATTAAAAACTGATTAGTTCGCTAAGAAAGTTGTTTTCGCGTTCGCGTCATTATTTTAGTTCGTTTTAAATAAGTAAATGTGCTTCCATTGATTTAGTGTAACATTGTTTCGCGACAGCCCACAACATTCGAATGTTTTCAAGGTTTTAATTTCTTGGATAGTGTTGACACTGTTGTGCTTCTCATGATTTTTCGAAAGGCATAAAGAAGTGCAGATCTATTTGCTATGACTAACGTACACAATAACATAATGCACACGTAAGAATCACTGTCAGCCGGACTGTATTCTTCAGCACTGCTGCCACTTCTGTTGCTCCAGCCATCACAGAGAGTAGACATGGCTCATGATTTCCTCCCAGGCATGGAGAGCTCTGCTATCTCTGTCCTGAAGAGAGCTGTGGAGCTCGATCACAGCTCACGCTTTCAGGAGGCTCTGGTGTGCTACCAGGAAGGGATCCAGCTCCTGTTGGATGCCCTCAAAGGTATGGAAATGATAAATGTGCTCTTTTGCTGATGGATTTAAATGTTACTCTGAATATAATCACTGTTTTCCTAGCTGTTAAAGATGACTCAAAGAAGGTCCACTACAGAGAGAAGATCAAGGGCTACATGGACCGAGCGGAACAGATCAAAGACCATGCGAACAAACTGAAAGAGGGTAAAGAAAGTGGTTTAAAATAGGAATTTTAAACTGGGCTCCGGGGGCCACAATAGAGTGCTAGTGTCAGTGCTAGGAAAAGTTACTTTTAAAAGTAACGTGTTACAGTATTGCATGGGGACATGAGAGGTGTCCGTCAATAAAATGGAAAACAAAGTCACTTGATTTAGGCCTACTTGTTTGAAAAAGCAACTCAGATATTCTGTTGAAAATGTGTAAAAAAAAACATTACTTTACTAGTTACTTGGGGAAGAAGTAATCTGATTACGTCTCGCGTAATCAACACCAGGGTAGTCTCGAGTAGCCAGACCTTCAGACTGACAGCAGAAGGTTTGGACTCCATAGAGTGGTGTATGACGTCACTTTGTAGGCCGACCGGCAGTTAGCATCACGCTGTTTCCCTCGACAAAAAACCAATAGGATTTTCCCACAGGCTTTTGGATTATCGCTAAAAACAAGCTCTGTGATCAACAAAAGTTTATGATACTTGCAAGTTTTGTCCATCAAGATATTATCACAGATGAACACAACTTTTATGAATTTTGAAGTCTAAATGCAGTCGCCAGAAGTAAAAAGCTAAAGATAGGCTATAAGCGAACTACACCACAGTCCCACTAATTAAACGTCACCATCACTAAGCTTCCGACAACTCTTTCAGTTTTTATTTAAAAACATTTTTCCAGAACGAATGAGTAAAGGCCTGTTCACACCGGGACGAATTTCGCGCGCGATATTCGCCAACGTTTAACGCCTCGTGACTAAACAAAGGGCACCAGTGTGAGTGTGCACACCGACGCAAAAAACGCCACGCGTAAAAGCGTCATTTTTTTAAAAAACGCCTCAGGTTCATTTTTTTGGTTTGACGCGCCGTGTCAAAAACTATCCGACCAATGAGATTGCCGCTTTTGCTCACGTGTCTGGAGCTTCTGAAGTTACAGTAAAACACAACTTGGGGGCGCTCAAACACAAAACGGTCTTGCCGAGCACACATACGTAACGGCGAAGAAGATATACGCCAAGTAGCGTCTACACTGCCGTGAGGAAATAAGACGAGGAAGATGCAAGGCAAGATGAATGTAGAGCTGCTGGTCTCGTTGGTGTCGGAACATAAAGAACTATATGACAAACGCGACATGACTTGCTCTCTTCTTCTGAGTGACAAGCGAGTGTCAGAAGCGTAAAGTTGCGCAGCGCCACCTTGTGTACCGGGGTATTTCTGTTTTACATTAAGCGCCATCTAATGTCAGGGAATGAATTTGCATGTTCACTCGGCTCATCGTCAGCGAAAATCGCTTGGGTGTGAACACAAAAAACACGTTGAAAAACGCTGGCGAATAACGCGCGCCGATATTCGTCCCGGTGTGTACGGCCCTTTAGAATAGTTTGTAAGAGCACAATTAAAAGCCAAATGAGCCTGTAAAAGCAGACTGAGTTTACCTGTTCAGTGTAATGATGTTTAATGTCCCCGACAGCCTCTAGTCCCATTTAGCCACTTGTTAGCAACCGCCTTTTTCAAGACACGTAACAGCTTCAAAAAATCATGAGTGGGGTAATATTGATGTATTTTATGTCGTAGAATAAAACATGAAAGTGTCTTGAGCTTGTGTTCACCACAGACCTTATTTCAGCCATTTAACCAAAACCCCATTCAAAAAACCTGTTGACTTCGAGACTATGGAAACGGAAGTGCTAAAATACCGCGTTTTGGCCTACAAAGTGATGTTATACCTGCACCACTCTATAGCAGCCTTCATTGGCCAAGGACCCCCCAGAGGCCGGCTGACTGACATGTAAAGCAACCAATCACAGTTCGTTTTGTGCCGCATCATGTTCAGAGGCGTCAAAATGTAACATCAATGTTCCTACAATAGCAGACCGTCGTAAAAGTCTTGGACGCATTTTGTGAACTTCATATACTTCACATACTTTTATTCTTCCATGAGGGGTTTTGTTTCCAGGTGGACCGTTAAAAAAACGCGACACATATTTCTCCTGGAAAATCCTGTAGAATCAGATCAAATGATGACTTTGAAACTCCAGAAAAAAGTTCATATAAAAACTGTAAAGTTTAAATAAAATTTATATAAAAACAGTGTAGCAACCACCCATAACACCTTAGTAACCGCCTAGCAACACCCTAGCAACCACCCAGAACAGCCTAGCAACCGCATAGCAACCACCCAAAACGCCTTACCAACCACCTAGCAACACCCTAGCTACCAACCACCTAGCAACACCCTAGCTACCACCCAGGATACCCTAGCAACACCATACTAACCACCCAGAATACCCTAGCAACCACCCAGAACACCTTAGCAACCCACTAGAAAAACCATAGCAACCGAGTGGCGAGTTTTGCCACTGCAAGCACCACTCACATTTTCTTCAGGAAATGTACATTCTAGTTAACCTTACTATTAATTTTTCTCATTGTCATCTCATCTGTCAGAGGGCAAATACCATGAGCAGATAAAGATAGCTGACAGTTCCACTGGTTTCAGCTATGAATCCCTCTTTAAACCATACATCAGAGACGGACTGACTGAAGTCTGGGTGGAGGACCCCTATGTACGGCATGTCCATCAGGTAGAGACTACAGTGATGCTCTAGATTCAGGATTCAGTCAGTAAAATGCTGAGATACTAAATAACTGTATTACAGAGTGAAACGCATTACAAATGTTTTGCTTTGCAGTTGTATAATTTTCTTCGTTTTTGTGAAATGCTGCTGAAATCTCCATGTCAAGTAAAGACGATTCACCTTCTGACCTCACTGGATGAGGTAAAGTTTTATCATTTTGTACATCAGTGGTATAAGTTGACATACATTGGCTTAAAGTTTTTTTTTTTAAGGACCGCTCCGCTCCACAAACCAGTTCCCTGGCAGAAATTAAGCAGTCGCTACAGTGTCAAAATATCTGTCTGGACATTCAGTACTCATCTACTATTCATGACAGGGAGATCAGGTACATCATTCTCATTGACTGTACATCACAGTAAACACACTGGGACATAATGTCTGAACATTGTCTGTATAATGTATATATTCATTTTGTTTCCTCAGGTTTAATAATGGTTGGATAATTAAGATCGGCAGGGGACTCGACTATTTCAAGAAACCAAAGGTACCATTCATTAAGCATTTATACCTCTGAAATGTTCTCTATTTGTGAGTGCTTGCATAATAGATATATGAAAATATAAAAATGCTCTCTATTTTTTTTTAAGGGTCGCTTCTCTGTAGGATACTGTGATTATGATTTAAGAGAGTGTCATGAGACCACTGTGGACGTTTTTCATACTAAACACACTAAGAAGACTTCATCTTAAAACGCTTGCCTCTTAAAGCGTCTCCACTGTCTGCCATATTTATGGGACTTCATTTCAAATGCAGTCCTCACACACCTACCTGCACGTCTGGAAATGTGCCTTTTGCTTTTTAATTATGTGGAAGAACACGTTTTTATTGCCTTTTTTTATAATGTGCTGATATGTATTGCAGGGGAATATACATAGGCTCCTGAGACCTACTTGCTTCGTTACTTTATTCTGGTGTTTTTAAACATTCTACACACTGATATTGGTGTTTATTATCTGGTGCCTCTGTAATTATGGTAAAAACTAAAGTTCAGTTGTAAATAAGTTAGTGTACTGTGTAAAATATGTTCGTCACCGGTATGTGTCCTAAATTTAAATGTTTTGTAAAGGGCTGTTGTTTTTACTGACTATGCTGATTTCGATTAAATATGTATTCTGTACAACTGCAGCGCCATCCTGTGTTTAATGGGTGAACTTTCAGTCATCCTGTAAAAGCGAATGATTCGCGGTATATTTCACCTTGTGCTCAACGTCATGTGTCGCTTGATATGACGGTGTTTTTCCTCCACCGGCTCAGTTAAAGAGCAAGTGAATGCCAGAGATCACCTCGACTTCACTTTCTCCATGATTTACATCAGCATGTGAGTTTACGCTATTATATTTAGATTTCTATTAAGTTTTAGGACAGTAATGTTAGTTGTCGTGTTCATTTTGATTTTAGATATTGTTCCAGTGGTTACTGTAAATTAAGTTTTTTTTTTTATTGAAACTTACTTAATATCTGCTATTGTGACGTGAACAGTAATTTTACAAACGAGAACCTATACTGTATTTTATGGCTTTTTGAATATCTGTTTAAAGTAATATTTATATGGGCCACTGTATATGGGACATTCAAACTATAAACGCATTGCTGTTTGTGAAGGGATAAGGACTGTTGTTGACTGATTATGTTGATTTTAATAACTGTAAATCAAAAGCAGAAGGTGTTGTGTTGGAGGCTATTTGTTTGCTTGGACATGTTTGCCTGAGATGCTTCTTTTTGCCTGTCATATTCGAATCCATTAGTTACAATGAAACACGCATGAATTCCCTGCAGGAGGAGATTAAATCTATAATCGCCCTTAATCTCGACTCGATATGTGCTCCTCATCTCAGTTCATGAAAAATATAGAGCGTTGTCTCTAAATAACACTATTCACCTCTCATTGTGACAGACTGGAGAGTGATGATGATCATGATGATGGGTGAATCTCATGAACCACATCCAGGACATTAAGATTTTTTTTTTTTTTTTTTTTTAATTAAGACATTATTTTCATGAGAATTAAGCACTATTGCACTGTAATATATATATATATATATATATATATATATATATATATATATATATATATATATATATATATATATATATATATATATATATATATAGCCTACATACTGTATATATACGTTTTTGTTGTGTTTTAGTAATGAATTTAGTTGTTTATAAAAAATTATATTATATATGTAAACACTTCTATCTTATTTTTCTTGGGAAAGTCACGTGCTTAATTGTCATAAAATTGTCACACTGCTACTAATCTTAATAGTGGTAAAAAAAATATGATTTTGAAGTGAAATTTATGACCATGGACATGTTCTTCAGAGGTTTTGTGAGATTAAACCTGATGATGATGATGATGATTTGACTACATGCCGCATGTGTAAATAATATTATAGATATAAAAAACAACTTTCAATTATTTGGGAGAGTTTTTTGTCACAATGAAAATGTAAATGCCACATTTAAACAAGACAACAATATAATATTCAAAATGTTAACAAAATATAAAACCAATATTTTGACCAACAAAACAATAACATCATTTATAATGAATAAATTGCATAAATTTAAAAACACATGACAACTTGCCCTGACATTCATGAAAAATACCCTAAAATCTTCCTCCTGACTGTGTTGTCTGAATGCTAGTGGTTTAATTCAGTTCACTTACCCAACTGCTATTACAAAAACATGAATATTTTGTTATTTTAGTTGGAAGACTGAATTCACTAAAAATATTTTAAATTTAGAAATAGGTGTTTGAAACCAACATTCAAAACCTCTGCTGGAGGAAAAAAGTGTTTGTGTGACTGACTCAAAACCTTATAGTTATTTATATAAATATATATACAGACACACACATAAAATGTAGGCTAGCATGTACACTAACCAGTGTGCAATGTGCTTTAAATATGTACAAAGTATGTTATATTTATGTAGAATATTTGCGGCATAGACCACCCTGCTGGTGAAATGAAAAGTAAAATATAAATTCAAACTGGCTATAAATGTCTGAAACAATTTAGCATACAACGGTCCTTGTCCTGCAATAATTGGAGGAAATGAAGTGTTGCTTCAGCAGTAGTGAAATGTTCACTGGAAGATTTGGTTTACATTAAATGAGACATATGTGCAGATTACGTTTGCATCCTCCTCAATATGCATATCTGAATATAAAAATGTAAATTGACAGATGGATTATATTAAAGGCCAGACGCATAATGTAGGCTGGCTGAAAGTCACCCAGATGCTGCGCTGACTTTTGTCCAGTAGGAGAAAAGGAGAGGGATTTGTGGCCAACTCTGGATCCTGACACAGATTTATGCCTGTATCTGGGGCAAAGCTGCTCTGTGTTTTGCAGAGTGCCGGATACAAAACGTTCAATCCTCAGAGATAATGGGTAGTTAAATGAGAGTGTCACAATTTTTAGGGTTAGAAAGTCAATGATGGAGATGTACATGCGGATGAGAATAATGGGCCGAGTACTTTTTTTTTTTTTTTTTTGACAGCCAATTGTCTGTCATTTCTTTATCTCACCTTTTAAACGTTTCAAATAGGTTGTAGCCTACTTTCACAGTTACTTATAGTAACACGCAGGAGGGAGTTAAGAGCTCCTGTCGTACACAGTCTTCACAAGAAAATGAAGCACATCATCTGCTTAACTCCACTATATCACCTAACTGTACAAATTTAAACATGCTTATGATCTCAGCACTGTAAACCCTAACGCTCAAAATAATTAATTGGTTTGAGTTGGACAAACTTAAATTAAACTAATTAGTTCAGTCAAATGAACTGAGTATTTAGCACTTTCTTTTTCTTTCAAGTTCACAGAACTGATATATTTTAAGTAAACTGAATGGTTTCATTGTTTTGAGTTTTATGAAATTATTTCTTTTGATTTAGACGAACTTAAGTTTAACTGAAATGGCTGGGATATCTATTTCCCAGCATGCTTTGCCGATGGCACTTGAAAGGGAGTGTAAATGGTAAAATTAAGTGTAATATAATGTTTTTTGTGCAAGATTAATGTTAAGTGGGAGATTTAGTAGTGATCAATGTTTTGCTATGCTAATTTAGAAGAATTTCTGTTAATGTTGGTTTTAGGATAGTTACCATTATGGTGACAAGTGGTGCATGCAGCTTGATTTGAGAGCAATTGAAACCTTTATATTGCTGCACTCATACAGCAAGTGCTACTGTATAACATACTATTGTTAACATGTTAACTAACAAAATAGTATGTTAGCAAACTAGCTTGTTAAACCTTGCTAAGTTTATACTAATAAAAGTGTTCACGTTGATAGTACATGAAAGTATTGTTAATTGTATGAATTAGTGCACTCAAACATTTCAAGTTAAGAACAATTAAAATGTATAAGTACAAAATAAAAATATGCCAGTTCTGCTTACTTAAACTTTGGATTTCTTAACTTAAAAAATTTGAGGCAACTGATTGCGTAAAATTTTTTGAGTTTTGCCAACTTATTCGGGTTTACAGTGAGCATTACAGATTAGTTCAGATGCTGATAGGTTTGTTTAAGCAGTGGTTCTCAGCTGACTAGTCTTCCCTGATAAATATTATTAATAAAATGCACTAACCACGTTAGGACAGCAAAATAAATAGGCTTACATTTTAAAAGGAAGGATATAATGCTTTCCATATCTAATTTTTGATGTCAAATTCATCTGTCACAAGTAATGCTTATACAATATTTTGCCCCATATTTGTTCTATGTGTTGCATTTCCACTACCGTTCAAAACTTGGGGGGTTGGTAAGATTTTTTAAAATGTTTTTGGAAAAAGTATCTTATCCAAGGCAGGATTAATTAGAAAAAATTAACTCTTTTTATCATGTATTTTATCAATTCTAATATATATTTTAGAATGTAATTTATTCCTGTTATGGCAAAGCTAACTTTACTCCAGTCTTCAGTCACATGACCCATCAGAAATCATTCTAATATGCTGATTCGATGCTCAAGAAATATTGCTTACTTTTTTTGTTATTAATATTTTTGTGGAAACTCTGATACATTTTTGCACGATTATGTTTAAAAGAACTCTATCTAAAATGGGAATCTTTTGTAACATTATGCATGTTTTTACTGTCACTTTTTGATCAATCTAATGCGTAAAGGGATTCATTTCTTAAAATAACTGACCTCATACATTTGAATTGTAGTGTATACAGTATAAGCAAACAAATGATATGGTAGTGTGTATATATATAAACTACCATATCAATTTTTTGCTTAGCAACCTTTAAATGGTATGTGACATTGTTTAAATGATTTGCATACAAAAACTGAACTACTCTGACGTGTTGATGCAAATGTATCACACAGCTAGATGACAGTTGTTCGTTGTCTTAGTGATATTTTCAACATTCTCTTATCATTTACAAACACAAGAGGTATATCAGACGTGATGCTCTGGCTAACTGCAGTAGGCCTGACCAAATAGCTTTCTTATGCTTATTCTAACAGCACACACACTCTCTCTCTTGCTGGTCTAGTGCTGGTGGTGTGTTGTGTTGTCTTCATCAGCTCTGCATTCGGCCAGCGCTGCTCCAAAGCTGTTTAGTGTTTTGTAAAGAGCTTAAGCGTGCAGGAAAAGCATGTATTGGAAATGTAACAGTTCGACAGTCAGTGTGTTTCCAACTCCTTATTAACAAACATCGATGCTGCTCTTTGTCAGAGCCTGCTTGTCCTTTACCTCTTCCTTGCTTTCTCTTCTGCCAGTTCCTATCTGGATTTTGCTCTTGGTCCAAGTTCCTCCATCTCTCTTGCATGTTTGTGACTGGGGAAGAACTGTCATGGTTCATTGGATGTAAGGACATGTGTTTCCGTTAAAAACAAGAACAAAAGCTAAATAACACAGAAAAGAGGAAAAAGAAGGATTCTCACTGACAAAGTAAGTATTTTTTTCTTGCTTAATATTATTTGAAGTATTATGCTTTGTTGTCTAGGGCAATCACCGTATATCGTCGTTCATAGCTATTTCATCATTATTCTGAATATAAAATATGAAATACTTAAACAGTAAAGTCAGTCATTAGTATTAATGTACACTAATTTCAAAAGTTCAAAATATCAGTAAGATATTTTTATTCAGCAAGGGTGCATTACATTGATCAAAAGTGACAGTAAAAACATTTCTTTTGGACTTTCTATTTATCAGTGAATCCTGGAGGGGAAAATGTATCGCAGTTTCCACAGAAAAATGAACTGTTTTCAACATTAATAATTAGAAATGTTTCTAATGCACCAGATGAGCATATTAGAATGATTTTTGTGACATGTGACACTGAATACTGGAGTAATGACGCTGAAAATTCAGCTGTGCCATAACAGAAATACAATACATTTTAATAGAATTACATAAAAGAAAACAGTTATTTTAAAGGGGTGATGAACTGAGAAATCAAAATTTCCTTGAGCTTTTGACATATAAGAGATCATCATACTATAATAATATCCTGTAAGTTTCAGAACTGAAAACTTCCTTGTTAGTCCAATAAAAGCTTTTATAGACATCAGGCTCAGCAAACGACTCGTTTTTCAAAGTGGGGAACTATGACGTCAAAGAGGATAAAACACCGCCTCCACAAAAGAAGATCAACGCCTACTTCAAAACGGCCTGTTTAGCCCCGCCCACCGATTCGCCCAAACATGCTAAATAACATAGGACGACATGATAATTGCTAAACCGGATCAAGCTACTTCCAAGCAATAAACATGCTGTTGACTAAATATTGTGCAGCGCCTGTTTGTGGAAGAAGACAGTCATAAGCTTCCTTCGGATTCCAGCATGGTTAAACTTTATTAAATCAATCAATCACAATTTCCCGACACGGATCTGTCAGCAACATGTAAGTAACCATGTGTATTCTAATGCCTGATCTGCGATCAGTGATTTCTGTGTAATTATTCAAGCTCAGATATTTCTCTTAAAATCGTTCAATAGGCTACTGTTTATGCATCAGTGACTAAACGATCAACTTCACATAATTTCTCGTAGTATTATGAAAATAATCTTCTTTAAACTGTTATTAAATTATATACAGAAAGCGATCAAAGAACGATCCCTTTCGCCCAAGCTGTCAATCAAACAGCACAGCGCGAGCCGCGAGAGCTTATCTGAACACTTACTAAACTCGTGATGAAATAATGACACTGTTACACTACACAACGAAGCTCTTACTGTGTATTCACATCGTGTTTACATTGTGATTTGGAGTAAGCATTTGTGAGAGTGCAAAAATTGCTTTGCAATGATAAAATCTTTATTCACGCGAACGCGATCAACAGACTGTCTGTCATCTGCTCAGTCAGTGCTCCCATGCTGCAACCTTTCATGTGATGGAATAAATTTAAATATAATGCTTTAAACGATACTTTTCAGGATTTGTTAATCTCGATAGCTGTAATAGTAAAAACGTAGTAAAAGTTTTCGAGAGAGTCGTAATACTAGCTATTTCCAACGCATTCTCATCCCCAAATCGTCACTTTCAAACATTCTTCAATATCCGACGCACAAAGCACCCTTTAGCGTCCATATGAGACGCTTCGGTTATGGGTAGGTTTAGGTCTGTGGTAGGGTTATGCGTCTCATATGGACGCTAAAGGGTGCTTTGTGCGTCAGATATTGAAGAAATTTTGAAAGCGTCAGTATATGACGACTTGGGATGAGAACGGGCTGCTATTTCATATGCAAGCATGTCAGCCAATCACAGCAGTGGGCGTTTGGACTGCAGTCTCACAGCAGACACGCCCCTTAAAACTGAGCGTTCAAATCTGAAGCTGAAATCAGGCTTGGAAAAATGGCTTTTATTTATAAATTATGACAATTTTTGATGTAAAAATCATACTAACATTATAAGGGCACCACAGGAAACATTATAAAATAATAAAACAATCCAGTTCATGACCCCTTTAAACTGTATTAATATTTAAATTTTAATCAAATTAATTCAGACTTGAGCATAAGAGACTTTTTTCAAAAACATTAAAGCTACACTGTGTAGGATTTTCTCCCATCTAGTGGTGAAATTGTTTATGACTACCAACTGAATATTACTTTCTAGCCCCTCCCATTCCGAGGGCGTTTTAACTCCTACGGTGGCCGTATTATTTCAAATCTGCCGGCAGTCGCGAGTAATCTTCCCCTCGCATTTGTCACAGTGCCACTGAGTTTCAAAACGCAAAAAAAGAAAATTCAAAAATATGTGTTTCCGTTAAAAACAAGAACAAAAGCTAAATAACACAGAAAAGAGGAAAAAGAAGGATTCTCACTGACAAAGTAAGTATTTTTTTCTTGCTTAATATTATTTGAAGTATTATGCTTTGTTGTCTAGGGCAATCACCGTATATCGTCGTTCATAGCTATTTCATCATTATTCTGAATATAAAATATGAAATACTTAAACAGTAAAGTCAGTCATTAGTATTAATGTACACTAATTTCAAAAGTTCAAAATATCAGATATTTTTATTCAGCAAGGGTGCATTACATTGATCAAAAGTGACAGTAAAAACATTTCTTTTGGACTTTCTATTTATCAGTGAATCCTGGAGGGGAAAATGTATCGCAGTTTCCACAGAAAAATGAACTGTTTTCAACATTAATAATTATAAATGTTTCTAATGCACCAGATGAGCATATTAGAATGATTTTTGTGACATGTGACACTGAATACTGGAGTAATGATGCTGAAAATTCAGCTGTGCCATAACAGAAATACAATACATTTTAATAGAATTACATAAAAGAAAACAGTTATTTTAATTACAGTTATTTTAAACTGTATTAATATTTAAATTTTAATCAAATTAATTCAGACTTGAGCATAAGAGACTTTTTTCAAAAACATTAAAGCTACACTGTGTAGGATTTTCTCCCATCTAGTGGTGAAATTGTTTATGACTACCAACTGAATATTACTTTCTAGCCCCTCCCATTCCGAGGGCGTTTTAACTCCTACGGTGGCCATATTATTTCAAATCTGCCGGCAGTCGCGAGTAATCTTCCCCTCGCATTTGTCACGGTGCCACTGAGTGTCAAAACGCGAAAGGCGAAGCTTGAATTTCCAGGTATGTCCCTCTTTGGCTAATGTATTTTCAAGATGGAGGCGCAACATGGCTGCCGCCATTCGAGCGACTCGCTCGTATGTATCCTAAATGGCAGATTCTACACTTACGAGAATACTTGATTAGTTGGTATAAGTAATTACACATTAATGAGCACATATCATTTTGAAAGAACAAAGTGTTTTTTTGCTTAGAATCAACTTAAAAAATTACAGTGTCGCTTTAAAAATCTTACCCCAAACATTTGAACCAATGTAACAAGGTTAGTTTTTGGTCCCCGGTTTTTCTGCCACTGTGAACAGTTTAAGATTATTCTGTAGTTGTAGGATTAGTGCTCAGGGAAATCTAACAGTGATCTCTATGAAATGTCTTCCAGCAAAGCTTATCTTCATATTCCATGTGATCTGGATGCTACTTTTTGATAAGGCAGTGACTGCTTCCACTAAGGAAAAATGGCACATGTTGACTAGGGATGCACGATATATCAACCGCCATATCGGTATCACCTGATATATGTTCATATTTAACGTTATCATTATCGGCCTGATAAGAAAATTTGGCCGATATATTAAAGTCGATAAATAATAGATTATTTCTTTCAGCTAAGACACTTCAGGTGTACACTGTTCACCATGATGGTTTGGATGAATAGCTTGAAATATGATTGTAATCACTTTAAAAAAAGAGAGGAAAATACAGTTCAGTGCAACATGTCTGCAAATAGGCTACATAAAATTATAATGAAAACTTGTGTGCTTGGGAAATGGCTTTTAATAGTGAGATTTTTGTTTTTGTAATCAGCCTCGCAAAATGTACATAATATTATATCAGTTATCGGCTTTCAATTATAAAGAATTACCGGTTATCGTATCGGCCAAAATGTTCATATCGGTGAATCCCTCATTTTAACAATTGATCACATACTGTACATACCGAGTTGTCTTTTTTTTTTTCACAATAGACAGCAGATGTCAGAAGGGAAGGACTCTGTGAACTTTGCATGTTTTTTTTTTTCTGTTAGAGCATATCTGCATTATCAAGGCATGGTGAGTGATAAGAAAAATTTGTTGTCATAATAAAGGATACAGACGCACATAAGAGTGAAATAAGTGTGACGCACATTGTCCAAAATAAGGACACAGTCTCACACATTTTTGACATGAAGTGACTGTTTTAATTTTTCTTGTCCGTGCTACACGGTTCAGTACAGTAGCACGGTTTCTAAATAGAAATGACTGTTTGACAATGAGGAAAGATTACCACTAACTAAATAAATAATATGAATCTTGCCTGAGTGCTAATGGTAGCGCACATGCCTAAGGTTACTGACCACTGACTTAATAATATGCTTCATGTGATTCATACATTTACTATTCAATAGATACTGTCACATGATCCTTCAGAAATTATTCTAATATATTGATTTGCTGCTGAAGAAACATTATTATTTATTTTAAAAGCAGTTGTGCTACTTAATATTTTTTATATAAACCGTGATACATGATTTCTAGATGAATAGAAATCTCAAAAGAACAGCATTTATTTGAAATAGAAATGATAAATGATAAATGTCTTTGCTGTGACTTTTGATCAATTTAATGAATCCTTGCTATTAATTTCTTTAAAAAAAATATATTAATGATCCCCAACTTTTTAACAGTGTTCTAAAGTAACACATAATTGTCGGTATAGTGCAGATGAAAGCACTAGTCATGGAAAATATGACTGCAAAATAAACCTTTGGTCTCTGGGTTGAGAAAAGCATTCTCTTATCAGATACATATCGCAGGCAGAGAGAATTTAGCCTCGTTGCCACATCAGAGATATAACGTTTCTCAAGTATTTCGCATTTCATACTCTTCTGCTGTTCTCCTTTGAAGAACAAGTCTCTTAGTTTGTTGTGAATTTAAGAAAAACAGTTAATAGTTAATAACTATTAAACTGTAATTTTCTATTCTTTTACCATTCTTGACTAGAACATTTCCTTTGACAATTCCGCTGACGATTTCCCAACCCCTTCTGTATTTCTTTTTCACTCCTCCTCATTCTGTCTTATCTGATTTCTGTGTAACTGTCCTCATTAACAGCTGTACCGGTAAAGATGAACGTTCCGGAGGCTTCGGGAGACCCAGAGGGAGAAGGCAGTGATGACTTAACAGGTCAGAAGGCTGTTCTAAAAAAGAATAAATCAGCATATGTTTGTCTCTTTTATTTCACCGAGTTTACTGCAATAAAGAAAATAAGATAAAGGGATGATATGTTTGATGTTTAGGAAGGAAAAAGTCTAGGTTAAAGTCTTTTAAGTCACGCCTGTTTGGGAAGATAAGGAGGAAAGAGGAAGACGGTGCTATGAAGCAGAGCCAGTCTGAAAGTGATATCACATGGGGTGTGGAAGATTCAGAGTAAGTGTTCAGCATGACTTAAGAACACTCACATATGCATGGTGTCACTTTGAAACCACTTAAAGCTCTGCATGATTTGATGATCCCTTGTGTGCTTATTTTATCGAATGTGCATAGTGTACTTCAAATCTTAAAAGTATGTTTTAAACAAACAGTTTTTGCAGATAATAGAATACTAATGAAATAAAAGTCTGTTTAGATTGACTCTTTTTTTTTTTTTTTTTGACTGCACTTTAAAAAGTTTAACTTTAAAATACATTTTAAATCACGGTTTAATACTCTTTTGTTGTGCTTTAAAGAAGTACACTTATTTTGCTGTTTATTAACATACTAACAGACATGTGATGTACTTTATTTATTTTAACTGTTTTTTATTTGATATTACAATCAGAGTTAATATATTTTAAATGTACTTAATTGCATCATTCGTCATTACAAATGTGTAATTACAAATGTATTTAAATAAATGACATACAAGTTTCAATAGAATGAAATTTAAGTACATTTTAGTTTACCAAATGCTTGTCAGTACATTCTGTAGGACACTTTAACCATATTTCAAAGACAACGGTAATTATGTAAAAAAAGTGCCTACTTTAGTGGGTCAAAGAAAAAGCTAATTGAATTTAATATAAATTTAAACTACAATATTTCCTTTATTTGCAATTAACATGAAATTAAGTGCCAAAAAACATTACATTCAGTTCCTACTTAAGTATATTCTTTTAAAATTATATTATTTCCCCAATTTGCTTCTTGCATCTTTTCTTCAAAGCTGCTCCAAAGGCATGCTGGGATCTCGGGCATTTTCACATGACAGCATTTTTCAGGCAGAGCACAGTCATTCAGACACTGAACCGATAAGAATTCTGTCTCAAGAGAACATTCATGGCAAAATTCAAGTTCTTCGGGTGAGTACACGCACAACTCTGTAACGTTTGTTCAAGCTTAATTATTGCACACTTTATAAACACACATCAATGTGATTGACAGAAGTGTTTCAAATAGTTTTTATTAATTTATGAATACAATGAAGTTGAAAGGTCATTTTTTTCGGTTGATCAGATGAAACTCCAGCAGCAGAAGATGCATTTAGGCCCTCCCTCCCTTCTGTTGCCCATTAAACGTCGTGAAGACTTAGGTGGAAGTTCGGAAGATGACGGCCTTCCTCGTAGCCCCCCTGAAGTGTCCCGTGGTGAAGGACTGTACATCAGCATATCGAACAAGGTGCTTGTACTGTAATATAGCAGCAGTATCCGGATCTTTATTTTGATGTTGTGTATTGTAATGTATGTATGTGTGTAAATGGTTATAAATCTGCACAGCTTTGGCCTTTCTGACTAAACAATCATTGATCAGACATCTGCATAATTTTGTGATTAAACCTATTATCCATTTTGTGTGGATACCGGTTCTTGTCCTCATTCCAGTCTAAATATGATGTAAACTTCCATGTCATTGTGTTTGCATTTTTATATCCCTCGCCATTTCCCCTCTGTGTTGACATTATGCCTGTCATTCATTCATCTATTTCATGGCCTAAATGTGAATGATTTATTTGGTCTAAAATATTGTCTAATGTTTAATTGTGTGCTTCTCTTCCCCTTCCAGGCCTCTTCACAGCCTCTCTCTCCTCGTCCTATCAGCCCTGCACCCCTTTCCCCACTTGCCCCTGGCTCAGGGGTAGACTTCAGCACCCCTCCACAGTTCACTTCCCTCCTGGACAACTCTGCTGCCCGTCACCGTATGTCCCTCAAACCTAAGAACCAAAGGGCCAGTGCCAAGAACAAGAGGGTAATCTCTACAGTGAGTATTTTTCATGGCCCTTTCTAAACCAATTATCTATTTCAGTAAAGCACTGTTGCAGTGATGATGTATTTTTGGAGGCATCACCCTGGTTCCCTTGACAAAAAACAATATGATTTTTCTTTTTCTTGTGATAATCTTCAAAAATTAACTTAAAAATGTTTAAGCCTAAATGTAATCGGCTGAATTTACATTAAAAGTTACTAAGCTAAAGTTAGGAATTAAACGAACTACACCACTGTCACACGACTTGTCACACTACTAAGCTTCAGACAAGTCTTTCAATCATTATTTTGATTGTTGAAAAGTTGTAACGTTTGAGGTAAAATAGTTCGCAAGAGCTTGATTATAAACACAACAAGGTTGTAAAAGCCATCACGACGTTTAATGTCCCGACAAACTGTTTAACATCTTACTAGCCACTTGTTAGCAACCGCATTTTTCAAGACATTTTTTGAAAACTTAAAAAAATCACTAGTATTTTTTTGTCAGAGAACAAAACTTGAACATACCAGGAGCTTGTGTTAAACACAGACCTTATCCAAAAACCCATTGTCTTCAGGATGATGGAACCAGAAGTGCAAAAATACTGTCTCATTTCTGAGTTTTACAACTTATCCTTACAGCACTAATGGGTTTTGAAAAAAAATAATTTTCATCTTTTTCTTTTCCATATAACAGTTCATATTTAATAGAATTTCCTAAAGATATTTACCAATTGTTTCCTCTCACCCTGTATTTCCTATGCAGACTGGAAGCAGAGCACGATCTGAGAGTTTGAACAATCTGGACTGTTCATTGACTACGAGGGAGGAAGAGGAAGGGCTGGCTCTCGTAAAAGAGATACCTCGAGCCCGCTCTTATTCCTCTCAGGTTTTGCGCCCAGGGGGGAAGTTTACGGCTTCACAAATCAAGAGTTTTCCAGTTTCACCTTTAATGTCTCTGCAGACTGCTGGAGATAGTAGACAAGTTTCTGCTGAGCCTGATCTTGAGAGAAAAATCCTGTCCACATCACCTCCGAGCCCTAGCCTAAGAGATATGACTCCAGTTGAGTTACCAGTAGCCAAACTGCCAATCCCAGTGGTGCCAATTGATAGAAAGGGAAAAGGAGAAGTAAGTGAGATGCTCAATAGCTCCAAACTTCTCAAGAACAGCCAAAGTAACCTTGTGTCAACTGTAAGCCCAACTGTAAGGCCAAATGTGACTACCACACCAGAACCAAGTCTTGTGAAAGATGAGAAGTCTAATGCTATGCTAACACAAAACAAGATGGACACATTGAGCAAATATAATGTTCAGAATGTAGTAAATATAGAAAATCGTCTGGCCTCTACTTATGCTCCAGGCAACGTGTTTTGTGGAGTAAATCTAAGACCATCATCTTTGCGGCGAACTGTACCATCTACAGATGAAAAACAAGAGTCCAAAACTCCTCAGCCAGTCAGCACAGTGTTGGCTGTTAGTCAGGAAGATCACTCTCAAACTGAATCCATAAAGCGCCAGAGAACTGTGTCTGGATCATTCCAGTTCAATGCCTCCTCAGACAAGAATCAAGAGCGGCCGAGGACTGCAAGCTTCACTGGAGTAGTTGGGCAAGCTGGACTGAAAAAAGAAGCTACTGAACCTACTAAACCTTCTTTTGGTTTAGTAGAAGTTGAGAAAAAAATAAAAGACCCATATGCTAACTTACCACCAGCATCAAAGAAGGAAGACAAAACAGACTTTGATCCAGTGATACCAATAAAAGAAGAGAGTCAGGACAACAAGATACAGGAGATTGGTGTAGAAGCTACTGAGGAAGAAGTAGAGGAGTTGGCAAAAGAGGCATTTGAGGATGTGATGGAAGACATGACGGCGGGAATAGAGAGGGAGACTACAAATGCATTTGGAGTGAAGCTTCGCTCTACCTCTCTTTCGCTAAAATTTCGTTTGGACAAAGCTCAATCAGAAGACAAGGCAAAATGCCACAGTGTTGAAGTCAATTTGCTGACTCCACCTCTGGCCTCACAGTCTGATTCAACCAGCTACATAAAAGCTGAAGATCAACACACCAGCCTAAGACTCCATGCTAAACTCAAAGACCCTTTTCTCCAAACCGATGAGTCCTCAACCTCAGTTCAATCCTCCAGTTCACCACCCAGGGGTTTCTGTAGAGACAAAGAGAGAGCTGGCTTTCTCAGACATGCTGGTGAGTTTCTTTTTGTGGTTTCCCATGGTGCTTGAAGATTAATCCTCTGAACTACTTAGTTTGCAATTACAACAAATGTGAACAGCTATATCTTATGAGGATGATGTTCCAGGTCATACCAGGAATCAGTCGGTGTGCTTGTCTGAGTCAAAGCATTTAGAAAGCTGCTTTGTTCAAATGTTTAACTGTGCCCATCTGACTCTGTCTGTAATTACACTGATAGTGGTTACTCAACTGAGTAAACAAATGGCAGATTGTGCTCATACATCTATGTTCAATTTATACCTCTTCTGATCAAACTGACAAATGACTTTACTAAATCATTAAACCAATAAAGTCTGTATTATCTTTATTCCTTATTAATGATTAGTCAATTTTAGCATTGTGACAGCACAGTGAGTAGTGATTCATGATTATTACAAAAATAGCAAGGGAATCGTGAATAATTTAAGGATTCTGGTTTCTTAATGCTTCATTACAATCCAGTAATTGTCCTAAACTATAAAGATTGTGGTAACATATTTAATTTTGTAAATATTTTGGAAAAGAACTTACAAGATGTATAGGATGATGTGCTATTATAGGAAATAAATGAAAACATTAGCTAATTTAGTTGTTATAGCACAAAATGTCAAATATTAAAAGAGGTGTAAGTTGGCCTCTACCTGGAGTAAAAAGCACAGGAAACTAGTCAATTACAGGCTGATCTTGAATCTACCCTTTCTGTAAAAAATTCTAGAAAAGGCAGGATCCTCACAACTTTGTTGCTTTTTAGAAATAAATGGTATCTGTGAGAATTTCCAGTCAGGATTTAGACTGTATCACAGTACTAAGACTGCTCTCATTAGAGTTACAAATGATTTGCTCTTATCATCCAATTGTGGTTGTATCTTTCTATTAGTGTTACTGGATCTAAGTGCTGCATTTGACACTATCGACCACAACATTCTTTTGAATAGACTCTGAAATTATGTTGGCATAAGTGGAATTGCATTGGGATGGTTTAAATCATATTTATCTGACCATTATCAGCACTAAATTAAGAAATGTCAAATATATCTCAAGTTCTGTAAGGAATACCGCAAGGCTCAGTACTAGGACCGTTGCGTTTCACCCTGTACATGCTACCCTAAGGAGATATCATTAGGAGGCATGGCATTACGACGAAACTTACCAATTCACAAAATTAACGGAATGCACAATTTGAATCATTAACTACTCTTAGTACAATAAGTAACTGCACTGATTTAATTGGAAGCTGTGTTTTTGATACACTGAAACATATCAGCTCATAAGAGTCCTTATTTTTGCAGTCAGGATACACTAATGGTCACATCAATGGAAGCGGGTATGTGTGAAAACCATTTATGGAACCTAATGTTGTTGGATATAGTATTTTTGTTTTAAGTCGGCATGAAACGGGAATTATAATAGAGTAGTGCAGGTATGACGTTACTTTGTAGGCCAACCGGCAGTTAGCATCACACTGGTTCCCTGGACGAAAACCCAATAGGATTTCCCATAGGCTTTTGGATCATCGCTAAAAAAAGCTCTGTGATCAACAAAACTTTATGATACTTGCACGTTTTGTCCATCAAGATAATTTACACAGATGAACATAACTTTTATGAATTTTGAAGCCAAAATACAGTCAAAAACTACCCCACGGTCGCACAAATTAAACGTCACCATCACTAAACTTCCGACAACTATTTCAGTCTTTATCTAAAAACATTTTCCCAGAACGTTTGACTTCGGATAGTTTATAAGAGCACAATTTTAAGCCAAATGAGCCTGTAAAAGCAGACTGAGTTTACCTGTTCAGTGTAATGACATTTAATGTCCCCGACAGCCTCTGTAGTCCCATTTAGGCACTTGTTAGCAACTGCCTTTTTCAAGACACGTAACAGCTTCGAGAAAAATAAAATCTCAAGTGGGGTAATATTGATGTATTTTATGTTGTAGAATAAAACGTGAAAGTGTCTTGAGCTTGTGTTCACCATAGACCTTATTTCAGCCATTTAACCAAAACCCCATTAAAAAAACCCAAAGGAAGTGCTTAAATGCTAACTCGATTCCGCGTTTTGGCCTACAAAGTGATGTCATACCTGCACCACTCTATAGTCTCTCCTTGTGTATATTCAAATTAAACAATTTAAAAAAAAATTGGGATGCACCTATAGAATCTTTAGCTTTGTTTGAGAGTCTTACCCACTGATCTATATAGATCAGTGGTCTTACCTAATTTAACATTCACCCATGTTACCCATTTTGGTTAGATCACCTCTTTCCATGCAAATGGGTGGTTTCGACTGAAATAAGCTGCTTGGCATTCTGATAAATAGATATTCTTATGTATTTTCAGAACCTCCTCAGCCCTTACCATCAGCCAGCAAAGACACTAAGATTGTACCTTCACCCCCGAAAGAAGGTACAGTCCTGCCTCGAGAAGAGACTACAGCAGTGTCCTCTCAGGAGAACACACCAACATCTACAGCTTCAGAGGTGTCCTGGATGGAGATGGCCAGAGAGAAGACCAGAAGTCTGCAACAGCTTTTTACCAGTAGACTGCCTGAGTTTCCTAGCTTGCAATCACGACCAACAACCTTGACCACAACACAACCACAAATGCAAACATCCACTTCACCAATTCAAGCCAATCCAAGAATCGCTCAGAACATTACAAGCCAGCCGACAGCTACACAACCTCCTTTGAGACCTACAGAAACAAAACAACTGCCATCTGCACAGCCATCTGGAAGATCCACACAATCTACCACACAGTTCACTCCAAAGCAACCTCAGACTACAGCATCAACAAGCCAAACTTCAACAAATTCAACTCAGACAACCACTAGTCAATCTCAAATAGAAAGTACCAGAGAAGTCCAGTTTCAGTCCAAAACTCAAATTTGTAATTCAACAACAAAACCAACTCAGTCTACAGTTACATCAAACGTACAATCCACCACTCAAGCCGTACTCACGGCATGTGCACAAGCATGTGCACCACAGTCATCACCACTGCGAGCAGCATCACAGACCCCCACACAGGCTATACTGCGTCCCACACCTCCCCCAGGTTACCCACATTTGTCGTCAAGCCCAAAGTTAACATCCTACCTAGTCTCCCAACAGTCTGCCAATACTGTGTCAAAGGATCAGCCTCAGAATGAGGGGGGAGAGCCCACCGTAATCTCAGGGAAAGCTGACAGGGCGTCTGTGCCTCAAGGCAAGGGGAGCGGGCTCGAAGATGGCAGACCTGTGTGGGCAGCAGGATTAGGAAACAAGACCTCGCTGGTGCAGCGCTGGGAGACTCAAACAACTGTTGCAACCAAGGTATCATATACAGTATTATGCTATCTCCAAACACACTCGATTTCTTCAGTCATATATAAGCCAGAGAGTAAACTGATTCAATCACGCACATTGGTTTCACATGATGGAAACATGTTATCTCTACTCACATTCTAAAATTGCCTAATCTAAAATCTAAAATTACCTAATTCATTATTAATGCACACCTTATCTATTATTAGTAATAATACACATGATTATCATGGGCGCAAAAAACAAGACATTTAACTGAAAAAATGAAGAAAAAAAATGGTGTGACTAGAGTTTAACTGTGGTGAATTTGAACTAAAAAAGTGGTCTTATCACTTAGACATTTCTCACGTAAGCCCCATGGATGGTATTGTATCTTACTCTTATGCTAGAAACGAATAAAAGTAACTGAAGCAACAACAAAGAACTCCTTTTCCCCCCAGCGCTGTACAAGGTAAACAGAATTTTGACTGCCCTTTTCACATGAGTAGACATCACTTGCAGTCTGTCTCCTGGTCTTGACACAGATGGCTTTGCTACACATCATTTGATGTGAGTGTATGTTTTGACTTGAGACTGGCGCGCGTGGACACAAGCTTGCACTGTAGCATCAGTAGAGGGCCCAGTGTGTAGAATGTGTAAGGTTTCTCAGTTTGCATCCAAGGAAGAGTTCACTGGGAGCAACACCTGTGGTGGCATTAGGTGTATCTCTCAAAGAAGTTTTCCAGGGCTTACCCTCCAAGCTTGCCGTTTAAACACAATATTTCAGGACAAGGTTCATGCACTCCACAGCCTCATTAGCTTGAGGAAAGTAGAGGGAGGCACAAACATGTTTTATATTCCTGTTTGCAAGAAAATAATCAGCAAATGCAAGGGATGTAAATTGTACACCATTGTCAGTCACAATATCCATAGGGTTGCCAAAATGGCTAAATGTTATAGCAAGAAAGTCAGTGACAGTATCAGTAGTTACATTGCTGGTAAACGCTATTTCTGGCCACTTGCTGTGATAGTCAACTAAAGTGAGCGTATACCTGCAATCCCAGGTCCCTAACTCGAATAGGCCGACAATGTCTAGTCCAAACATTTCCCATGGATACAGGGATATGGGCACCACCAAGCAGTATGGACCTCTAAAACCAGGTTGTCTGGTACTGCAAGTTCATCCCTGACATGAAAGTATGATGCCAGTTCAGGTGGAAGGTTTTTCTTGTTTTCAGGCCAGCCTGTAAGTAGTTGCTACCATAGTGCTGTTAGTTCAGGGCAAGCAGCACATTCTTTGGAAAACTCCTCCAATGACAGAGCAAAGGGTTCAGCAGAAAGTATTGCCACCATATCAGGTTTGATGGCAGACTCAGAACCCTCACAGGCGAGGTGGGCAAGGGTAGGCGTGAGAGGCAGTCTACTGTGACATTTTCAGATCCTGGTGTGTACAACACTTCATAGTTGAAGCAGAGCAGGCGTGCGGACCATGGCCCTGTCCAAAATGGCACACTTTAATGTGCACTTTCGGTCTTGTGTACTTACAATGGCTGCCGTGTGCGCGTGTCCGTGAAGTATACGAGTCCATAGGATGTCCCATTTGTCATTTTAGGTTTCAGAACTTCTTCCCCACAGTCAAAGCAGCATAACGTCATGAAAGTGCAGACTCATAGGAAGACTGCAAGTGTTTAGGGTGCCATTTGGGACAGGGTCCATTTCGTAATGCGCATTCCAGCACGACCCATACCTTTAGCAACAGAGTAGTTAGTGCTTGATGGTCCGTAAGAAGGTTGAACCTACGGCATCACCAAAAAGTTTGCCACCGCTCCACAGCCCAGATGTAGGCTGGAGTTTCTTTCTCTACTATGGCATACTTCTCAAGTACCTCAGAACCCTTAGCATCAATCTGCATTACCACAGCCCCTATTCCATAGTCCGAGGCATCACAGGTTACTAAAGTATGAAGTGCCAGATCAAAGATTGCCAGAGCTGGATTGTTCACAATGAGCTACTTCAATTTCTCAAAGCTTTTCTGTGCGTCCTCAGTCAAGTCACAAATATGACTTGACTTCCTTTAATCATGCCCTCAGTGGCTTCACCTCTGAAGAGTAGTTTGGCACCAACTGCAAATACCAGGATGCCAGTCCTAAGAATGAGCGTAATTCGGCTGGTTCTGTGGGGGCTGGTGCTATCCTAGCCTGAATGTGACAGTGGTTGGGTAGCAGGCCTTGCGCAGTAAGAGTGTGTACCAAGTAAGGCAGGCTTGAGCAACTGAACTTGCATTTCACTTGATTCAGTGTGAGACCTGCATGCCATTGTGTTGTTAAAACAGCCTGCAGGTTGTGATCATGCTGGGATGCAGTGTGTCCATACACTATCACATCATCCAGGTAGTTCTGGACTCCATCGAGTCCTTTCAGCATTGTATGATTTTTTGAAAAGCTGCCAGTGCCAAGGCCAAGGCGACGCCCACGTGCTCGATGATGCCTGTAAATGGTGTAGTTCTCTGGAAACTGAATTTCTAACTGATAAGGAAAGGCTGTACAGGCTGTGCTGACTCTCTTATTTTTACCTGATGGACAAAGCACTTGCGGCAGGGCAATTTTGAGCATTGGCAAAGTGAGAGCTAGACCCACAACGGAAGCAACTACGATTGGACTGTGCAGTAGACAGTGATTGTGTTTTGCTCGCTGATTTTCCGTTGTATTTCCGATTACGTCGTGGCGCACCACGCTGAGCAGGTTTAATCTTGAACACATCCTGCCGCATCAACATTTGTGCGTACTCCACAGTGATCTCTGTTTGACTGGCTAAATAGCATTGCGTTCTTCACTGTTAACTGTGGCATTAGCAAGAGTTGCTCACAAATGCGTGCTGAGGATGCTTTCTCCTCTTATTGATCCCGTATCATCTCGTCCGTACGATCGCTGAATGAGCGCGTTGTCTGAATTGTGTTGTCTGAATATTGCGTTTGACTTTGACTACAACATTCCTAGCAGGCTGAAAATGTTACTCTAATGCTTTGAAAGTATCGGCAACATTCAACCCCTAGTAGTAAGAAGATAATGTTTCCTCCTCCCTCTGGTCTGTGATCTCCAGTGGCATCGATGGCGACAAGATCATTTTCAAACCTCTTCCGCCAAGTATGAATCTGTTACGAGGACGGACCCGGGCATGGCAACAAAAAAAAAATCACAATATCTAGTACAGTTGTGTATATTCTGTTTTGTGAATAGTTTCAAATTTCCTTTTTACTTATTTCAATAGACGGGTGAGCAGAAAGCCACATCAGAGTCCCGAAGCCCATCTCAATCAACAATTCCTCTCAGACCGATCTCAAAAGTCTCAGGTACAAGCACAGGATTCGACCCAAGTATGCCAATGCGTAAGTGTGAGATACAATATGAGTTTTACATGATTATTGCTACAATTCAGTTAAATGCTCATACTTGGTGTTGATATTTCTAGAAGCATCAGTCTCTTCTGTTCCCATGAGGCAAACAGACAGAGAGGATAAATGGCAGCAGAAACCAGTGCCACAATCATCATCACCTTCATCATCTCCATCATCATCTCCTCTGCAGTCTGTTCGTGACAGTGCCCAACCATCCTGGATGGAGCTGGCCAAGAGGAAATCCATGGCATGGAGTGATAAGACTATGGACTAAACAAAAAAAAAAACATTATAAAAACATGGAGGAAGAGTTAACAAGTGCAAGGTTGAGTCTGTGTATACAGTTGAAAAGGAGGATCTGAGGACATTTTCATACTGAATCCAAAGAATTGAACTCAAGTTATTGGTTTGTTGATGTTAAGCAGTGTGGTCTTGATGAACCACTATTGGTTTAGTAAATTCTGAAGGGAAACTTGAACATTCAGCAGTCATTCATCTCAATACTGTTTGCCTTCTAAAACCTTCTCTTGTGAGCTGCTTGCATTCTCTCCATGTGAAGTATGAATGTATGCACAGAAAATAGGTACCAACATTTTGGTAATGAAAGGGAGAAGTATACTGTGAGCTATGAAGCCACATTCTCTTGCAACACTGGTTAACATCTACTGGTTAACAGCACAACAGAACACAGTGAATGTAGAAATGAGAAAAACAAATTCAGGTTCAGACTCAAGCAAAAGCACCCTGAGTGCTCATGAATAGAAAAGGATGGTATGTTTTAATCACTCACACGTGTGCAGACACACATACATGTACAACTATAGAATTGTCTCCCATGTGATATGTTGCTCATTGTTGTTGCTCATTGTTTCTCAGGTTTAACCATTGTTTTCTTGTGAAAATGTTGTTTGAGTATACATTTATTGATTATTTCCTTTCCAATTACACATTTTATTTATTTCCATGAATTCCATCCAATAGTTTATATATGTATTGTGACATTATATCACCTGTTAATTTTTGGACACCTATTAGATGTCTGTTCTTTTATGTTAAATGTTAAATTATGTGGCTGTAAAGAATAAATCAAATTACTTCGAGCTTGCTTTTGAAAATACCAACTAAGCTTCTTAGGCCAATAAATTCAACGTACTAAAGTGACTTGTGATTTGTAGTGTATCATAAAATCTATATAAACACAACAAAATAAATATTGTTTAAAAATAAAAATGAATATGATCTACTTTAAGAGACACTTTCAGGATTTTTCATTTCTGTTTTTTATAATTACCACATTTGAAATGGAAAATTACCAAACGGATACCATGGTCATTTTTTTGTATTAACTGAATACATTCAATACAAAAAAAATATATATTTTAAATTCTATTTAGTGATGTCAGTATTGACTTTTATACCAAATATAAAATGTATATATAACAAATATGCCAAATTACCACCATAATACCACAGTTGGAATGATGTATACCGGTACTTTTTGTATTGAACGAATACAATCGAAAATAAATTATTTGTTTCCTTTTTTTGTTATATATTTTTGTTTTGTTTTTTTGTGCAATCAACATTGACTTTTATGCCGATTTAAAAAAAATAATTATGGAATATAACAAATTTTTGGATAGACTGCATACATTTGGAAATGATAAGTGCTGGTCAGAATTACTTGCCCCCTTGGTAAATATGATCAAAGATGGCTATAAAAATAAATCTGCATTGTTAATCCTTTTGATATTTTACTAAAAAAATTAGCAAAATTCTAACCTTTCATTGAAGTAAAATAATTGAAAGTGGGGGGAAAATCACATTATGAAATAAATGTTTTTCTCCAAAACACGTTGGGAACAATTATTTGCCCCCTTTTATTAAATCCTTTTTGCAACCTCCTTTTCCCAAGATAACAGCTCTGAGTCTTCTTCTATAATGCCTGAGGAGTTTGGAGAACACCTGACAAGAGATCAGAGATCATTCCTCCATACAGAATCTCTCCAGATCCTTCAGATTCCCAGATCCATGTTGGCGCTTCTTCTCTTCAGTTCAGCCCACTCATTTTCTATAGGGTTCAGGTCTGGGGACTGGGACGGGCATTGCAGATGCTTGGCTTTGTGCTCAGTGACCCATTTTTGTTTTGATTTTGATGTTTGTCTTTGGATCACTGTCCTGAAGATCCAAACATGGCCCGTTATAAGATTTCTAGCAGAGGTTGTCAGGTTTAGATTTTTTTATCTGTTGGTATTTGATCGAATCCATGATGCCATGTATCTGAACAAGATGTCCAGGACCTCTGGCAGAAAATTAGGCCCACAGCATTAAAGATACAGCAGATTATTTCATTTTACACATGGGGTACTTTTTTATCCCTGCATGTGCACCAAACCCATCTTAAGTGTTTGCTGCTCTGACCATAGAACCCGTCCTGTTTGAAGTTCTAGTCGTGTCAGTTACTTTTCAAACGTTCTATGGACAAATGAAAAAAAAAAAAAAGCTTTTTGGCAGCAAACACTTAATATGGGTTTGGTTCATACAGGGATAAAAAAATCCAACAGGACAGTGATCCAAAAACAAACATCAAAATCAAAACAAAAATGGGTCACTGAGCACAAAGCCAAGCATCTGCAATGGCCATCCCAGTCCCCAGACCTGAACCCTATAGAAAATGAGTGGGCTGAACTGAAGAGAAGCAGCGCCAACATTTATCTGGGAATCTGAAGGATCTGGAGAGATTCTGTATGGAGGAATGGTCTCTGATCTCTTGTCAGGTGTTCTCCAAACTCCTCAGGCATTATAGAAGAAGACTCAAAGCTGTTATCTTGGAAAAAGGAGGTTGCAAAAAGGATTTAATTGTTCCCAATGTGTTTTGGAGTAAAACATTGATTGCATAATGTGATTTCCCCCCCACTTTCAATTATTTTACTTCAATAAAAGGTTAGATTTTGGCATTTTTTAGAAATAAAATAGTAGATTTATTTTTTACAGCCATCTTTGATCATATTTACCAAAGGGCAAATAATTCTGCCCAGCACTGTACGTGATATTACAGGTGCAGTTCTCAGGCGGTCCAGGTGATGTCGCTGTTTCAAACGCAACAAAGTTTCTGGCCACATCATGTAACGCCATATCTATAGTTGCGAAACAAACATGCAGTTTGAAAGGGCGCAGCGCTAGTGCATCTGAACAACACTATGCAACTACTTCATCTGGTCATTGCGGTAAAGACACTATTATGTGTCAGTGACAGTTACACCATCAGAAGCTCGGTTTCATGGGCTGTCACCAATGATGTGGTGGACGAAGAGCTGGACACGCACTCGGACGAGGCGCCCGCTGTGCTCGTCGATAACATCGGGATCTGGAAACAAGCCTATCCGTCCTCTGTGTACAGGGACGGTTCAGAGAAGAAACCTGACCAGAAATCGAAAAGCGAGGATGTGTCATCCGCGTCCCGTGTGTTCTCATACCGTATGGAGGAAGTGAAGGGGCCGTCCAGCGTCCCGACGCCTCCGCCGCACGAGGACACGGCGAGGGTAGCGCGATATATGGCGCATTACAGCGACTGGGGTCACCTGGCAACCATCTCCACGCAGGAACAGGTGACATATAATACTGCCCTTCAGACTTTAGTTGCAGGCTTGCAGCTCTGTTCTAATCATTACAGGTATCAACAACAAAAAAGTCAGTGGTTCTCCACCAGGGAAATGTTTCCCAAACCTGTTCCTGGAGCCACACAAACACTAACTTAACTGTTACACATTTGGGATTGCTGAATTTGGAACCGTTATACTTCTCGTTATACTTTTACTATATCCTTCTATGGCAGAAATAGTAAGAGTAGTATGCTGTTCTGAATTCAGCAGATCTGTTATCTCACCCATCTATTTCAGGCCTTGGAGAGTTTAGTGAGCGGATGAGTGGAATCAGGGCTGTTTGAGTAGAAAGAGTTTGAAAATGAGTACTTTTGGTGTTTCAAACAGGGAACCTCATTTTAAAAGTTTGGTTTGTAGACCTGGACAATCATGTAAATTAATAAAATCTTAAGGCGTTTTTATAATTATAATTAATATATATATATTTTTTTAGTTATGCCGAGCTCAAATATTTTATCAGGTAGAAATTGTGAATAAAATGCTTTTAAAAATCCTTAATGTCACAAGAAACGGAAGTCGTAAGCTTGTTTCCGCCACAGAATAAATCGCTTTAAAAGCGATAAATAAAATATATTTTTTTCCTTTTTGGTAACACTTTACTTGAAGTGGTGTGCATAAGACTGACATGAAACCTTCTTAAGCATGACATGACACATGTCATGAATATGAAGGAGGTTTTATGCATGTTTATGACAACTGTCATTAAGTGTCATTCGCTCAATTATGACATTTTTTTATTCAAATATGACATTGTTTGAGATGTCTTTGTTATGACAACTTGACATAACACAATACATCATAACCTGTCAGGATTTTTGTCATGACAACTTGACATAAACCAATATATCATAACCTGTCATAAATGTGTCATAAACATGACATAGCAGATTAATTATCAAACTTAAGAAACTACTTAGCTTTATGGGTTAACATTACATTAAACTGGCATGTGGTTTGTTTTGACATTGGCTGTCATGAGGCCATTATAACTGTGCCATGAATATATTTCTGACCACTTTTTTTCCCTAGTATTCCAGTATTAGTTATAAAATATTTGACAGTATTAACACTTAATGACATTTTAATGACAAATTAAATTCGTACCACTGTAGTTGAGGTCAAGGAAAAAATTCATGACACTGTTATAAAATTATTTGACAGAGTATTAACACTTAATGACATTTTAATGACAAATTCAATTTGTACCTCTGGAAGAAAAAGTGGACAGAAATATAATGTAATGTTCACCCATAAAGCTAAGTAGTTTCATATGTGTCATATCATGATTGTGAAGGTGTCATGTCAGTCTTATGCACACCCTTTCAAGTAAAGTGTTACCTTCTTTTCTGTGGCGGAAACAGGCTTAGTTAAAGTTACAGGTTGTCCCGCCTCGCGCCGGTAAACACGGATAAATCAGTTATAATAAATGCTGCAATATTCCATAAAAAATAAGAATTGTCAGTTTTGATTTCATGGTGACTTTAATCTCTATCCAGTAAATCACGTATGACTAGAAAAGTCATGGAGCCTTCGAATACTGTTGTGGACAAAAGGTTTAGAAGCACTGTATTCAATCAGTGCAATCACATTTACATGTACAAAATGTATTTAATTTCTCCATTTTTAGATTAAAGGACTTCCTTTTGGCAACATCTTCTCTGTCAGTGACGGTCCAGCTGACAACAGCACTGGCGTTCCTTATTTTTATGTCACACCGATGGACAACACTGTAACGGATCTTCGCAGCTTCCCTTATGCCTCCTTAACGTTTTCTGAGGCAGAGGGGGATTTTTGCAGGTGTGTTTACTTGCATATATGGTTGGAATTAAAAAACTTTACATTTAATACATATCAAAACAAATGGCATCTTTGACATGGACCGCCTTAGTCACTGAATGTGCTTTAATGATTAATTGATGTGTTTTGTTCTATGCTCACATTTTCTTGCAAAAGGAAGCAGGTTTATGACCCTGAGGACCCCAGATGTGCAAGACTCACTTTGACTGGTAAAATGGTGGAAGTGGGACCAGATGAGCTTGACTTTGCCAAGGAGGCCATGTTCTCCAGGTAATATGCAAATTGTAAATCATACACACAGCTGTGAACTGTAACATGTGTATTCTGTTATGGTTTGTTTTCATTATGTTTCCTGTGTTTTGCCTGTTATCATTGGTTTCCTAGGTTTTTAATCAGTTCCTGCGCCTGTTCTGTTTTTCATTGTTAAATCTCCCTGTGTATTTAAGCCTTCAGTTCTTTCGGGTTCATTGTTCGGTCTCATCAGTGTTCAAAGGATTAGTTCACTTCAGAATGAAAATTCTGTCATCATTTACTCATCCTCAAGTTGTTTTACTCACCCTCATCCTCAAGAATTTTCATTTTGAAGTAAACTATTTGTTTAATGCCCGGTACACATTGTATGATTTTGAGCTGTCCCAGATGAAAGATGACCAATTGTGGAGATTTCAAAATTTTCTATGGTCTTGGCTCTTAAAAGGTGGTATTATTGATCAACACGACATGGCGATAAAACTTAAAGCTGCAGTCGGCAAGATTTTTTTGATCATATTCACTGAAACCGACACTATGCTCCGACAGAACAACATAAATCAGCCGGTTTTAGAAAAAAACCCGCGCTTCTACCTCCACCTGGAGCCTGTTATTTGTTTTGCAAAAATCCACCTCTCCCGGTTCTTCTGGTCCAATCAACGCAAGGCTGTGTGAGATCTGACTGTCAAGCACAGTTCTGCTTCCAGTTCCTCGGTTATTGCTATCTATGGGTAGATTAGCCAGGGCAGCCTACCTCGGAGTCCATGGAGTTGATCGATGCTGAAGAGACGGACGCGTTCACAGAAAATCTGGTGCACACACACTGACGAGCACAAACAGTGGCGTCATGCCCATTCAAAGTGAGGGGGCACGTGCCCCCTCAGATTTTTCCTCCCTGATCATTTTTTTGTCACAACTTTATTCCTATTATGCTCCATAATATACCAGAGCCTATAATGACTCAAATGTATTCTTCTGGATGTGTAATAAATCGGTCAGCATCAGCCCGCCCCTTTTTCCTAATATGGTGTCTGTGTATATCAAATCTAGAGCGCTCTAGAATCTTTGCTGTGTATGTTCAAGCAACTCACTCGTCTCACACGTTGAGCTGGCAATGTTTTACAGATAGCCTTGAAGTGGTAAGTGGGCAAAGCAACAAATCGGCATTGAATTAGTTATCGGATGATATTAAAAGGTAGTGGGATTATTTGTGGTTGACCTGGAAATTTTAACTTGATCAAAAAGTTATGGATTTGATATTAGCTGCGAATTCAGAGCATTAACTTAAAGGTATAGCGGAGGATTTTTTACTTCCGGGTGGATCACCTATACTATTGGTCCTCCTAATTGTCAATCATTCTGGTGAATCAATCAAACTTTTCAAAAAGTGGAGAGTGCGGGTCTTATCTAAAATTCGGAAAGATCCTCCGCTATACCTTTAAGTTGTGTCAGTGTAACGTTATCGATAGCTAGCCTAGTCTAACCGTAAACTAGTTGGCTAACGCTACTGCCATACAAAGCCATAGTAACGTTATCTGATCGGTTTTGAAACATCTGTTCCTTATTTGAAATATAATAATGAGCAGTGTAACTACAGTATTTCAATGATTTTACTAAAGTAATGTTACATATTACATTTCATTTGATTACTTTTTTACATTTCTGTCAAATATTAACCATTTTCAAATAAACGGGGTAGTGTTAACCTTATTCAGCACTGAAATCTGTCAAACTTCTTTCAAAGTCCTTCATCACATATTAATATTAAAATAACCTAATTTCAGAGCACCACAAAGTCAGACCTCAGCACCTTTATGTACCTTTAATGTAAGATCGTTCTTAGGTCACATACCAATTTAAAATCATAACATAAAAACTGCAATGGTACTGTTTTTAAAATCATGTGTAGTAGGCCTAAGTGTACAGTAAGTGTGTGTGTAAACATGCTTTAATGAAGTAGACTTCAAAAGCTTTTGAATTTGAGCTTACAGTTCTTTCATCAACCTGTCTTTTACATAAACTTACAAAATAGATACTTTAACTTAGTCCTCAGATAGAGGAGGGTTGCTGCTATCCGTTAAGGTATTTCTGTCCCTCCCAAACTGCATTGTTTAGCAGCCAGAATTTGAAGAAACCCCCTGACCCCTCCTAACATGATCCATATCACCCGTCAGAAAACAATTGCAACGTCTCAGATTGTGCCCCCCCAGAATTTTGGCTTGCATGACGCCCCTGAGCACAAACTCGATGAGAGGGTGCTCGCTGGTAGTGGGGGAGGGGAATGACCGTTGTAAACATTCAAAAGTCCCCTCAATCTGCCAGACTTGCCGACTGCAGCTTTAAAACTGCTTACCTCAAGCACCATTTGAAAAATTGGCATAACTATTTGGCCTCTTTTCCCTAGCCATGACCATTTCCATATTCTCCTCTTTCGACTTACACACAAAAAACACAATTGGCAAAGTGCGATTGATGTTGCTCAATTTGTTTACTACTAGCGCATGCTGATGACGTTTTATTCTTCTACACTAACTTGCGTCATAGCCTATACGATTCAATAGGTGTCATCATTGTACAGTCTACATTCGTCGTCGTACCCAAGTTTATTAGATTCAGGTCGTACAGTGTGATTGCCGAAATCTGTAGTAGCAGTCTGTAGGAGGCATAAGTGTAGTAGCTTTGTTTGTTTTTTTCTCCTGTATGTTCTTCTGAGTTATTAAAGATTGTTCCCTCGAATCTCCTGTGCTTTGCATGTTATAAATATTTTTACATTTTTGAGTTTTACGTCACTGGTATAAAGCAGTTATCCTAATAACTGTTATGAATTATGAATATTGTTGCAATCCATGTTATTCTAATATCTTCGTTATTTCTTGGACTGTTCTCATTGATATACTACATCATTTAGCTATTTGTTTTGTAGGCTATCTGATGCAACTACTTATTTTATATCTGAAATGTTTTGCTAAATGCAACTGCATTTGTAAAGATATGTTACTAACCAATAGATTTATTTATTTATTTATTTTTTAGTTGGGTAAGCAGTGTGTCTGCAAATACGTATTTGTATAAATTTTTGCATGTGCTTTGTTTAGGCATCCTGTTATGAAGAAGTGGCCCCCTGGACATAAGTGGTTTTTCATGAAATTGGTTTTGCAGCAAGTTTGGCTTCAGGACTGGGTTGGAGGAGTCTCTGTCATTACGCTTGAAGAATATTTCAAAGCGACACCTTTCTGAGAATAAACGGCAGCATCCTATAATGAACAAGGTTCAAGCAGAACTGAACTGATTATGGACAGAAGGTGGTTATGTTTTTGTGACAAACTACTTCCAACTAGTGGTTTTTGTAGTGGCCATGATACCGGTTCAGTGCCTCTGGATTTTGGTCCTAACGTGTTCCTGAGGATTTGCTGAATGTATGAATTATTTTCAAGGAAGCCTAACATTATCAATGGAATCCACAGTTACTTAACGTGCCCCTGTTATGCTATCTTAAAGATTCCTAATTTTGTTTTGGAGGCATGCATGCATCCCAGGTCAAAAAACACTTTAATTTCATTCTTCAAATGTGTTACAAACCTACATAGGTTTGTACAGGAAGTAAGACTGGAATAACTGGCGAAATTGTTACAGGGAGTTATTTCTTTTTGGAGAAAAAAACTTCATTTGTCATTCGCTTTAGTCTTTTGACACTTTGCAGACATTTTACATTCACTATATTACACAGTACATGAAAGGTAATATCTGAAAAAGCATAATAGGGGCACTTTAAGGTTGGAAACATTTATCACATATGCTGTGTAGACACTGTATTGAAAAGAAAGCTATTAATTCGTTAAACAAACGTTAAAATCACTTCAGGCCTTCACAATGAAATGCGATTTCTATACTAAATACTTCAGTACACAAAGAAAATATATATATATAGAAATAGTTGTAGATATTTTTGCCTGTTTTCTCTGAAACTCACTTTACTGTGAATTCTGAAGGTCTGACATTTTATTTACAGTTGAAGTGTGGAATACAAATTGTGTGTGTGTGTGTGCGCAAAAAGAGTTTTCAGTTGTATTCTTGTCATCTAAAGTCATTCAAGTTCAGTTTTAGTTCTGCATTAACTTCTCAAGAACAGTGGCTTACTGTACTGTACATGACCTCATATGTAACTCTACCTAACACAATTACAATGTAATTGACATCTTAATGAAATATCGATTACACTTTATTTTAAGGTGTCTGTGTTACAGTGTTATTATACATTTAGGTACTGAGTAATAATAATTAACTACATGTACTTACTATAAGGTTAGGATGTGGGTTTGGTTAAGGCCTGTAATTATGCATAATTTATAGTTATTACTACAGTAACTACATGTAACAGGTGTAACAAGAGCACTAAAATAAAGTGTTACCGGTCAAATATATGTCTGTGCCTTGCATTACCTCTTCACAATGATATACATGTGCTGCACAAATAAAATAAAAGCAAAAATTAAATATTGTGTGGAAAGAGCAGTTTCTCATTTTGCGGTTTGTGTTTTAGACTTGATGTAAATGAATAACTAATAATGTAGTAGATTACAAAAAGGATTGATTGGAGTAATATGATTATATAATACAGAATTAAGCTTAAAATAGAATTGCCGAGAGACCAGCAAAACACTCTTATGTAACACAGTATCTGGCTTGAGTAAAATTTAAAAAAGTGCAGTTTATAATTAATCATCTCCACTAACTTCTAAAAGATTTCAGCTTTATCATCAGCCTACAAGTTCTCATAAACCAAACTGTTCGGTGAGACATACTGAACAAATATGAAAATAAGCACATAGATACACAACAATAAATATATGACTAGGCAGGCTTTAGTGTTTAAAAGGAAGAGATATGCATAGAAATAAAAATAGACAAGGAGACAGAGTGCAGTCTATGAAAAGACTACGTCAACGAGAGATTAGGAAAGACGAAAGCAAAAGTATAGGCTTTAGTGTACTTTAAAAGTATAGACTGCAATTGGTATGGGGAGCAGTAATATCACTTTTGATGACACTACATTACAATAACAAGAATAGGGAAAATAAATGAAAAGATATGAGAGAGGGTTGCATACAATAAAGGTTTAGGCCCACAAGCTATCAGTGATAGTGAAGGTCAGATAAGCCAATCAATTATTCATCAAATGTGTGTGCCCTCTGGCGCCCACATTCATACATGGCATACACGCACATCTAAATGTATCTAAATATGACAGATGACTTATGAGCAGTATTATTATATGAGTAGTATAAGTAGGCTATTCTCAGGAAAGAAGAAATTAGGACATTTTATGGCTTGCAATATTTATGGGTAAGTTTTCCATTTTTAAAGTAATGTATAAAATAAAAAATATAATATATTTTATAATTCCATTGTATGTATGCAACTTCCTTATAACATTAACTGTAAAAAACAAAAAAAACAAAAAACACACACATGAAATTTAAAAATATTATTATCATTATACCACTTACACTCAGTATTTAGATTCCTCTTTATGGATTTTCTAAATGTGAATTTAAAGTAATTTATTGACTGACTACTGACTATACAACATTCAATCTCCTAAATTGAAAAATATGTTCCAATATGAAATTTGCTGTGTGCATGTGTGCCGTGTGAGCTTACTTGCACATGGTACTTTGACAATGGAATATATTAAATTTAATAGAAAGAAAAATAGTAACTAAAAAAATCAATAAGTAAATAAATAATACTTTGAGTGAGTGTGCGATAGGTTCAGTCCGCCGTGTGGCGGCAGACAGGAGCTGTTGCTGGCTCCTGCCAATCAACGTCATTGATGGGTGGGGTCTGTTGACTCCAGCCAATCATGTGTCTGGGTGGGCGATCGTATCTTGTGTGGGTGTGTTCTTCAGCAAAGTTTGATTGAGAGATCACACCACCGCTGAAGATTCTGGCAGGACGGTGCGTTTAATGTGGCTATTTTAACGAACATTACAAAACGTGTTTCTGCTCGTTTTTTTGTTGTTGCTGGATCTTCAGTTCTTATGAGATCGAGGCGGACCGGTTGGTTGTTCGACAACAGGCTGAAAGGTAAGAAGTGTTGAACTTGGGGCTGTTGATCATGCCAGTCTGACAATTGGGGTCCTCCGACAGGTAGTCAACTCTGTTTATCTTACAGCCCCTAATTATGTGTCCTTTTCTAACCATTCAATGTTTTATTTTACTCAATCACCCCTCCCCCTATATACATTTACCTCTGCAGTGATTCATTTCCTTTGAAATACGGTTGCATATTTAAACAGCTATGTTATCTGTTAAACTATGTTGTAATCAATGCGGTGGAAAAAAAGAAGACCGAAACAAAGACAATATATGTTCTCACGTCTATTTCTGTGCCTTTCCGTGAATCTTCATTTATTCATGATCTCTTCCAGTAACGGCAGACATGAGGATTGCACATCTTTCACTGGAAATGCATCAGTTCCGCTGGGCTGCCTCGTGACTCCAGCAGCGACCGAGAGGAGGAGGAGGAGGAGGAGGAAGAGGACAGTATATGATCCTCTGAAACGCGTATGCACGCCTGGATCTGGAGGACCAGAGGACCAGCTGCACGGGGAGGCGCTGAAATGAGATGAGGCTCAGACATGGAACTGTTGCCACTGCGATTGTTTTCTTCACGTCGTTTCTCAGTCTGTCCTGGTACACGGCTTGGCAAAATGGCAAAGGTGAGTTCATCTCTGAGAATCATTCAGTTATGCTGTATCACACAATTGCAAGTGCAAGTTTTAAACAAAAGTTCAACAAATGTATTGTTATCCAGTAATTTACAGTGCAGAATAAATTTGGCCTTTTAGTTGGTTTATTACTTCTCCGGCCAAATTAAATAGTTCCAGTAGAAACCAACAAACTTTGTGTCACCCAAGCATCACTGAGTCTAAAATCTGGTCTTAAAAGTCATCAACAAGATTTCCCTGCCACCCACTCAAGTCATTCAGTTATCACTCCGCTCCACCTCCGGGTTTTTCATTTGTCACTCTAGTGAGAGAAACCCACTCTAAGCGAACGAAGAGTAAAATGAAAGAAACACTTGTTGCCTCCGAAATCGCATACTGTCTCAGTACTAGTACATTTGATCAAGAACTTACTTGGCTACTGATAAAAAAGTATTTTCTATAATGAATGTATGTAGTATGAATGGAATCCGGAGGCGCTACATTCGCCATGTTGTCGATGTCATGTGACCCACAGCGTAAGTTGCATCAAAGCCACTTGAAGTCAAGCCTGCAAGGTTAGAAAAAAAGTGCAGTGCCTGCTAACACTGTGGTATGCAGGGAAAAAGACCAGAAGCCCTCTTTTCTTGAATGGATGTCAACGGAGGATGGGTTTCACTACGCTGAATGAACCGCTTTTGTTGCAAACCGGCTTATTTAACAAATCGACAGTCCATCGGCTGATCTTCAACATGTTTGCTCTTAAAAATTAGTTTTGGATTTATTTATTTTTAACAAATGAAAACAAAATGCTGTTTTATTAGAGAAGTCACTGACATGATTCCGTTTACGGCACTTCTCAATCATTTCTATGGTATCGGCAAACAGTGATTGACTGTCACGCAACTCTGAACGAAAACCAATGACGTCAAGACTGTAATGTGATTGGTTATCAAGGCACACTTGATCTAAGTTAGCCGATACGCTTTCTCTAATAGTAGAGCCACAGACCCTCCCAATAATAAGACCAGTAATGCAATAATAAGACTTGTGATGCAACCTGAACCATAATCACATTGTGTTTGTTCATTGGCCAGAGGAGAACTGGTCTCCTGACTGAACCTGGTTTCTCCCAAGGTTTTTGTTTTCTCCATTCTGTCCCCGATGGAGTTCGGTTTCCTTGCCGCTGTCGCCTCTGGCTTGCTTAGTTGGGGATACTTAATATTCAACAATATTATTGATCTGACTGTACTGACGCTGTTGTATGAGAACTGAACTGAGCTGGACGATGACATCATTTGTTGCAGAACTGCTTTATAGATGAAATGAACTAATTTAATAATTGATGATCTTCACAATGGAACTGAATCCACACTGAACAGACTTCAGCTGAACAGCAGCCGAAATGCATCATGTTCCTGGTATCACTGTAAAGCTGTATTGAAATCTGTAATCTATATTGTATAAAGCGCTATATAAATAAAGCTGACTTGACTTAATGTAGTTTTCGGCTATACTGTTTTATGAATACTGTGAATTCGGACATAATACTCTTCATGTACTGTTTTTTTCTGGACTAACTGACTTCCTGAGCATTGCTCACCTAGGCTGAATTCTGAATAGCATTCTACTCTTACTGTTTCTGCCATATATGGATATGATATCAGTGCTTCAGTGCTTAAATATCGACATGCTTGGAATGCCACCTCACCAATCAATGTAGAGGACCAGAACTGGTGTATAATTAATATGCAATTCCTTAAAACAAACTAAGACACCCTTTTTGTTTAATTTCCATTTTTGGTGAAAGTGGTAGGGTGCGTGAATTTTATTAATTGTAGTAACTGTGGTATTTTGGCCTAAACTACTGAATACTTTGGTTATACTTTACAAGGTGCTTGATGGTTAAATAGCTGAGCTGGTGACCAAAAGGTTATAAGTTCAAACCCCACAAGAGGGGATCAATAAACTGATAATGGACACCACAGGTTGTGAGAACACTTCCAGTTAGCTGCACTATAGTTGACATTAACCTTAAAGGAATTCATATTTTCTGGCCATAAAGTGTCTCTGGACATGTCTTAATGTTGGAAATTTGAGTTGAGAGAATAATACCCCAGGTACTCTAGTTGGAAATCGATGAGCTCTGGTGCACATTGTGACAGCTCATTGCTCTATGGTCGATCATTCTCTAGTTAAATCCATCCCTGTATTGATTAGAATTGTATACAGCAAAATATACAGTTCTATATGCTTGTTGATGATCTTTGCCAAACTCTGCTCTGATCTGATTTTCGCTTCTGTGTTATGCAAGATTTCTCCTTGGGATTTAGCCAAATGTAGAGGTTGGCCAATTTGCATTCCGCATCATTTATATTCCCATCACAAACAAATGGGAAAACATTTGTAATTGCTACGAGATGTTGTAACACAATGCGTTATCACAGATATTTCATTCCATTTTCATGCAACTGTTGAAAGACATTTTTGCTCTTTGGTACTTGGGAGATTTGTGTTGCAAATCCGTTTGTTTGATTTTGGTGAATTGAATTTCTGTATGTCTTTTTTTCTCTCTCTCTACCATTTTATTAAGCAGTACACACATTCACATTATACAGACATTTCGATTACTATATATTTGTCTCTTTGTACCATCAAGCTATAAACAGGTTCTTCTACAAAATCAACCTTAAAATTCAAGACTCAAGGCTGTATAGTAGACCACAGTCCTGGAGAGGAATCTTAAAAATTAAAAATCCTGTTAAGGTTAATTTCATTGAAGATGCTGTTTATAGCTTGAAGGTACAAAGAGACACTTGTGTGTCAGCTTGTTGGATTCATCTCTGAAATGTAAGCTAAATCTAAAAAATGTGATGCATAACTTTAGCTGATGAATATTGTAGTCAGATCGAAAAAGCTTTAAGAGAGAAAGGTCACAGAATTCATTGACATGATGAAACCCTCCCACATATGTACACACCTCGGAAGTTCGTGGAGGGCATTGATGTCACTGTATGTAGTGACTCATTATGGCATAGCTCGATGCCACTCGGGTCTGAATAATTCTCTTATTGACTTGCTGCTATGTTGCCTTTTCTCAGTCAGGCTTGCTCTGCATGATATCGAGTGTTGTTCGCTGTTTGTATGGGCCAACACATTTACAATCTTGTAATTTCAGTCTTATTGCACTGTTATTTCCCTTTAAGGTTTAAAGTTCAACCTGATAAGAACTTCAATATATTTGCAGTTGTTGTGGGTGTCTTACTGGTATGCAAAGCTCATTCTCATACTATATACTTGTCAGAGTAGTTGATTTGTTCACTTCAGTGAATGCTACATGAAATGGAAAGTAAAATAGGGCTGTGCTGACTGCTGAGTCAGTTATGAATATGATCTTGTGTTGTGATGCATCATGGTTTATTGAATCACATATGTATTGTGTCATGACAAGCTTGTTCAAATTAAACTGAAAGGGGGAGGGGATTGTCTCCTTTAATCAACTTAACGATCATTGCTGTATGGTTTTAATAACACTTTCAATACCACAGCAACAACTTATATTTACTTACATTATTTTAAAGTATTTTGTTCATTTTTATGTAACGTTAAAACAATGCACACAATTTCAAACATATGGGCTCTGTAAGATTTTGTTTTTAAAAGAAATTAATGTTACACTTTATTTTAAGGTGTCACTGTCACAGTGTAATTATATATTTAAGTACTGAGTAATATTAAGCAACTACATGTACTTACTATAGGGTTAGGGTAGGATTAGGATTTGGTTGAAGGTTAATTGCATGTAATTATGCATAATTTACTGTTATTACTATGGTAAGTACATGTAACAAATGTAACAAGGACATTGTAAAATAAAGTGTTACCGAAATCAATAGTTGTATTCAGCAAGAATGCTTTAAATTGATCAAAAGTAAAGGTAAAGACATTTATAATGTTATAATAAAGATTTCTATTTCAAATAAATGCTTTTTTTTATTACTTTCTTTTCATCAATGAATCCTGGAAAAAGTTGGCCTATTACGGTTTCCATAAAAATATTAAGCAACTGTTTTCAACATTGATAATTAATAAGAAATATTTCTTGAGCATCAAAACAGCATATAGAATAAAGGATCATGTGGCACTGAAGACTGGATTAGTGAAAGAAAATTCAGCTTTGCCATCACAGGAATAAATTGCATTTAAAAAAAAAGTAATATTTAACAATGTTACTGTTTTTACTGTATTTTTGTTTTGGTTAACAATATTTTTAATTATCGGCTAAGGCTTCTGTAGTTTACTGTGGCACGGGGAAAGATCTGGCCTCTTAACTGAAAGGTTATATCTTCAGAGCCCATAAGTGTTGATCTGTGACTCTTCATTATGCCTTTGATCAAAGCACTTAACTCCAGGGGACCCTTTAATATGTTCGCTGGAAGTTACTTTGGATAAAAGTGACAGCTAAATCAAATTAGTAATTAGATGGCACCTTACATCATTCCACTCGCTTTCCTGTTTTAGTACCAGAGGTTAAAATTGCACCATTGGCTTATACATCCTATTTTCTTTTCTTCTCCTCCGCTGAGCCCACAGAGGCTTCGCATCCTCAGGGTGTGTGGAAAGCACAATGGGCCAAAAATAGCGGGCCGGGGAAGGCTTGATAAGCCTGAGAGGAGCAGTGAGGGAGGGCGCAGTTTCCTAATGGAGCTCCCGGAGAAGACTCAACGCTCATCACATACACTTAATGCTTGTGCTTCTGTTTGGGCTGGATTGTTTAGCTTCGGGAGGAGCCCACGCGTGCCCTGTCGAGAGGAGAGCGAGGGGGCCGCGTTAAGCACGCTTCTGAGAGAGAAAAAGAGTTTTACAATAGAAAGATAATGAACTCTGAGACTCTTCAGCATGTAAGGAACCAGAATGTTCTCATTAATAACCATTGTCTTGTTCAGAGTGATGCTAGTTGCATAATTCCCTGCTCTGGCTCCAAGATCATTCCAGATCATTCTGCTATCAGCGTTTCAGACAAGTCCTCATTGAGTCACCATTATACTCTTATCACTGTGGCATCCTTCGCCATTCTTCCTCCATATTAGGCTGGAGAACGCAACCATTGTCGTCGAGCCGAGTCCTTGAACATTTCCAGCCCTTGACATTTTTCAGTTTCACCATCTCATGCGCCCCATTTTTCCGGTGCCAACGGCAGCAGTTCTCGATAGCTGTCACTTGAGCTTCTGTGATGTAATTTCTGGAAGGTGTTTTTTGCCTCTCTTTGTAACCTCTCTGTCACACTCACACACACACTCACTCACTCAATGTCAGGTGTTGTGTAGGTATAAAATAATGTGTGCTACATTCTTTCTCTGTAGGGTTGGTAATTGAGAACCGGAAAATACTGGAACATTTGGTTCTATTATAGGAACATTGTATTAAAATACTTAAGGAACGTTCATTCTGCAGGTGCCATTTGTTTCCTTCATATTCATACACGTGTAAAAAATAATTTTGCAATTTATAGTCAGTGCCAACTTTACTATGTTAATATACTTGATAAATGTCAATAAAAATTTGGTAACTTTATATCATGTTGTTTAGATTATATACTGCAAACTGGTACCATTGCAGTTTTTCCTTTTTAAGTAATTAGCTATTCCATAAATAAAAAAGCTGTCATAATGACAATCAGAAAATTTTGGTCGTGTTGAGTGAGATTCACCAGCTTTGTCCATTTTGTTCCTCAGTGTCACATTTGTGTGGGTAGTACAATGCCACCTAGCGTTCAGAACAGCAGCGTATCATGTACCCGAAATAAGCAATATCATGATATCGCTATTTATCGTAAATAAAATATATACAGATATTTTCCCAATACTGATATACCGTGCAACCCTAATTAGCATTAGCTTAACGTTAGCCACTTTACATGGCCGCGCGCTCTAACATTAATGTTAACCGAGATAAATGTACGTTCTTATCAGACACAAAGTGTTTGTGTGGAGTGTGGAAGCTAAATAAGTACAGTACAGCGACGTCTAACTTAGCATGCATTCATCATCTACTATTCTGTGGAGATGAGTCAGCGTCACCTCTGACATTGACTTGGAAAACACTAGTGTATTAATAAATATTAAAGTGTTTAGACAGTCTTTTTTTTTTTTGTCACATTTAGAATCATTACTTTTGCCGTTGCGTTGTGGCAAGCTTTATGCATTTGCATGAGTACTTCATTTATGTTTTAAATGCTCATTATCATGGTTTAATATTTCTCTGTAATGTCGAACAATGTTAGCAATGCTAAACACAAACCTAATATTCTTTATGAGCCATGAAACTCAACCATTTTCTGGTGGTATGTATTTAAGTAATTAAAAATAATATCATAAACGGGCGATTAGTCAGCTAAAGGCTTAAATAAACAACTAGTAGTCGACTAGAAAAAAATCTTAAGTCGGGGGCAGCCCTAGTAAAGATTGTCCTTTGTATTATTATTGAACTGCATACGCCCAACAAAAATGAACACGATAGGCTGAATCTGAAACATTTTTAAATTTCGCATTAACTTTGAGTGTTTCAATGTAAATGTTCTTTAGCTAGTGTTTCGAAATGTCCCTTATTGATGGCTCCATTTTCACGGCACCAGATTACCACACCTCAAGTGAACCAGTATTTAATGCAGTAATAATGTTTATGTGATTTTGTTCATGGTTTTAGATCGCTTTCTCTCTGACTCTCATTCCCCCTTAATCTCTTTCCCTCTGGAGGAATGGGATTGGATTTTTTTCCTACAGTGCTCACGTTAGTCAAACTTGCTACAGAGAACATAATAACAGTGCTATCATATTTGTAGATGTTTGTTTGTGCAGTGGGTCTGACTAGGTGTTTTACAGATGTACACTGCATCGGTGTGTGTGTGTGTGTTTTAATGTGATTACTCATCAGATTTAGCCTACAGCTATTTGAGGATTTTCCACTCTCTCATATTTCATCATTGATCTGTTTATTTTATGGTGGTTTTTGCTTATATAAATACAGAATTCTGCTCATACCGCTTGCAGAATCTACAAGATGTGCATCTTTTTTTGATATGATGAATTATATATATATTTTTTTAGTTCTGCCCTGATAAAGCTTTTTACAAAACCCGATATTTACAATTATTCCACAAGACATATAGTTTATAGTTATTTTAACTTGGTTCTAATAGAGTGGTGTTGGTATTTTTGTAGGCCAGCCCAAATGTTAGCATCTCCCGGGTTCCCTCGTCAAAAACCCAGTAGGATTTTTTGATTGGCTTTTGGATTATTGCAGAAAATAAATTCTGTGACTTTACACCACGGTTGCATGACTTCAGTGTCACATCACTAAGCTTCCAGCTAGAGGTCTGCGCGGGACTGTTTTTTAAGTCCCGCTCCCGCCCGCTCCCGCTGGGGTTATATCCCGCGCCCATCCGTTCCCGCTATACACTATTTGTTCACCCGCTGTCTGCTTAGAATAATTTTCTTCCCGACCCGACCATCCCGCTTTAATATAGATCTCCCAGAATTTCACATGTACATTTTCACAGAGAAAATAAAAATGTAGTCTGCACAAACATTTTTTTATTATTATTTTATTCGCCTTGTCAATATACAAAATTTAACATTTTGCTGCAGACAGTAGGGGAAAAAATATCGCAGCGAAAAAAAAAAAGAAGTGTAGGCTATTATTTTTATTCGTATTCTCAAAATTCGTAACATTTTGCTGTTAAGCAAATACAATCAATGCATGACAGAAAAAACCGTTACTGGTCCGTGCGTGCAGCGCGTGCATAACGGTCCTGAGTAGCCTACAGGGCAGACTGTAGCCTATACCGGGTGGTCGATAAGATTAAAATTAGGTAAAGCGAAGATATGCTGTTCTGAAAGAACGTCGGCGTCGGGAACGTGATATTGAATGACCGACCGCTCCCGTTCAAATTACACCAGAGTTACCGACCGCTACCGTTTTTTAGTCGGAAATTTAATCCCGCGGCGCAAAATATCTGCCGCGGGAATGCAGACCTCTACTTCCAGCAACTCTTTCAGTTTCAACATTTACCTTGAAAGTTTGTTTTCGTTATAAGTATGACACAGTAGCTGTTTCAAGCATTTAACCAACATACAACCATACAAAAAACCCATTGACTTCAGTAGAATGGAACTGGAAGTGATAAAATGCCAACTCATTTCCAGGTTTTGGCCAACAAAAATACGTTGCCCCTTCACTACTCTATTTTTGTGTGAGCGGTGCACCAACTGTTTGACACATGACATGTTACAGAAAGTTGCATATACGGTATGTAGCATATATATATATATATATATATATATATATATATATATATATATATATATATATATATATATATGGTTTACATCAATATTAATGCTGGCCAGATTATCAAGAACCAAGGGTTTGTAAACTTTTAAACAATAATGGAATGAAAATTTTATGATTTCAGATGATATTTTGTCTTGTGGAATATCTGTTATGAAGCTTCTTCAGGGCAGAACATGAAAAACAATATCACATTTTTATGATCTGTCTTATTTTTTTTTTTGTTTCTTACCGATTTTTCTACATGCCCCTTTTCTCATAAGTTTTACACATCCTTTGCCTGTGGCATGCGCAGAAATGTTTTTAGGTGCTGTGACTCTCTTGTGTCTCAACTTATTAGAAAAGACTGAGGATTTCCATCATTCTGTATGTCCTGCAATTAATGAATGCCATTGCTTGCTTGCTTTCCCGACACATGAGCTAACTAGGAGAGGAGGAAAGATGAAGTCATTCATTGTTTGTTCGGTCTGAGAACTGCATTTGTATCCCATCCATTCCAAACCCCTACCTTTCCCTTTGTTCTTGCTCATGACTCTCTCTCTCTCTCTCCCAAAACAATTCACGACCACATGTCATATGACCAACACAGTGACTGTCACATTTTCTCTGTCTGCATTCCTTATTCCCTCATTCATAGGCTTTTTATGTTTAGCTTCATTCATTTAAACAAGCCTAGTGGTGATGAATTCAAACATGATCTCAGTGCAATTGATTTGGAGATGCCAAACCCATGTATTCACTCTGAATGTGAAAACTGTTGCCGTCAGTCTGGCTTCATGATGGGAGTAACACATTTTTTAGTAAAATAAAAAAAAAAGATTTTGATTTTAAAATCTGCTTACGTGCATTTCCCTTTTAATTGGCCAGTTTTGTGTATAATTGCTAGCGTTAAATTAATAATTGTTCATTATATTGTAGGGCTGTCAAACGATTAATCGCGATTAATCGCATCCAAAATAAAAGTTTGTTTTTACATAATACATGTGTGTGTACGGTGTATAATTATTTTCTATATATAAATACACACACATGCATGTATATATTTAAGAAATATTTGCATGTATATACTGTGTATATATATTTCTATTATATATAATTTATATTATATATAAATATTTTATATATGAATAACACATTTTCTTAAATATATACATGCATGTGTGTGTATTTATATATAGAAAATAATTATACTCCGTACACAGACATAAATTATGTAAACACAAACTTTTATTTTGGATGCGATTAATCGCGATTAATCGTTTGACAGCCCTATTATATTGTTATTTATTTATAGATGTCTTTTAAAAAATGTATTTTATTTTTTCAAATTAGTGTTCAGCAATTTTGTTCATACACATACACAAACATGCATACACACATATATACATATACATATATATATATATATATATATATATATATATATATATATATATATAATATAATATAATATAATATAATATAATATAATATAATAAATATAATCAAAATTATTTCAGTTATTTCAAAGGTCCTTATAGACACTGGCCAAGCAAATAAATATAGTAAAGAATAGGATAAAAACAACAATGTTTTGGGCACAAAATTCATTTTATTATGTATTATACATTTATTAGTTATTATGTAAATCACATATCTTTCTCGTGCTCTCTCTGTCTCCCACTCAAACGCACACACATACAGTACGTGCCTGGTATGGACACACACTTGCGTGTTTTCAGCGCTGCTCTGAAGATTTTATCAGTCAAATAGTTTAGCAACTTAAAAGCTACATGACGTTTTTCACGAGGTGCAGATAAACGTAGTTCCGCTATTAGTAGACGCTGGTAGAGACGGACGGACTGAGGTATTCACACATGCTTAATCTGTCTCTCTCTATATAACTGTACTAGACTGCTATCAGTGGCTGAAGCCTCCAGTACTAGCTCTAAAACGACGTTTTGGAATTAGCAACGGAGGCTTGGGGTGAGATGCATAAGAAATTAGTCAAATTAGGACAAAAACCTGACAAACGTCTTTAAATACATCATCTGAACAATTTTTTGAGGTGTGGTAACCGGTGTAACTCGGGTGTGCATTATTTTTCTAATAATTTAATGGCCCGTCGTCAATTATTCCTTACGTGTGTGTGTGTAATTATACAAAAAACCTGCTAAACATTTATTTGGAAAAAATACTTTTTAAAGATATTTATAAATGAGGCCATTAGGGTATTATTATTACTGTTACTATGATCACTAACATTTTTGAGAATGGTTACTGTAAATGAGCCGTAGAGGAGGAAATAAAGAGGGTGGGTTAGTTTCCTTTGGCGAGCTGATCTTGGTTGCAAACAGCTGCAACTCTCTCCCTGTTTCTCATTTATTGTGTATGCGACAGAAGGAACATGTTGTGAACTTTGCGTATCCCTTTGGGTCTCGACCTCTGCACTCTGTCCTTGTTAAAAAGCATGCGTTGAAAGCATGTGACTGTCCTCTAAAGACACTCTCTCTAACACACACACACTCTGATAACCTTGTGTTGCTGTACACCCTTGTCCCAGTGATTCTCAAAAGTGCTTGTGTCGGTTCTGCAACTATGTTTAAATAACTTCCTGTTCCTCTGTTTAACGTGCAGTATTCATCATCATTAGAAAGTAGCCAAATCTAATTTCCAGTCTAAAGCAGCTAGAGGCTTCCTGTTTTAAAATGATAAACTTCAGTTTTTAATCTCTCATCAGTTTTCAGTCTGGCATCTGGTGCAACATCCAATCTACTTTAACCGTTTTTAATTTCTTAATGCACATTTCTGGTCTAAAATGAAATGATTTATTGGTGCATGTTATTCCAAATATAAATGTTTGTTTAAAATGTATTAACTCACTTACAGTAGGCCACACTGGCTAAAGGATACTATTGGCTAAAATAGCTAGTATAATGTCATTGTTTTAGCAAACTGGCCTTTTTCCACTCAACTCCCAATTAAGGGTGGGCGATATGGCAAAAATACTGTAAATTAGAAGGTGATCAGGGAAGTAAATTTGCAAGGAGGGTGTGACAAATGTTAATTTCCTTTGTTTTCTCAGAGAGTAGCCCTCTCTTCCAGTTCTTCCAGTTCTTCCAGTTCTTCCAGTCTTACAATACCATATCACATTTTTTTTCCAGGAAAATCACGATTCAAGATTTTATCACGATTCTTTTTCATGTTGGTTATACTATTTTGCAAGTGACTGAGCTGTACAGCCAAACTAATGTCCCTATTTTAAAAACAAAGCCTTATTACGTAACAAAATATAAAAGAATGCCAGACATTTAGGCCAAAGTGGCGAAGAAAAAAATCTGAGAGATCTGAGATCTGCTTGGTTACAAAATAAAACATATACATAAAACCCTACTGTACATAACGGATAGCAAAAAACTAGGAAGAAACAATTATTCAAATGAAAAAACATTTTTTTTTTTACTTTTTTTTTTTTATAAATGTGGAAAATATAGCTTTTCATAATCCCCTCAAAAAAGTACACTGCGGTCACATTTACCGCTGCTTGCCAAAATATCGCCGTTTGAATTGAAATCCACTTCAATCCAATTCTGGAGTGTTCAATGATTGAATATAAAAGTTCACACATATTTCGCCCATGTTCAAGTTGTTAACGCAAATCGCCATGTTGACAGCAGAAAGCTGCTTGGTTTGAAGGGTAAGTTCTGTATGAGCAATGCTTCATGCAGTCATGGGCAGTGGACCTTTTTTTTGCCTGTGAAATTTCACCAAAATTTCACTAATGTGACTTCGTTTTAATTAATCCTACATGCTGGTCTGAAAAATGTTATTCTGATTGGTCAGTCGCAGAATTTTTTTATTACTTTTCTATAATAACTGCTAAACTCTATAAATGACAATTGTCCTGTTCAGCTGATTTCCTGCATAACTGTGCAAGATCCATATGTCTCAAGTAGCAGTGTAAGTGAGCTAATACAGTCAGCCAGTCATTATAGTAAACACAGGGTTTATTTTGTGATTTATATGACTACATTATGCCTTATTTCATTGCATTACATATACAGTATTTCACCTCTTCGGGCTCCAGTCAAATCCCAATAGATAAAATAAGCTCTTGCCCTACATTATTTCCACCTCAATATTCTCTTTCACTCGGGCATGTGTCACGTTATATAAGTTTAATGGGTTGCAAATGCAGTTTTCTGTTGTCAGATACACTGATTACTATGATGCCTCCAGATGGGTATCTGAATGGACCTGAGTATGTGTCTATATTGCCTGCTTTTTGATGATATATGACATTGTGCATCAAGACACATCAAATATGTTTGTGTAATGAAATACAGAAGCAACAACAACCCCATTTTAAAACCCATTTATTTGGTGCAGGATTAAGATTATTTTCCTTAGAGCTGTTCATTAACATGCTGTTGACAGGCAGGTTGACAGCGTGATTGAACAATATGTCAATTTTTTGTCATCTCTGTGTAAATCAACAGCTCTTTTCTTAGCAAAGTAAGCTTTATCCAGCACCAAATGGATTTAAAAACTTGGTTGGAACTTTTGTATTACATCAGAAATGCAGTGAATGTCCCCACACACTCTGTCCCATCCATCACATGCACTTCTTATATATACATCTGGGTAAAGACCTGAGAGAAACAATGCAAAGAGAAAGGAGGCAGGGATTGTGGGGGAGAGAAAAAGATAACAAGATTAGTGGGATGTGCAACAGTTTATGTGCTAATCCATTTAGAGTGACTGCAGTCCGTCAGGATATTAGGTGGACTATCTGTGGTTGAGACAAACACTAGGGTAATGCTGATATAAGGGCTGGTTTGTAGATTCTTGCATGATATTGTGATGCATAAAGAACTAATTGAGAAGTACTTCTCAACTAGTGGCCTGGGTTTTCCTCAGTAAACTTCCAATGGGGCCGCAGGATGAGTTTAGTATTTCAATTAATTAAAAGCCCCTAAAGGGACATGGTTGTGGAAAAAAAGTGAACGCAAACATTTGCGCAAGAACACAAAAGCGTTGACATACTTTTTCCTATATATATTTCATTTCATCACCATGTCCCTTTAGGGGATCTGTAGAAATCATATTTCATATATTTCTTTTTCCCACCTCAATAACCAATTTATTTTTATGAAGAATATACAGTTCTTGAAACTTCAGGAATCACAAAATGAAACATGGTTAATTAAATATAGCCTGTCATTAGACTGTACTTCTGTTAATAAACAGTTGGAAAATAAGCAGCTTTTCCATATTTACAGATATAAACCCAAAAATATTTTAGCCTATATGAGAAAGGGGGCCTTTCAATCAAAAAGGTTGAGAACCACTGATCTATACCAAACACATGCACAATGCAAAGAAATTGTACCAGTCTGTTTTGTGAAATTGGACTAACAGACCTAGACCTGGACTTAGAAGTAGCTTGGCGTTGTTCATTAAACGTTATCCAGACTACAGTTGGCCTCGGCATAGTGCGTTTGCTTTGAAAGTGAGAGGCGACGTATTCAATACTTAAATTATATTTGTTTATGCCTTGTTTTATGTATATACCTAGACAGACTAAATGAATGAAGACTGTTGAACGACTACACAAGCTTCATTATAACTGTGCTTGTTCTTGTGTGAACAGGGAATTAGAATTAAACAGGTTTTTAATGCTTTTCTCACTGCTATTTTTCAAGACTTCTATAAATCATGTGAAACTGTATGTATCAGGACAGGGAGGTTACTAAATACTGCAGAGGCGTATGTAGGTATGTAAACACAGGCAGTAAAGAGCTCCGGTTCTGACGTCAATTTCATGAAAATTTCCAAAGGAGATGTTTTTCTGCGGCGTGAATGGTCTGAGTGTACTGAGGAGGGAGCTCTGGATTGAGAAAGTGTCACTGAGATTTTATTGAAAGAAGTCTCTTATGGTTGCAGTTATTTGACAAAAAAATACAGTAAAAGCTAATGTTTTTTTTTACCATCTAAAATAACTATATTTTAAAATGTACTTTATTCCTGTGATGGCAAAGCTGAATTCAGCATCATTACTCCAATCTTCAGTGTCACATGATCTTTCAGAAATCATTCTAATATACAGCTCAAGAAACATTTCTTTTTAAGCAGTTTTTTGCTGCTTAATATTTTTGCGGAAACTGTGGCACATTTCAGAATAGTTTGACGAATAGATACAATGTTTTTAATAGGCCTGTTTACACCTGGTCACTTAATGCATTTTCTCTGATTGGATAGCTATCCGATTGTGAAAAGACCAGGTGTAAATGCCCTCCCAAACGCTTTCGAGACGGATTTAAATCCGATCACTCAAACCACTTCAGACGAAACTGGGAATTGTTAAATGCATCTAGAATGAAACTGAAAGTAAGTCGCAGATGCTCAACACACATTTTCATTTAAAGTAGTGTGACTAAGCTGACGCAGCTCTTTCTCCTATTGAGGTCTTTGATCTTGAAATTAGCTGACGATAAATAAAACGCAACGCATCTGTTGCTTTCATTGACGTGAACTCTGTTAAATGTGCATTTAGTGTGGGAATTAAAAGATCAGATTTGTATTCGTTTTTTCGGAGACACATTTATGTAGCCAAGTGTAAATGCAACTGTTTTAACAAATCATATAGCTATATGATCAGTAGAAACAAATGATGTGACCAGGTGTGCAGGCCCAATATGTACTGAGCTGTTCAGTATACAGGTTTTTGTTTGAGCCAAAACACTTTTCTCATCTTGTGTGTGTGTGGTGTAAAGCCCTTAAGGATGGAAGCAGCTGATTCTGCACACGTCTATTGTCTCTCGTACATCACTCAGCCCCCAACAAGCTCTCTGCCCAGGGCTGCAGCAACACCGTACGTCTTATTAAACTTGTGGTTATGTGCGCGTGCGTGTGTCTGAGTGACACTAACACATAACAGCCGTGCAGCCCTTCAAAGTGTGCCTTCTTAATTTAGATTGCAACCTAGAAGCCTGAACACGTCTTTCCCACACTCAGCGTAATGTCATTTTCTTTACAGCAACACAGGCCTAACATTTACATTTTGTTTGCCGACGGTGTCAGATGTATTATGAAAATGTGCTGATCTGCTAACAAACATGTCATTTGATGCCCTTGTTATTGTTGGATGGAGTGCCTTTTCTCTTCAACATACTAAAGTCATTATCTTTTGGAATATGAGCGTTTCCCATTAGCACTGGCTGATTGCCTGCCCAAACCACAGAGGAGTTCAGTAACAGTTCAGCTTGATCAGTAATGTGGTATTGAGCACAGTGAGCTGTTGTGATTTTCTTCTTGTATAGATATATTACTCAGAATTGGTTTACCAGACACCATCTTCCTAGCCTGGAAATCCAGACCTAAATCTAAAAGATGAATGGTCTGGCGTCGACTAATGAAAATCGGCCAGCTCGAGGGGCGGCACCAAGCATGCAATTGAAAATCTCACTGCACGCAATTGGATAACACTACGACTAATCACAACAATAAACCCCATATGCTTAGCTTCCAGCGAAGCTAACTGGTACATTATACTCTTACTGTATCTGGTCGGCAAAACAGCAAAAACTTCCTTCTTGCAAAGGAACGATTCGAGCGCCGTCTTCTGTTCCTGTTTTAGATAAAAAGCCAAGTCTAACTCGTTCATTGTAGCGGCCAAAGCCGTTTCAAACAACTGGTGTTCATCCATAGCCATCTTGCAATGTTTACTAATGACTTCGACGTCACAGCGCTGTCGTCACCTCTTAGCTCGCCTCTGGCCCTCCTATATCAGATAACCCGATGTGATTGGTGCAGCTCAGATCGAGGGGCATATTTAATGAGCATCATTACTCGACACCAGAGTAACTCGCTGAGGAAATTCAACTTGTGCTCTCGCGAGAACTCTGGATTACCAGGGTACCATCTTCCTGCAGGTTTTGTTGTCTTGTGTAAATTGTATCTGTCTAGCTATATATATTTTAGCTGTTTCTTTAACCACAGGAATTTTTTATAATTTGTGTATATTTTTTAAAATGTACGACTGGCTCTCATTTGTTGAATTATTTCCACCACAACCAGCAATTTTACCACCAATAAAGGTTCTTTTCAAAAGGTTGTGTCAAAAACAGCAGTTCACTATATTTTGTTAGACTATTTAGCATACAAATTGTCATTTAGTATACACTGTCATTTTGCTTTTTTATAGAAAATGTAATTTAATTCAGTTGGACAATTATAAGTCGCAGCAAGAGTCAGATTTCACTTATAATGTGGCGAGAGTAAGGAGAGATGACTGACAGGGCGATGGCGGAGGATTTGGTGCACAACAGATCCTGAGCGTCATTGACAAATATCTTGTAAAATGTTAGGTCAGTATACTACCTATACACCGGTTACGCGTGATAGAAATTTCCAAAAGCAAGGGCCACATTCAAAAGCGATTTCAATACCCCCGTGTAGAAAGCGGCTCCCTGATGGCTTTAAATTATAGGCCTATACACAGAGTAAGCGTGATTGTGAACTCAAAAGCAAAGCTAGCGCACATTCAAAAGCAATTCTTCTCCACCCCCCTCCTGGTGTTAGCTGTAATACCGGTGTTGTCGCAAGTTCATATATCGGTGTGAGAATTTCCTCACTGTGACATCCCTATTATAAACCCTGTCCTACTGTAGCTGAAGGGGAAACTACAATGCTGAGATTCTGGATCCTTGCAAAACCCCCTCGTTTGTAAGATAGAGCTCGCTGGGACTGTAGAAGTTTGGGATAAAAGCGAGATCAAGAGGAAACCTGTGAGAGACTTGCAGAGGTCAAACAAACAGTCATTCTTCCAGCTGTCATAGCGGAAGTTCAAAGCGATCAGGCTCCCGTCTGAATGAAGAGAGTCTGACATTTCTACACATAAATCGATGTTCTTGCGGACAATTGGACATGAAAATCCTCACAAAAACTGAACCATGAGTTTTCCGATCCTTAGAAGAAAATCAAAGTTGATTTTGACCGTTTGTTTCAGTCAGATACAAACCACACGCACAGCCTACGTTGTGTGTAGAGCCAAAACATTGAGCTTCCTGAAGCTCTGAGACCGTTTCAGATGCATTAAATGCAAGGTCTTGTTTCAGGGTGAGGTCTGAGTCATTGCATGTTGAGTCTGCAAATAAAGCAGGCGGTGTTACTCAAGGCTAATCTGCTGTAACAGAGGGCACTTCCCACTGGCTCTGCCTCAGACCTCAAGCTGTCTCTCTCTCTTCTCTCGCTCTTCTTCAAGATGAGCAGCAGTAAGATAGCCTTCCTGGAAACCCATGTTTCACAGAAACTGATGGAATCAGGAAAAGGAAGGTCTGTTTCCTGAAAATAATGCTTTTGCTGGCTTTAGGTGTTGGACAGTTATTAACGTTTTAACGAGTTTTTATTTTTTTATTCAGCCCAAACTTGAGACAATCCCATGTTGATGTTTGTTGATCTGTTTTTTTGTTGCAACCAACTGTTACACACACTATTATATATTGTTGTGCTACATCCAAACATTTTGAATAGTAAGCCTTGTCTTGGCTATATGAAAATGTAAATAATGTTGTGCAGCACAATAAGGCTGGAATAGGGTTGGCGTTAGTTTTTTTGTTTGTTTGTGTGTTGACTCTCTCTCTCTCTCTCTCTCTCTCTCTCGCTCTCATTCTCATTTGTGTTAATTTATGTAAATGTAAGTTGTTTACATATTCCCCAATGATTCAACTTACCCACTCACTGTTTGATGTGACAGTTCACCCTTAAAGGGATAGTTCACCCAAAAATGAAAATTCTGTCATCATTTACTCACCCTTAAGTTGTTTCAAACCTGTATGAATTTCTTTTTTCTGCTGAACACAAAAGAAGATATTTTGAAAAATGTCTGCAACCAAACAGTTGATGGACCCCATTGACTAACATAGTAGGAAAAAAATATACTATGGAAGTCAATGGGGTCCATCAACTGTTTGGTTGCAGACATTTTTCAAAATATCTTCTTTTGTGTTCAGCAGAAAAAAGAAATTCTTACAGGTTTGAAACAACTTGAGGGTGAGTAAATGATGACAGAATTTTCATTTTTGGGTGAACTATCCCTTTAATGTTGGGCACATTTTCAATTATAGCTTTAAGTTATCACATTTTTTTATAACTTAAATCATACCTCTCTTATATTTCCTTGCTTGGAGCAGTGTTATTTTAGTATTATTTATATTATCTTGTATTTTTTATTTGCAGTTTTTATTTTAGTTATGTTTTAATAGTGTTGTTATGTGTTGTATTATTATGTTTAACATTTCTATTTAACTATTTTAATTCAGTTTTCTTCAGAATTTTTAATCTTATTTCTATTATTTATTTCAAAAATGTAAAATAACACTGGCCTAGAGAACAACAACTCAATAAAAAAGGGGCACAACTTACGCCCGTTTCACACATACTCCGTTTGCAGTGCGTGTGCGGTGCGTATTTTTTTCCGTACCCATGTTAACAGGTTAGAGCTTTCACACTGCACACGGATGCAGTCCGTCGATCCGTTCCAGTTGCGGTGCGTATACAGCAGTGCCGCGATTGTTTCCGCACCGAGTCTATTTCTGCTGTGCTGCAAACGCTGAATTAAAGTGACAGCGCATGTTTCGTGGTCAAAATGAACACAGATTGACCTGTAGTAATTTCACCATAAATGCGATTAATTAAATAAAATGTAGTAATCTCACCATAAATGTATTTAATTAAATACTACTTTTTTCACTTTAAGACCGGGGTAAAGCAAGGAAAGCTACAATTTACCTCAACAAGGCGACATAATGAACAACTCATTCGTGGAGGTGGAAAAACAAGTTCTTTGTGACATGCAAGATTTATTGTAGCCTATTCAAATTTAAATGAAAAAGAAAATGCATGAGAGTCGGCTGTTTTTGTCAATTTTAAGTTTTAATTTAAAATGTTTGCGATTTAATATAACTACATGGTTAAATATTTGACCACTTGCTTGAGCAACTTAATATAAGTAGAAGTAATGCATTGAATAATAGGCTGACGTACGTTGTTTAAATTGTTTAAATTGTGAGAGAATCGCAATGCTGAGACGTTAAGGGTAAATCAAGGGAAAATACAATTTACTTCAACAAGGCAACATAATGAACAACACTCGTCTCATTCGTGGAAGTGGAAAAACAAGTTCTTTGTGACATGTAAGATTTATTGTATAAAGATTTAAATCATGCAAAAGAAAGGATATGAGTCTGCTGTTTTTGTCAATTTTAAGTTTTAATTTAAAATGTAGGCTATGCGAAGTACATGGTAAAAAATGTACCACTTGCTTGAGGAACTTAATATATAATTATATAGAAGTAGCCTAATGCATTTAATAATATGTTGTTTAAATTGTGTTTAAACGTGAATATGTCTATTAAATGTGTACAATGTGTACAAAGAGAATCACAATGCTGAAGAAAAACTTTTTTTAAATAAAAGTTGCTGATAACTTCTGGATTTGAAATACAAATAGACTAGTGAGTATGTATTTGTGGTACAGCCTGCAGCAGCGGATCAGTTACGCACTGCAAATGCAGCATATGTGAAAGCACTATTGCGCGTGCTGCTCCTGCACCGCATACACACTGCAACATGCACCGCATACGCACTGCACACGGAGTATGTGTGAAACGGGCATTCCCCCACTTTCCCGTGTGAGGACTTGAGCACTGCTTCAGTCTGGCCTCACGTTATCCTTCTCTCTCTGTCTATTCTCTTTGCAGAAAAACTGGTAGCCTATCAGAGGGAGTTTCATGCCCTGAGGGAGCGTCTGCGCGTGGCAGAGCACCGAACCCTTCAGCGCTCCTCTGAGCTCAACGCCATCCTCGAGCAGTTCAGACGTGCCATCGCAGAGACCAACGGCAGCAAAGATGCTCTCGCCAACTTCTCAGGTTACTGCATGTTAACAAGTACACAAAAGAGTTGTGTGTGTGTGTGTCATTATCAACTTACTATTATTATCTGTCATGCCGTAAACTGGCATGTGTATCGCATAAATTAGTGGGAACAAATATATGCTTTGTATAGCTGCTTCCTTCAAGGAATTCATTTATCTCCACATTATTATAGAATGCCAAAGTGCTCATCCACTTTTTCAGTGTCCTTGGTTCTGGAAGTATTTTTCCTATTCATTTTTCCTTTTGACATTTATAAAAAGTCTTTGTTAAAGACTTATAAGCCAGGAACCAAAGCATGAAAGCACGTGAATTATGACATTGAACATTGAAGCAAAAAGTAGTATTTGAAAGTCGGAAAATCTTTAATGAGGGAAAAAACTACAAGCCTGTGTAGCTTTGCAAACAATATAACCTAATGAAAACAATGGAGAAATATGAAACTATCCATTTAAAGATGTTGGTTGTGTATATAGAAACTAAATTTTTTGTTTATTGCATATAAACACAAAATAAGTAGTTTGAGAGTGTAGAGCAGTGGTTCCCAAACTCTTTGAAAGCATGGCACCGCTTTGTAGTGTTTTTTCTTCTTCTTTTTTTTCACAGCACCCAATTAAAATAAACGTACATGTTTACATACATATAGAACATGTTTTATCTAGTTGAGCAAACAACAAATGAAGCATAAACAGCAGCATGAATTTATCATAACAGATGGCCTAACACCATGTCCTATCCAGCTGCGACGGCGACACTCGAAGATTCTATTTTAGAAACGGTTTCTATTTCTGCGACGTCACGGCTAGAACAACAACAGAAAGTATGATAACCTCAGGTACTGTTTATATGCTTTATTTAATGTTAAAAGCGTCTGTGTGAGTTTGAATATCATTTTGTGTGTATTTTATAGCCTTACTGAAAGCAACAATTCACCTCAGATCTTCAAAATAAATAAGTGAACAAGATCGTTCAAACTATCAACTCATTGTTAACAGACAAGTGTATTCTATGACAATGATTGTTTCAGTAAGTGATTTGAACCAAATCATTGGAACAAAACACATTTAAAGATTGATACTCAACTTAACTGATACCTAACACTTTTTTCTTTTAGTTTCTCATTTGCTTTGTTCAAAGCTGACATTATAACTTAAAAAATGAAACTAAAATATCTGTGCATGGAACTGTGTCGTGGACTCGCGGGCATTGGTAGATTGAGGATCTGACAGGCGCTGCCTTTTTTGTTTTTCTAGAATGCTCGCTACATCTTTGCCCTTTCCTGTCAATCTCTGCATGAAATATAAAATTGAGCGCGCACCAGTTCAAAGGGCAGAGCTGAGCTCATTGGGCGATTTAAACTTTAAATATGAATGAAATATATCAGTGTTTTTTCGCTTATGTATTTTCGTTTTGGACATGCTCATATGTTGGTGTTTTTATATATTTTTTTAATATATGTTGTAAAAAGTTATTATATGGTACGAAAGTTATTTTAGGCTGTTTAAATTGGAAAAAAGCTGAAATTCTGCGGCACCCCTAGCCGGTTGTTGGCGCCCACTTTGGGAACTACTGGTGTAGAGGACTGTCTTTAAATGTTTAAAAGTTTACGTTCAAAATCAATTCCCATATGAAGAAAATGAATGGGATATTTACTTCCAGAACCTGATTGTTGCACTCACAGAGCATCTTGTAAGCTCATTATTTTGACTAATTTGATAATGCTTTCAGCAACCAATACTACTAGAGTGCTGTAATTTCAGCTCAGTTTTGCACATTTTGCACATTTTTGCCCATAGTCAGCACATAAAAATATGTGCAGGAGAATTAAGCCACATCTTTCAAAGAAGCCACATCTCTCAAATGCCTTAGATGATGTCTTGTAAAATGTTAACAACAGAAGAAACACACACCCCAAGCCAAACATTAATTTAGGGCAAATACTTGTTGATTATGTTTCCAAGGAACATTCTTATACTTGACAATTCAGTTGTGTCCTGAGTGTGGTTTGCTTTCCCTATTTGGATTATGTATTTAAACCACTCTTACCTGCTGCTTAGTACTGAGGATCAATAAGTGAGTGTTTTGATGAATTTTAGGGGTTTGAATTTTACTTTTTACTTGGGATTAGAACATTCACATAGTTTATGCATCCTTTAATAATGCTGAAATACTCTGGTTTCTTACAGATGAGACGCAGAAGTTGTTAAAGGATTTGGCTCACAAGAAGCCCCTCCAGGTGCCAAATATCTATCACCATCTGCCTCACTTGCTCAACAATGAAGGCAGTCTGCACCCCGCCGTACAGGTGGGCCAGGGACGTACCGGAGGTGAGCGAAACAACTTACTTCATCAGCTTTTCAAGTAGTCTGATAAACCAACTGAAATAGCTCTTTCTCTAAAGAGAGTTTCTTTAGTGTGTAATGTTGCTGTTTGAGCATGAAAAAGGTCTGCTAAGTTACAAAGAACAAAGTCACTCCAAAGAATGTTATTCGCTATATCAGTAAGCACTGTTTCTGAACTCACTGAAACGCCTCGATTGTAGTCTTTAGTTTTCTTCCGGGAACTTCCGGGATTCCTCATTAAAATAATTCCCTCACAAGGCATATGCAACAAAAAGGGGGCGAGGCCTAGTTGAGTTGCATTAGTAGTGTGTTGAAACTTGCAGTTATGGTAAGGGTTGTGACATTTCAGAAACACGCTTGAAGCAGTTGACCAATCACAACACACTGGTCCAGCCGACCAATCAGAGCACATTGTGCTTTTCGGAAGGAGGGTCTTCATAAGCCTCACTGACTTCTCACTGATTCTCAATATTATAGTAATGTAATATCAACTGACTCCCTGTTTAGTTCATATCCAAATGAATTGATATCAAATCAAATCGAATTAAAACGCAAGCTTGCGAATCGAATTGGGAAATTTGTGACAATATCCAGTAGGGCTGAAACGATTCATCGAGTCACTCGATTTACTCGATTACAAAAATTCCTCGAGGCAAAAACTCTGCCTCGAAGCCTCGTTAAATTCCTATGACGCGCAGGGATGATTGTTTCACACAGACCGTTGTTCAATGTTCAGGAAGCACACCATAGCGCGTGATATATTTTGAATTTAGTTGGCGCGATGGCGGAGAGTAAAGATAAACACAGAGAATGTTATTGTAAAGATAAATGCAGAGATTTTGTTGTCGTCGTCCCGTCGTAAATTTTTAAAAACGAAATTATAGGCTTAAGTGCAGGGTCTGAAAGTTGGTCGTTTTGTCGCTATGGTTACACACACACACACACACACACCGTTGGCGGTGCGTTCAAAGTCATCTGTCAGTTGTGCAGTTACCCAAAATCTCCTGAATGAAGTTAAAACCCATCATGTCACTGAAATGTGTTTTTTAAATCAAGTGATCAAAGTGCTCGTTGCCGCTGCGATCAGTGGCGCGGATACAGTGTTTTCTCGCGTGGCTCGCGCACACGCCACAATATCTTTCACTCGGACGCGCGCTTCAATCCGTTGCGGCAATGCATCACATATGCTTAAACTTTTATGTAGCCACGCAACAATAATTTCAGCATGCATTCACTGTATACACTGGGACGTCATGGAGGAACAAATATTGTATTGCAGTCTTTGCGAGACCTTGTTTGTATGTCACGTCTGCCAAATAGTTACAGACAACAACAAAAAATGAAACTCCCCAGCCTGCTTCTCCAAATCCACTTGTACTTTTGGGGAAGACATTATAGGCCTAATCGGCTACCAAAGTAATTGAGCATAGAACATTTTCAATTAACAAAAAATATAATACTACAAAACGTGCTATACTTCAACTAGCCTAAGTGAAAAATAAAATGCTGTTCTTTTTCTATTTAACAAAATGCATATTTGCTATAAAACATTCCCCTTTTCAAAGCTACACTTTGTGTAGGTGTCTCCAACGAATGCAATTTGAAGTTAAATTGCAGTTAAATGCAATCCTTTTTTTGTATTAAGAAGACAAAACTAAGGCCAAATGGCTTTTACTATTTAAGTTTGTATTCATAGTTTTACATGTTATACATGTTTTACAGTAAGTTGACTTAACTGTATTGTTATATAATTGTTGGCACTGGCACTTATAAACACTAAATGGGTAAAAATTGCAATAAATAGGGCTTAGTTTTGGAGCCAAATGTTGGAGTTGGAATAAATACCTCTTTTTTTTTTTTGAGAAATAAAAGCCAAATGCTTGATCATTTTACAACCACATCATTTTCGTTATGCATTATTTGTTTTGGTTGTTTAAAAATACAAAATAAAAAATATCCGATTAATCGATCGATTAAGTGCTAGATTAATCGATTACAAAAAGAATCGATAGAATCGATAAAAACAGAGGTATTTATTCCAACTCCAACATTTGGCTCCAAAACTAAGCCTATTTATTGCAATTTTTACCCATTTAGTGTTTATAAGTGCCAGTGCCAACAATTATATAACAATACAGTTAAGTCAACTTACTGTAAAACATGTATAACATGTATAACATGTAAAACTATGAATACAAACTTAAATAGTAAAGGCCATTTGGCCTTAGTTTTGTCTTCTTAATACAACATTACAAAAAAAGGATTGCACCTTCTGCAAATTACCCACCTCAGAACAAAAATAAATGAATATAAAATATCAAGCCAAACAGGTACACAATGTATACAATTTATAAAAAAATAAATGTAAATAAAACAGTTATAAATAAGAATCAGACTTTTTCAGCTGTAATCTCAAAACAAACATCAAAATGTACTTTTATAAACTTTTATAAACCCAGCCAATATAATCACAATGAACACATCCAAAATAAAATCTTTAACATATATGTAACAACTGCAAAGCGTCTAATTTGTAAACAAAATGATTTACGCACTAAATCCAATGCTGTGAGGTTCGGGATGTGACGTCTGTTTTGAGAGTTTAAAATATGCAAATTGTGCTGAGTTTATGCTGGATTTAATGCGTAAATCATTTTGTTTACAAATTAGACGCTTTGCAGTTGTTACATAAATGTTAAAGATTTTATTTTGGATGTGTTCATTTTGATTATATTGACTGGGTTTATAAAAGTTTATAAAATTGAAAGGATCTTTGCTTGGTCATGCAATCAGAATTCATAAGCGGTTAAGATTTAAAGGTGACATTATTCCCCTTTTCACAAGATGTATTATAAATCTATGGTGTCCCCAGAATGTGTCTGTGAAATTTCAGCTCAAAATAAAATCCATTTATTATAGCTTGTCAAAGTTGACCCTTTTTGGGTGTGAGCAAAATCACACTGTTTTTGTGTGTGTCCCTTAAAATGCAAATGAGCTGCTTTTGAGCTGAGGTCTTTATAAGACAGCTGTGACATTTTTGGTCAAATAGTGTTCTGTGCTCGTCTGTGCAGCCATTGACGGGACAGTTTGCATTAGGGATGTCCCGATACCACTTTTTCACTTCCGATACCGATACCGATGCCGCAGCTTTGGCTATTTGCCGATACCGATATCAATCCGATATTTTTATTTTATTCTTGAACTAATACTAATAATAATAAAATATAATGGAAGCACTTTGCTCAATTAGCCACATAAAAACATCTCACTCAAATGGAGAACAAATACTTCTCCAGTATATAGTCCACAACAACAGTTGATAATGAAAGACTGCCAGCCTTTATTCAAAAGACCTTGAGATATGTATAACCTGAATGAATTTAATTTGCTTAATTTGCTATATTTCAGATCAATATATTTGTTTCCTTAAAATTTTAATTAACCTTAACTTTATTCTCATCTGAATTATAAATAATTTATTTCTGTATAAAATAATACTACTTTTAAAAACACATTTGATTTTATTTTTTATTCAATGTAGAATGTGTAACTTAAAAATAAACAGATTAGTGCTCTGTTTTAGGACAAGAAATGAAAACCAATGCAATGATGAATGTCCAAAAGATGAGATAATTTTTGCTTTTAAACAGCTCGTGTGTGTGTGTGTGTGTGTGTGTGTGTGTGTGTGTGATTTTGGTTGGGTGACAGTTACAGTTTGACAAGAGTTGACAGTTTGACAAAAGCACAATGTTGTGTTTTACACAAATATAAGTAGGCTAAACACTTTTTGCATACACTTTTTCCTGTATGAAAATGACGGAGTATGTTTTTATGTTTCCACTGTTCGATCGCGCCCGTGCCTCTCTCTCTCTCTGACACACACACACACACACACTCCAGCATTGCAATCTTGACATCGCAGCCTGTTAATTTTGCTGCGTCCAAACGCGAATAGAGCGTCACATTTGCGTCTATCGCGTCTAGTTCGATGCTTGAACAGTTTGAATCCATTCGCGCGTCCAAAGCGAATAGGACGCGCCGCGCGCGTATAATGATAAAGTGAGCGTTTGAAGCGATATAGACGCGCGTTCAGAGCTAAGGCGGGCTACAGATTAGGTGTCACTAAAGAACCCGCATATGCGCGTATCTAACAGTAACGTTAGTTCCGTATTACATTAATTAATGTGCACGCGAGATTTATTTATTTTTATACCATGGGCTGTTTAAATACTCGATTCTGATTGGCTGGAAGGTGTGCAGTAAAACCGTTTAATGCACAGGTAGTTCCAGTCAGTTTGATTACAGTTCGAAATTAATCCGCTACATTGGTAACCATAGTAACACAGATACACTTGCAAGCAGAGTGAGAGACGCATATGAAAACGTTTAGGTAGGCTAAATGGATGATTTTTGAATATCGTTTAATTTGTATCAGTGTTGCCTGTCATTCATAAATAATTGTAATAAATCCATTAAAGAATCATTAAGTTAGCTATATGCTTAAGCAACGAGGGGACTGTAGCTGCTAGACTTTAAAGAAGAGATCGACGCACACAGGTAACTCGCGCACGCATCTCTCTCTCTCTCTCTGTTCCTTCTCCTTCAGTTCTCTGTCTCTCTCTTTTAATAATTAATTTAAATAAATGTGAATTCATTCAAATAAAAGCAATCCGATGGCTCTACTTTATTTAAAGCGGACGGAGTGCAAGAACTTAAGAAATAACCGTCATTTTTACACGTCTGTTAAAAAATTACACTGTAAACATCAGTTACAGCTTTAACTTATTTTTAACTTGGCAAATAACCAAGGTATAAGCGGGATAATCCACGGCTAGCCATGCATTAAAGAATTTAAATGCACTTCGTAGAGGCAACCACCCTCCGCTTCGCGTCGGGTGGTTCTTCGCCTCTACGTCGTGCATTAAAATCCTTTAATGCATGGCTAGCCGTGGATTATCCCTTACTTATACCGTGTATTCTCTGTGTAAATCCATGCACCGAACGTACGTTCAGTACGAATACGTACCGTTCCACCCCTAGCTGCTAATGGGTATCGGATCATAGGTATCGGATAAATTTTTTTCTCCCCTCCGATATCCGATCTAGCGTTTTGGGCCAGTATCGGCACGATACCGATGCCGTGGATCGGATCGGGACATCCCTAGTTTGCATGCTTTGTTCAAACTTTTGCCATTGCGTTAGAACTGGTTACACTGTTGTAAACCAAATGGCGGCACTGTGGTTGGAAACAGATTAAGATTAAGATTAAGATTTGCAGATTAAGGGGCGGTAATATTATAATAAGATCCCCTTTCTACGTCAGAAGGGGAGCGAAATCTGATCGGCTTATTTTTTGACATGCTTGCAGATAAAGGCTTACCAAAACAAAATTACTGGGTTGTCACTTTTCACGTTTTCTGGGTTGGTAGATGCAAAAAATGGAAACAAGTCAGATTTTCATGAAATGTCACCTTTAAAAACTCCTGTAGTCTGAGCCCGGCTTTAGCCAAGTTCACTAGACAAATGTTAATCACTGTAATGGCCTTGTTAAGAGCTGTCATGTGAGATTTGTTTTTCACCCTCCATTTCTCACGTTTTCAGCCAAGCAGCGGGGTGTTGCGGTCTGCTGTGTCCTTGCTTGTCGTATTGTGTTACACGCCTGTTATCTACAGGCTGTCACAGGCCCGGGTCAGTGTGTCAGAGCTGAAGCTGCAGCCAGCGGCCCTGAATGGAGGCCCGGAGACCTTTTGTCCCTCCTTCACACACCCACAGCAGGCCTATCAGATTCTCATTTGAGGAATCAAGCCCTCCTGGGTTCAGCGAGGGTTATGGAGAGGACAGTTGTAGTACGGGAAGAAAGAGGACATGAACGAAAAAGAAGTAATGGAGGAAGCTGCAAGAATGGGAATGGGACTTCCGAAACTTGATTTATACTGCAGTCTTGATTTTGAATCAGTGGTTTAAAGCAAACTGGTTTTGCTTTAGAACCCAGATTTTACATCAGACACAAAGCAAGAACCCAACACACTTCCAGAATTGTTCATAATTCAAAAGTAAGAAAAACATTTGTTACACTGAATCTACAATTTGAGTATTAGATGACCGCAATCTGATGAAGGTTAAAGTTTACAGTGTAAAGTTTACAGCTTTCTTTAAAAATACTAATCTAATAGTATTGTTACATGTAAATTGAATATTTGTCTTTCATACAGTACCTGTCAAAAGTTTGGAAACATAAAAAAAAAGAATGTTTTTGCAAATAAGTCTAACCAAGGCTGCATTTAATTAATAAAAATACAGTAAAAACAGGAATATTACTATATATAAAATAACTGTTTTCTATTTGAATATATTTTAAAATGTGATTCATCAGTCTTTAGGGCCACATGATCCTTCACAAAGCATTATAATATGATGATTTTCTGTATGGGTAACATTTCTTCTTATTATTATTATCAATGTTGAAAACAGTTTGTGCTGCTTAATCTTTTGTGGAAATGGTGATACTTTTATCTAGACTGGGTAAACCCAGCCATTCGTTACGGCTCTGTCCAATTCCTTTTAGCCTCTCGATGATGCTCAATGGCTTCTTTTTAGCACGTTGATATTAATAATGATAAATGTTTCTTCAGCAGCAAATCGACATATTAATATGATTTCTGAAGGATCATGTGACACTGGAGTAATGATTATTGCACTGGAGATGATAATAATTTAAGTATATTCAAATGAGAAAACAATTATTTTAAATTGTAATAATATTTCATAATATTACTGTTTTTACTGTATTTTCGATTAAATAAATGCAGCATTGGTGAGCATAATATACATCTTTCATAAAAAAAGTTTCCAAACTTTTCACAGGTACGGTATCTTTACATTTTAATGTTATTGTTAATCATTAACATTGACTTTGAAACTGCCAGGTAAACTGGCAACATTCTAAATGCACAATTTATTTTCCAGCTCAACACATGAACAAACACAGGACTAAATATAAAAATATGAAATCATTTTCTCCTCTCTTTGAGTTGTCAAGCCTATTTGTTTTTCTTCTGTGTGCACACATATGCGGTTAGTTGCATTTTGCATCACTTTCCACAACAGTACCAGTGCAGACATGCACCGATGTGCAACACATTTCTGGATCACACCCAGTTGAGAACTACTGGATCACTTAAGAACTACCGGATTCAATTATCACAAATTAACCAAATACACAAGATTGGAAGACGAAATGTAAAAGTTTAAGAATCGCTTGAATGTTAATGTGCATATTGTGGGTTCCATGTCCCCCTCAATGTCTATAGTGGTTGCTTGATTGGCTGGAATTTTTTTTACTGGCGAAGTGACCAATCCACTGATCTGGCTAGTCGATACCATAAGCCTGGAGCTGTCGTGCTCTTTTGTGGTGAGCTTTATTTTGTTCTTGTTTGTATGACACATTGTACCACACTATACTGTATCAGGCGGTATGTGGGTTAACGACAGATGAGTTAAGTCAGCGTCTAGATGGCTTTATTACAAGCGACATCCTATGCTGGGACAGACTGCAGTGAATGACAACAATGACGTTAGAGAATGTCAAAAAAAACCTTGTGTGACTGACCTCTGTCACACGAGGAGGGTGTTTTTCTGAGCATATAAAAAGAGTGAGAACTCGTTGTTTTTGGACCGGTGAAGCCCACCCATGCTTTATGCCCGCCTCCTCCAAACCCACAGATGGACCTCCCCTACTGGCTAACAGTAATCTCAGCCGCCTCTTCCACGCTGTCTGTGTGGCAAGACTGCGTCTGGCTCTGGCTCGTGCCCATGCCAGCGGTCCCTCTCTTCTCAATGAGATCGTGGCTTAGGAGAGGATAATTTTTGAGCTGTAAATGGGGACATCTTGTTCTGTCCAGACCTTAGAGACTGTATTTCTCACACTCATCGCCACCCCCTTATCGATGTAGACCTAGGGGTTTGTAAACAGTTGAAAAGTCAAGGGCCCATGGAGGAGATCTATACAAATATTTATGACATTTGTATGAACATTATTGAATGGTCTAATAAGCATTGAGTCGATGACAAAGATGAAGAAAAGGAAATTAAATTTATGGTGTAACCAAGTAATGTCATATTTCTTTTAGTGCTATCAAATTGATTAATCACTATTAATTGTATCAAACAGTTTTTGTGTATTTAATATATGTGTGTATAAATATGGTTAATGCCTTTTAAATCAGAACTAAAAACATCTAATGAATGAGCTTCATGCCATTCAATATGTGATGTAATGCTGTTAATTTTTGTAATTTAAAGTTATCATCAATCATTAATTTTTTATTCTGTGTTTGCTAAGAGTCTGATTGGAGGGTCTCTGAACCTGCAAAGGTTGAAAACTCTTGATATACACAATGAGAAAGAGCGGTCTGACAAGTTTGAGAGGATTGTTTGAGAGACGCTCCCATTAGAAAATGAAAATGCTCAACAATACAGTGCTTCAGTGAAATCCCCTACTGTCTCAAACACTCGTTTTCTCCTCAGTAAGGCACTGTAACATCCCTGGAGACCGTCTGGATATAATTTGCCATAGTTTAGTCTCAAGGCACGTCGAGTGTTTGTCTCAAAGAGAAGCATAAAGACTTCACACCGCTGCTGAAGAGAGAAGAAAGAGCATTCTTGGAGAATGGTGCAGCTCAGCATCTCTTTATGTAACCGAGTGCTTGAAGGCCAAACGCTACTTTTGTGAAAGAGAAGATGTGGCGTAGGAGAGGATGACTTGTATTGAATGCACATTAACTTAAAACATGCTTCTTCTTTTTTTTCTACAAAATGCTCCTTTCATTTTTTTTCTTTCTTGGTGTCTCAGGTGCTTTACCTCTGTCTGATAAGCTTGTTCTCCCTCATGTGCGCTTTCTCTTTGTCTCTCTTTCATCCTCAACCTACTTTACTCTTTCACCACGTGGTGTTCTTTTTCAAAACACTCTTTTCTGTCTTCCAGTGGGAAGCAGTGCAAAACGGGGACATATTTTACTGTCTTCTGTTTGGTGCTGATGAAGTGTGACAGAGCTTCTGTCAGTCTGTCACTCAAATCTGCTTACACGCGCACACACACACACACACACACACACACACACACACACACACACACACACACACACACACACACACACACACACACACACACACACACACACACACACACACACACACACACACACACACACACACACACAGCAGCTCAATCCAGCACTCGAATGAAAAGTGCCCGTCTGTTGCTGACATTTTGTCTCTGTGCTTAATTTCTTTCTGGGTAAGCATGTAAATCACTGATATATTTTTTCTTTCTTTTTTCTATTTTTTTTTTCTATTCAAAGACCAGGTTTACTGTTTAAAAAAATTCCAGATTTATTTATTTTTGTAGTTTGTAATTTAAGAAAATACATAAAAAATTAAAAAATAATAATAATAATACAATAAAAAAACATGGAATGCATTATGGAATGTACACAGAGCACCACACATGACATGGGGTGGAAAAAAAGATATTATCGTGGCCACAAATTAAGAGTTTGTTCCCTCGCTTTAGTTAAACCATGGCCATGATTTAACTAAATTAAAATGAGGGAATGAATTAGTATAACACAGCCACGATTTAACAAAAATGTGGGAACAAATTAATCAAATGTATTTTGAACGAATTCTGACCTCGACGGATTGAGCAAAAGAAATGAACCTGTAGAACATTTCCACGTCCAAGAGTTAGTTCGAAGGTGTATACCAGCCAGACCGAACTTTAAAGTTCGTTTTGGCAAACTGTTTCTGTCTCCTAAAACAAACTTTTTTTTTGCCTGGTCACACAAGATCCTTTGTCGATTTTGCTTTAAAGGGGTGGTTCAGGATTTTCGACATCGGACCTCATTTTCAAGTGAGCCTGGTTGTTATTCATCAGTGGAGACAGTTTTCAAAAAAATTCATCCAGTCCTTACTTTTGGATAGTTCGCCTATGCTAGGCTAGCGCGAGTCAACGGTGCACGTTAGCCTGCCATTAAAAACAGTTTTACCCACTCCACAGTACACCAAAACCAAATAAATTATAATGCCAGACTATCGATGTAAATGTCTGTTGAGAGAATAATGTTAGAAATCAAACTACCCTTTCATCACATTGCATTAGTTATCATTTGTTCCCTGTATTTATAAGCAGTCTACAGCAGCGGCGGAGTGATATTTGGTTACCTAGGAAACCGAGAGAGCCGGTCCACATAACAATCACGCAAGTGTATAACCTGCCGCAGATAATTGAGATACAAGAGTACTTTGATTTCTAACATTATTCTCTCAATAGACATTTACATCGATAGTCTGGCGTTATAATTTATTTGCTTTTGGTGTACTGTGGAGTGGGTAAAACTGTTTTTAATGGCAGGCTAATGTGCACCGTTGACTCGCGCTAGCCTAGCATAGGCGAACTATCCAAAAGTAAGGACTGGATGAATTTTTTTGAAAACTGTCTCCACTGATGAATAACAACCAGGCTCACTTGAAAATGAGGTCCGATGTCAAAAATCCTGAACCACCCCTTTAAGTATATTGGGGTCTTTATTCTCTGACTGTATCAGGAGTCAGAATCTCCTTTATGTTCCTCTGAGATGCAGTACAATAGAGCAGAGTAATATTTGCCCTGGGCACCTTCATATGTGGACTTCACTCTTGTGCCACTGTGGAAACCCCCTCTGCATGAGTGCATGATGTTCTTGTGAATTGGGTTTATGAGCCTCGAATTGAGTTTTTGTTCTCTTTTCTACGCAGTTTCCATGGTGATGGGCATCCCCACGGTGAAGCGGAAAGTAAAGTCATACCTGTCAGAGACGCTTCATTCGCTCATCGATAAACTCTCGGCGGAGGAGAAGCTCGACTGCGTCATCATAGTGTTCGTGGGAGAGGTGAGCATTCTCGCGGTTTGAGGCGGTGTTTGTGTGCGAGCATTGTGGCTTGCTTTGTCTTCCTGTGTGTGAAGAAGTAGTTCTGAGGGAAATGCCAAGCCATGCTCACCACGCAAACAACAACGTTCTAATGGGTTAGTGACAACTGGGGGGAAAAGCATTTTAAGAACATTTTGTTTACTTTTGTTCAGTTTTAATAGGTTTGTGTTGCATCTCCACTTGATGTACTGAGACCATCATTGCCTTTGTGAATGGTTAAATTGGGTCATATCAACAGTTTGTCTGTTGTCTTGTTACCACCCGTGGAGGGGTGTGGGCGGTACACACTGAGAACAGGGGTCTTGATGCTTTCATGATGCTGTCTGAAGGGCAGAGTAAGAGGAGACATGCAGACATACCCGGCAGGATTTGTCTCTCGCTTCATCTGTTGCCACAATGTTGTACGTCTGAACACAGTGGTAGGGAAAAATTGTTCTTGAATTTAGTAAGTCTAAAAGTAGAGAAAGCATAGTGATATTGTTGAGTTATTTCTCTATATTTGTTGCATTTTTGATTGTACTTAATTTATACTTTGTTCTGAAATTGATTGGGTGGTCATTTGAGCCAAAAATACATTGTTGCCAGCTTAGCCGCCGAGTTATGTTTCTGCCAGTGGATGCCCACATTCCCCACGTGCAAATACATTCCCAGCCAAATACAAAACACATTTTTAATCACCTCTGTTTCCACGAGCAAATGATAACTGGGCTAATTATACACATACGCAACAAATGCCCCTTAAAACATTTTAATATTCTCATTACTCATTAATTATAGCCTACTGTTAGTTTTTCAAGAGTAGGCTACTGCCGTTTTTTTTCGTTCGATGGTGCGCTTGATGAATGAATTACACACAAGTTATTAGTGTCTTATTAAACAAGTTATTAAAAGCACAAATTGCAAATACATTACCAACCAAACAAAAGCACATTCTATCCATGAGTGTTGTCGCAAGTCACGCTCTCGCTGATATCTATACTACTTGATGATCAGTAGCGGTCAAGCGTGCCGCACAAGCCCTGAAAAGTGAAGCCAAAACGTCTCGATCGCCCCCCGGTGACTGGTCCTAGTATAGGTCATAAGCCCCGCCTCCCCGTGTTATTCAACGGGACGTGAGACCAACTAAACAATTAAATTACACTTCAAATATCTTTTTCCAAAGGTGGTTTCTTTCATTTGCTGTTGTTTTTATCACGCTGATGTAAGTTCAAGTGTCTGTTTCAAAAATAAGTTGGTTTTTAGTTAGTTACGTGATGCGGTGGTGTAACGTCATGATTGACAGCTGTGATTGACAGGTTCTCCGAGCGAAGTAGTCACTGAAGCACCAACGGACATTTTTTCGGGATCTTCGGAGGACTGAGGAGATTGTATTTACTTTATTTTAACAAGCCTCTTGTCATACTGCAATCAATTTTTAAAAAAGTGTGCAGAATGCACTCTCCCGACGAGAGTGAGGGCGGAGCGTTGATTTCACGGCTTTACTTCCTGCTCGCTACTGTGCAGACTCAAGTTCCAATATGTCAGCGCCATATCGGGACTCTGGCGGCTTCAGTTCTCATCAATGGAAGAGAGCGAAGGGGCGTCGTCCATCTTTTTTTACAGTCTATGGTAGCGGTTCACAAAATTCATTACATGGATGTTCTCTTGTGTTACAATAATGCACTAGACATTTGTCATTAAAATAACGCCATAGAAATGTCCTCGAATGACCTATAAAAATGAGAAGAAAGTCTATTTAGTTTATTTTATTATATTTATTTTTTTTGCTTAAAATGAAAGTATATCTTGTGTTTTTGCGTGCTTGGATCGACGCTTATGGTTGCCAGGACTATTTACCTACATAGATTTTTCACAGAAATCTTATCTTTTTATTAAGATTGATTAAAAATGACAGTTAAGACATTTATAATGTTACAAAAGCTTTCTGTTTCAAATATTTGCTGTTCTTTTAAACTTTCTATTCTTCAAAGAATCCTGAAAAAGAAAATGTGCCATGGTTTCCACAAAAATATTAAGCAGCACAACTTCTTTCAAAAACATCAACATATAATTGATCTAATTAAGGACATGACCTTACATATTATATATTAAAATGTAAAAATGTTGGTGGTTTCCAATAATTACTAGTAGAGCCCGACCGATATGGATTTTTGGGCGCCGATGCCGATACCGATAAAAAAAAGCCAGATACCGATATATCGGCCGATATTATTTATGTGTATATTATAATACAGTAGCAATATTATTTATGTGTATTATAGTACAGTAAGTTTTGACACACTTTCCAATTGGTGTGTACAAACTTTTGATGGATACTGTATATAGAATACACAGTATAAACAGAATAAATATATAAACATTTTGCAATGATAACTCAAATGTGGTGATTAAACACTTGTGTGACAAAGATATGTAATGGAGGCATGGTGAATGATAGAATGAGAATTTGAGCTGTAACCAAACTAGTTTGCATTGCATTTTATATTATATTATATTCTAAATACTGTTGCATAATCTTCACTAACGACTTTGTCTTTTAATTTAGTCACGTTATTTAAAACATAACTTGTATCAATAAATATATCAAAAGTGTCACTGACAAAACCTTATCTTCTATTTTTAATCTTAATTTCTCTAATATCTACCAGTGGAGGAAGAACTCAGATTTTTTTAGTAAAGTAAAATTAATAATATCATAATGAAAACGTTTATAATTACATATGTACAGTAGTTTTATACTATTTTAAATAAGTAGTAAGCAAAATGTACTAAACGTGAAACTAGGCTATAGGGCTGGACCCGAATATTCGAATATTCGTTCGGTGGGTTGGTATTCGATTTGAAAATTTGACATTCGAATTATTATTATTATTTTTTTTTTCACATCTGGGATCCCCCGCGAAACGGTTCTCATTTGCGCTTGAATAAGGCCGGCGACACACTGACTGCGTGGCATGGCCGTTATTATTTCGGCTCCCATGTTAACAGGTTGGAGTTTGCACACTGCCTGCGTGAGACACGCGTCTCTCAGGCGCGGCTCGAGCCACGCGGAAAACGTATGCATGCTAGAAATAGAACCGACGCCTTAGTGTTCCAGCAACGGGAGTGTTCTCTGGCTAGAGCTCAGAACAGCGGAGTTTGTATGGACGAAGTGCATGCCTGAGCTTGTGTTTTGGATTAAGCTGTGTTGCTTTGACATTGTGGAAAATAGAATAATAGAAACAAAATGTATTAGCCTTTTTACCCGTTATTATCAATCTAAATTAATCTCGTTTTTTAATTTAACTTAATTTCGTTTTTCTTTATTTAAATTTCGTTTTTTCTTTATTTAAATTTCGTTTAATTTCTTTATTTAAATTTCGTTTTTCTTTATTTAAATTTCGTTTTTCTTTATTTAAATTTCGTTTAATTTCTTTATTTAAATTTCGTTTTTCTTTATTTAAATTTCGTTTTTCTTTATTTAAATTTCGTTTTTCTGTATTTAAATCTACCCTTTACTGTGTCAGTAATTTTGTTAGTCAGAAAAATATTAGACTACCTTAAAAGTATTGCTTCATTTAACAGACCTGTGTGTGTGCGTTTTATATCACTAACAGTGTCCGTTCTCGGACGCGTTCTCTGCCCGCGTGAGGTGCGCCGCTTCCCGCTCGCGCTGTTCTGTAGTTTACTAAAAGTGTATTAATTCTGAACGTGTCGCGTCTCGCGTATCCATCTGGCTACTTTTACTGCAAAATGGCCCTATATAAAGTGTTATAATTACATAAATTATTGGAATATTGCTTGATGTTGTAACAGAATGAGCTTTAACACTGTGTCTACACCTGATGCGGCTGTTATTTTTTTGCCACTTTTGCCAGTTCTTTGTAACAGCTTTTAGGTGCTTTATTGGCAGCGCCATCCTTACATAAATCACTGCACGCTGCATTTTTTTAAATATTAATTTATCGGCCGTTATAAATGCCGATACCGATAGTTAGGAAAATGCCTAATATCGGCCCGCCGATATATCGGTCGGGCTCTAATTACTAGTGTTTGTTAGTAATACAAACTTGTTTTTATATAAAAAGAGGCGTTTTTTTTCTTTCGAAGTTTATAATCATTCATAAGTTATATAGTAATTATAATCAGAGAATGCAGTTACTGTGTTGCAGTGGGCTTTTCTACAAACATCCTCTTGTACACTGGACAAAAAGACACGTTGATGTAATCGTCAACATTGCTTTGAGTTGCACTGTTTATGTTAGGGTTGCAGAGGTATACCAGTCTCACTGTATATCATGGTATGAAATTTGATGGTTATCATAACATGGCATGTACATTTGCTTATCTACAGTATTGGAAAAAAGGCAACCAGTAGAAGAGAACAAATGATTGGATTAATCGTTATATGGAGCCTTGCACAGTGTTTCGATGCATTGCCTGTCTCTGCGTAATAAATTCAGTTAATTTCCTCCAGTTTTTCCTCCAGTGCTTGTACGGTATGTATCCGCCTCAGTGTCTGTGGGCTGTGGTTAGATCTGCTAGCTGATGTTCTTTGCGTGATCTGTCATCAGCTGCTCTCGTGGCTGTCTGGAACAATGGTATTTAGGTTCTGAGGGAACACCCAGTGGCAGTGGATCTAAAATGTGTTACCCTAGCACATGTGTGTGTGAGAGAAAGGATATCCCTTCCCACATCATCACGTGGTGTAGTCTGAACAAAATCAGTGAGAAAAGACAAATCATCCTCCTCACCAAGATAACAAACATCCCGGAGCAGTCACTCCAATTCTGGTATTTTTCCAGGCTGTCAGGCACTGCCGTTGTATTTACTTCCAGTTGTTACTCCACCTGTATTTTTGCCGAGCCTTTGCTTGTGTGTGTGTGTGTGTGTGTGTGTGTGTGTGTGTGTGTGTGTGTGTGTGTGTGTGTGTGTGTGTGTGTGTGTGTGTGTGTGTGTGTGTGCTGACCAGTTCTTTGTTTGCTTCCTCACAGACAGACGTAGATTATGTAAACAGTGTGGTTGCAGGCCTTGAAAAAGAGTAAGTGATGTTTTCTTTTGCCACTTCCTCAAGTTATGGTTAAGATACCTTGCTAACCGTTGTTCTTGGCTATCGTTGTCCATAAGGTTCTACACAGAACTGAATTCTGGGTTACTGGAGGTCATATCTCCCCCTGCCAGCTACTATCCAGACTTCAACAATTTGAAGGAGACCTTTGGTGACTCGAAGGAGAGGGTGAAGTAAGTATTCAGGAAATATTATCCCCTACAGTAGCCAGATACTTAGAAAGAATGTACATACTTCTGGTTGTGTAAGTAACAGTTCTCTTGTTGCGTACATCTATCTAAATGTATTACCTACAATTGACTAATTTATTACCTGAAAATTGCAACATACACTGTCATTCAAAAGTTTGGAGTCGGTGAGATTTTTTAAAATGTTTTTGAAAGAAGTCTCAACAAGGCCTCATTTATTTGATAAAAAATACAGTAAAAACAGTAATATTGTGAAATATTACAATTGAAAAGAACTGTTTTCTATTTGAATATATTTGAAAGTATAATTCCTGTGATAGCAAAGCTGAATTTTCAGCATCATTACTCCAGTCTTCAGTGTCACATGATCCTTCAGAAATCATTCTAATATGATGATTTGATGATTACTAGTGTATTATATTATATTATATTATATTATATTATATTATATTATATTATATTATATTATATTATATTATATTATATTATATTATATTATATTATTTGTTTTCAGGATTCTTTAAAGAATAAAAAGTTCCAAAGAACAGCATTTATTTGAAAACAACAACAACAACAAAAAAAAACATAATAAATGTCACATTTTATCAATGTAATTTTATCCTTGTTAATAAAAGTATTAGGGCCAGATTTACTAACAGCTTGCTCCAGCACAAACCCTCTTTTGCATTAAAAAACTACTGGCAGGATTTACTAAAGACACACAGTGAGGAATTAGCGCTGAAAAGGCATGGACACGGTTATTTATTTCAGCTGACCCTATTGCATATGCATTTGTAGGAGTTTCCCTTTCAGACGCAACATGTATGGGAGGAGAATATTTAAATGAATCACGCAGGGTGATTTACTAAGGTTTGCGGTTGTCAATTTGCTGGTATTTGCACCATTATTTACCACCCCAAAAAAGCACGCTTTAAACCAGATGTTAACTGTTAGATTGTGTTGGTCATTATAGAGATGATCCGGCTGTGTTGGTGTTCTTTAATTTGCAGTAGATCACGAGCAGAACTTTCCACTCTCATCTGCGTTTTTGTGGAATTGTGCTCTCATGCTAATTTTCACCGTTTAATAAATCTGGTCCTTAATTTCTTTAAAAAAAATCTTTTGAACAGTAGTATGCATGTTGTTCTTTTTTCTCCCTCAAAAACATGCCTATGGATAACTGAACTTGAATTCTGTAGCGAGTAAAATAGTAAACATATTTTAAACTTTACTTTATATAAACTATCATAATTAAGCTTCCTCAAAGTCATCACTCTTTGTCTATACACAATCCTTGAGTTGAGATGCAAGGACAATCTTTGGTCTTTGCAAAAAGATGTCATTTGTATTTGTCGACAAATATAGTTTTAAGCATTTACATAAAAATGTAAGATCAAGAGAAACATAATTTCAGTCAAGCGTGTCAAACGTTTGACTGGTGGTGTGAATAGGTGTTTGTGGTCTGTTGTTTTGTTGCGCTACCCATCGGGCGTCGCTGCGGTGGGTGTGCGTGACAGTATTTATGCGCATAGAGATTGTGGGCAATTTTTGTGGTGAGGGTGAAATAAAGTTTTGATTGGACCGGATCTCCTATTTCAGTTCCAGAGTCAGAGATGATTTACTGTCACAAATGTGATTAGGGAGGGAGAGCTGTCAGAGAGAGAGAGAGGCATTGCAGATTTGTTGTGAGACAGGAAGTGAGTAAAGCTCAAGGTCAAAGACATCAACTCCTTCACTCCCTCCTTCCTCCTCTCTTTCTCTTTCTTTCTCTACCCTAAAAGGACTCCTCTTCTCATCTCTTCCTAAATCTTTCATCCACAGCTGTCTCAATTTAATCTCAGTCACTCTGGGTATCTCTTTCTTTCTTTCACTGCCTCTTCTATCTCTTGGTGTCACGCTCCCTCGTTCATAACTTTGATTCTGTGTGTGTTGTCACAATTGAAAAATATTCTGTGCCAATGCTGAATATTATTATTTTCAAAACCAATTTAAATGCCACAGAAATATTCAATAGCAGTGAATGTGCTATTCAACACTGCTTTATTTAAATTAAATGGCAATATAACAAATTAAATAAAATCAGTGCTATGTAGCCTTCGACTATTTCTAAATTAAGTAAACAACTTTTTCAAGTAAACAATTATTTATTTAGCTAAATGGCAATTAATTAGTAAAAAATGAAAGCAATATGTGATTTTTTTTTCTCTTTTTCAAACAATATTATCCAAACTACTGTTCAAAAGTTTATTTTTTATAGCGCTTTTTACAATATATATTGTTTCAAAGCAGCTTTACAGAAAAAAAAAGTATTTTTATTCAGCAAAGATGCATTAAATTGATTAAAAGTGACAGTAAAGACATTTAGAATGTTACAAAAGATTTCTATTTCAAATAAATGCTGTTTCTTCAAGTGTTATGGAGACATTGCCGCATTTCTTCTGGATTTAGTCTGTCTCAGTTTTTTCATGTAATCACATACAGACTCGATGATGGTGAGATCAGATCATACCGGCTGTTGTCAGACTCCTTGTGCATACACAAATCTAACTGGATTATTGCAGTTATTGGCAAAAGGAATGTTTGGAAATGTAAAGTGATATTTCCTACTGGATGTCAGGATGTGAAGAGACTTTCAACAAGCAAATGTTGCCTACCCTGCCTTTAAAGTAGCCTAACCTGGTTGCCTTAAAACTGAGTTCATTTGAACTAAAAATTTGAGTTGATACAAAGAGATTAGTTTATTCAACAGAAACTCAAAATATTAAAGGGTTAGTTCACCCAAAAATGAAAATTCTGTCAGTAATTACTCATCCTCATGTTGTTCAAACTCCGTAAGACTTTCGTTCATCTTCAGAACACAAATTAAGATATTTTTTGATGAAATCTGAGAGCTGGCTCACTGCTTCATAGGCTGCTAGTTAATCGATATCTGCCATCCCAGAAAAGTTAGTAAAGACATCGTTAAAATAGTCCAAGTTACTACAGTGGCTCAACCTTAAGTTTATCAAGTGACGAGAATACGTTTTGTGGGCAAAACAAAGCAAAAATAACGACTTTATTCAACTATTCATTTTCTTCTGTGTGGGCCTCTGAGTGAGTTCACGTAGTGTAACAGCGCAGCGCTTCTGGGTTGTACGTCATAACGTATTGGCCAGCATCACACGCATCACACACATGACCAGCGTCGGCCAATAGTGAGCCTACGTTCTGACGTACAACCCAGAAGCGCTGCACTGTTACACTACGTCAACAGCTTAGGATAATGACATGGAAGAGAAGAGATGGTTGAATAAAGTTGTTATTTTTTTTATTTCTTTTGCGCACAAAAAGTATTCTCGTCGCTTGATAAACTTTTGGTTGAGCCACTGTAGTCACTTGGACTATTTTAAACGTTGTCTTTACTAACTTTCTGGGCCAGCAAGTTTCAATAACATAGAAGCCTATGGAGGGACAGAAAGCTCTCAGATTTCATCAAAAATATCTTCATTTGTGTTCCGAAGATGAACGAAAGTCTTACGGGGGTTGGAACAACATGAGGGTGAGTAATTACTGACAGAATTTTCATTTTTGGGTGAACTAACCCTTTAATGTGTGTGTGTGTGTGTGTGTGTGTGTGTGTGTGTGTGTGTGTGTGTGATTTAAGTCTGTGATTTTGAGTTCTTATTCTATACCACAATCTCTCCTCTCATCCACTTATCTGAGTCAGATCAAAGGAAATGAGCTGCTTTGATGCACATCGTATTTAATATTCTTTTTGATTATTTAATCTATTTTCTGAACCCCTTACTGCAGAGGACGAATGAATAACAAAGGTTATATTGAGGACATGTGAGTGATGTGTTTTTGTTTGTAGCCTCAAACTGCCCTTATTTAGCTTTTGCAGTGTGTATGTTTCTGGTTCCTGTAACTGTCAGTCACATTCGTCGTACACCTGCCATCTAGAGTTTCACTCCTGGTCAGTTAGCTGACTCATCCACAGGCTAACTCCCACGTTCAACCTCGGCTTTCAGGCTACTGGACATGCACTGTGTATCTCTCTTTTTGAACATATTATGATGTATTGTATTTATGTTTCTTTGTAGATGGAGGACCAAGCAGAATTTGGACTATTCCTTTCTAATGATGTATGCCGTCAACAAAGGGGTCTATTATGTGCAGGTAATCAAATTACCAGTTTTAAAGATGAATTGTTTACACTACAAGTGTACCTGAACAGAATGACTTGTCATAAAGGTTCCCAAAACCCCTATCTGCTATTGTTTGGCAAACAGATCGTCCCGCCCCAAACTCACTCCTTTGGTTGAGTCGGTGTGGTTGTCTCAGGCTGGTCAGAATGCAAATAGAAACAGAGCAATGTTTTGAAAGCTTTAGTGTTTACACTCTTTTGGTAACGCAAGCTATGCATTGCTTGCTTATAGATCTTTCTGCATATAAAATATGTTAAAAATATTTGTCTCTGCTACAATTACATCACCTGTATGACGATCAAAACTGTCAATTGACAGCATTTGTGTCAGCATTTTGTCCATTTTGTGTGTGTGTGTGTGTGTGTGTTTGTGTATACACTAAAGAGCCAAAACATTATGACCACTCACAGGTAAAGCGGAAAAATGTTGATAATTTCCTAACAATGACACATGCCAAGATCTGAGTAGTTCTAGTTCTAGATTAAATGATTACTGAGCAATCAGTTATTGTAATCGATGTGTAAAGACCTGAGAGATTTTGTCAAGGGCTAAATTGTTATGGCAGGATGACTTGGGTCAAGGCATCTCTGAAAAGCCAAGCCTTGTGGGATGCTCATGGTCCGAGGATTGACAAACAATCGCTAACATGGCTTTGTGCGTCCAAGGCTCATTGATGCACAAGGGCAATGAAGGCTATTGTGGCATAAGTCACAGAAAATTTTAATGATGGTTATGGGAGGAATGTGTAACAACATCGCACCCTGCTGCGTAGCTGCAGACCGGTCAGAGTGCACATGATGACCGTCGAAAGCGCTTGTTCGATTGTAGAATGGTAACGCAAGCATCGGAAATGGACCTTGGAGCAGTGAAAGAAGGTCGTCTGGTCCAATGAGTCCTGTTTTCTTTTACATCATGTGGACAGCCATGTACATGTGCGCCGTTTACCAGGGGAAGTGATGGCACCAGGATCCACTGTGGGATGACGACAAGCCGCTAGAGGGAGTATGATCCACAATGTTCTGATGGGAAACCCCAGGTCTGGCTATTCATGTGGACGTCAGTTTGACACGTGCCACCTTCCTAAACATTGTTTCAGACCAGGTACACTCCTTCATGACAGGTGTGTTCCCTGGTGGAAGCGTCCTCTTCCAGCAGGATAAAGCCCCCTGCCACACTGCACACATCGTCCAGGAATGATTTGAGGAACATGATGAAGAGTTAAAGATATTTCCCTGGCCTCCAAATTCCCCAGAATTCAATTCAATTGAGCATCTGTGGGATGTGCTGGACCAACAAGTTCAATTCATATCACCACATCGCGGTGGCTCCACTTCGCAACCTACAGGACTTGAAGGATCTGCTGATAATGTATTGGTGCCAGATCCCACAGGACACCTTCAGGGGTCTTGAAGAGCCCATGCCTTGTTCGGTCGGCACGGTTTTGTCAGCACCCGGAGGACCAACAGCATATTAGGCAGGTAGTCATAATGTTTTGGCTCATCGGTTTATATAGACACATATATTTAATTGCAAAGGGTAGTTCCCACTTTTTTTTTTTTTTTACATTTAGATTACCTTTTAAGTTCATTTTTAAAAACGCTAATAATTAAATAACAGTGTTAAATGTAATCTTTAGCCAATCTCAAAATGAATATGTTCATATGGTACTTTGTAATGCCCAAATTCACTTTTAAGAAAATTTGTATTAGTGTTTTGTTTTTATTTTATTTAGAAATAAATATATAAATATAATTATACCTCAGTCTGTGCATCTCTATTGTTTTGGCTAAGTGATGGCCTGTCACACATACATGTGAAATTTAACAATTGAGACCCTTAAAATGCTTATGAAATATCTTTTGATTGAATTTTCCTCTTACAGTCAGTTTCCCGAGCGATGCATATTTCTGTTTAGGTTTCTAGTTAGTGCGCCAGATCCCCACTGGAAGCTCTTCAGTTCAGAATCAGAATCAGATACACCAAAAGCTCTTTGCTCAAGGGTTGCCGTGGTAACTCATTTATCTGGATATACCCTAAAGACACCCTTTGGCTCTGTAGCGGTTGTCATGGGAACGTGACTTTGTGGTTTGGGGAGTTCAGTTTTTGTGAAGTGATGATGATTTTACAGCTGGGAATATGATCAGGGGAAAGCATTCGCTACAGTCAGAGCAGCTGTACATGGTCGCAGCAGATTTAAAGCGGTTTAGCACTCGACATGACACCTCTTATTTGTTTCTCTGTGGAGGACAAACAAACGTGAAAACCGTAACATGATGTAAGAGACCAAGCAGAAGCCTCTGCCAACTGGTAATTTTGTTAGCATGCGAGATGTAAACCGTAATCCCTCATGGTTAGTGCTCTGCAACCAATGTGTGCTTTTCATCAAATCAGTTACAGTGAACATTATGCATAATAAATTCTATTTATGTCTCAAGCCACGCCTGGCACAGTTCATGTGCTGCAACAAGACTTCGAGTATTAAATGCATTTTTATATTCATAGTTGTCCCAAATTATGTTAAGGATATAAGCGATATCACATGGCATGAAGGCCTCAGTATTTGTCCTCTGCAGTATTGAGAATCGAACCCACAACCTTCAGTTTGCAAGTCTAACGCTCTAACCATCAAAACCCCGGTCTTCCGTGTGACTGGTGGAGATACTGTCCACTATACTAATGAGGAGTTAGTATCAATCTTGTAAATAGAGGATGATGAGATTTTATAATATGTTTTAACTTTTCCAATTGTTCTTGATTAAAAAGCTTTTATTTAAAACATTCAATGTATTTTATTGCATTTTCACTATCTTTCAAAATTTGGGGTCAGTGAGACTTTTTTGACAGAAAGAAATTAATACTTTTATTTGGAAGTTTTTTTTAAATAAATACTGTTATTTTGAAATTCTGCTCAATGAATCCTGAGAAAAATGTATCACAGTTTCCATGAAAATATTATGCACAATTTCCCAAAATGTATGATACAAAATATTTCTTAAACGGCAAAATCAGCATATTAGCAATGCTATTATATGCTATTATCATGTGACACTGAAGAATTGGAGTAATGATGCTGAAACTTCAGCTTTGCCATCACAGGAATAAATTACATTTCAAAAATGTATTAAAATACAATAAAGTTATTTTAAATTGTAATAAAATTTCAGAATATTCATAGTATATTTGATCAAATAAACGCAGCCTCGGTGAGCATAAGAGACTTCTTTCAAAAACATTAAAAAGTCTAACCAACCCCAAACTTTTGAATGGTAGTGATTTGTTGTGCGTATTAAAGTTGCAGTAAGCGTTTTCTGGTAAATGATGTTGACATTTGAAATCTCCAAAAACAAACACAACCCAACCCAAAAGGAAAACCCTATCTTGATTCCTCCGCCCCCACATTCACAGTTCACACACACGTTATGCAACACAGGCAATGACTATAGTGGAATCTGCTGTGGGGATGTGAAACCGAGGGGATGATATCATGATTAAGTGAAAACAGTTTGTGTCGCTATGATAATTCAAGTCAAATGTTTAATAGCAATTTAGCTCCTCTACTCATTTGTTGGCAAATTCCAAAATTCTATCCCAAAAAAAGAAAAGATCATAACACAATAGTAAGTAATATATCACAAATGAGACAAGAAAGGGTTATAGCGATCACTAAAAGGGGAACCAAAAGAAAAGAAAAACCATACATTAGGAGTATGTAATCTCACTTTTCTGACACACTTTGGGAGCAGATGCTTGAAACGGGCAGTGGAGGCTTAGACGTTCCAGGCTAATAATAATGCTATGAGCAAACAAGTGAACATGGTTAATGAGTATATTCAAGTAAAGACAGCATATCTTAGTTCTGTGAAAAACCTCAGCAAAACAAACTCGAAACCAATTTGTGTATCGAGAAGCAATAAAGCAACCTCGGCGTCCGTTTTCAGGACTTCCTGCTCCTTAAAGGGTTAGTTCACCCAAAAATGAAAATTATCCTATAACTTACTCATCCTCGGTGTATATGACTTTCTTCTTTCAATCCAAACACAATCAGAGTTATATTAAAAATACCCTCGCTCTTCCAAGCTTTATAATGGGATTAAATGTTAACAAAAAAAAAATAAAAGGCCAAAAAAGCGCTAGCCTGGTTCTACCAGACTCTCGTACATTTCATTTGTAGAGTCTGGCCTCTCTCCATTGACAAGCGTTAACTTCCTTGTATGCGGGTACTCTGTTGAAGTTTAAAACTATTGGATCTGCCCAGAGTCACTCTGGATCTGCCATAACCAATCGCTAACGTTTGGTCGTGACGTAACCCTATACTCAAACTAGCGCACGACCTCAACGTCATCGTTCTCAGCCACTCCCTCTGTTTGCTGATTGGACCGGTAAAAAAATGATCGGAGAAAACCAAAGAATACACCACAATCCCAAACGTAGTACTGAAGGGAAATAAAATTGAGCAGAAGTACGCAGGAGGGCGGAGCCAGGCTAAAAAAGCGCACCCATCCATCATAAACGTAATCCAGCTCCAGTGGGTTAATAAAGGCCTTCTGAAGCGAAGCAATGCGGGGTTTTTTTTTTTAAAGAAAAATATCAGTATTTATCCGGCCGTACACAAGTCTGGTTCCGGCGGAAAGGTGACCTCTGACCTCTTGTGCACTGAGTTCTCTCTCCTCCTCCATCATGAGTGTATACGCCCCTTACTGCTGATTGGCTACAAGTGTGTTTTGGTGCTCAGTCTGATCTACTTTTCAACAGCGTATTTCAAAAATCACTTACTGCACCTTTAAGTGTCTTTCTTGCCTAACTTTTTCACCTTTTCCCAAGACAAAAAAAAAAAAAAAAGCATAATTTTGTATTCATGTTCATTTATGTCTTTCAACTTTCATGTCTTCCTCATTTTCACGTGCTTCTGTCAGTCTGTGTGTTGCATTTATTTTTTTTGGTTTAATTTTCAATAAATCTCTCCAGTGTCTTCATGTCTTTGTGCTCTCAGTACACGCTGTGCTCTCTTAGGAGAGGGGAAAGGTATTGCTTTCATGTTTTTTGGGGGGAACTCAAGTTACTCAAGGATATAGGACGACATGCTTTAACTTAGTGTTTGTGTGTGCTTGCGTATATTAGTGGCAAGAGTGTCTGTGTGTGAAGTGTGATGTTAGAATTTTTTTTTTATTCTTGGGGTTTTTAGTTAGAAGTAATATTTTTAGTAGGCGCAGCTTGTGTCAATAAATGTATCTGGTTCATGAGCTGTGCTGTATGATTCATATCTGTTTCCTGTTGTTCTTACAGTTAGAGGATGACATCGTCGCCAAGCCCAACTATTTTGCAACCATGAAAAACTTTGCCCTTCAACTCGCCACTGAGGACTGGATGATCCTTGAGTTTTCACAGCTGGGCTTCATTGGTGTGACACTTATGTTTTTAATATCTTTATTTGTTTAATATGTACAGCTATTCAGATATCACTTTAATTGTCATCATTTATTCACCCTCATGTTGTTCCAAACCTGTATGACTTACTTTATTCTGTGGACCACTGAAAGAGATTTTAAAGAATGATCCCACTGCTCTTGGCCATACAACAGAGGCACACAGTGTCCAGGAGATATCAAGCCCCAAAAAGCACCATAATAGTGTTTCATATATATTTGAGTTACATAAACATTCTTCAAAAACATTTCTTTTGGTTACACTTTATTTCGATGGTCCAATTTAGACATTCTAGATTCTACTAACTATAAGTAACTTTGCAACTACATGTCAACTAACTCTCATTAGAGTTTTACTAGACTGTTGGGTTAGGTGTTAGTTTGGTTTAGTAATATAAGTTGACATGTAGTTGTGAAGTTACTTCTAGTCAGTAGAATGTCTGTTTGCGGACCATCAAAATAAAGTGTTAGCAGATATTAATAAGACATTCTACTAATACTCTAATGACTGTAGTTGACGTAGTTAAAAGGGTATTTATGGTTTGTAGAATGTCTAAAGTGGACCATCAAATTAAAGTGTTACCCTCCTGTTGTGTCCCACTGAGGAAAGAACAGGTTTGGAATGACATGAGGGCGAGTAAATGAAGACAGAATTATTGTTTGAGTGAACCATCTCTTTAAGACTTCCTGTCATTTGTTGTAAATCCACTTGCGTCAGTAAAAAATGTATTTCTTTCAGAAAAGTTTGTTCAGCAAGGATGTGTTAAATTGATCAAAAGTGACATTAAAGTCATTTACTGTCACAAAAGATTTCTATTTCAAATAAATGCTGTTCTTTTGAACTTTCTGTTCGTCAAAGAAACCTTAAAAAATGTATCACGGTTCACACATAAATATTAAGCAGCACAATTGTTTTCAACACTGATAATAATGTTTCTTGAGCATCAAATCAGCATATTAGAATGATTTCTGAGGGATCATGTGACCTGATTTATTAAAACAGAAAAGAGTTATTTTAAACTAATAATATTTCATATACATTTTTTTTTATCAAATAAATGCAGCCTTTGTCTTAACTTGGTTTGTCCCAAAATTTTGAATGAATTTTTTTTTTTTTTTCTTCTTCTCTCTCTCAGGTAAAATGTTCCAAGCCCCAGATCTAAATCTGATTGTGGAGTTTATCTTCATGTTTTATAAGGAGAAGCCCATTGATTGGCTGCTAGATCACATACTCTGGGTCAAAGTATGCAACCCAGAGAAAGATGCCGTAAGTTAATACTCTCTGCCTGCGAGTGTCTTTCTGTGACCATGAGAGGCTTTTAGCAGAACGGGAACTTTTTTTGTGTGTGTTTTTCTTATTTATTTTTCTTTCTCTCTACAAACACACACACACATTATGCCACTATTTATAACTTTTACCCTATTTTCATTCCTTCGTTCTTACAGTTTAATGTACGTGTCCTCCTCATTTTTTCTCTCTTCAGAAACACTGTGAGAGACAGAAGTCGAGTCTGCGCATTCGTTTCAGACCCTCTTTGTTTCAGCATGTAGGCCTGCACTCCTCCCTTGCTGGGAAAATCCAGAAACTGACGGTAACTCTTATTTCATGATTGTTATTTTTTTCTAGCCACTCTTTACACCTAGTATAAACATTCTTGGATGACCTAACCAGCAAAGTTTAAAACCCTTGTTTTAGCATAATGGATAATTGACAAGCCAGTAGATGGACCTTCATTTGTTATCCAGAACAAATTATTGTTTGCTTTACAAATGTAGTTTTAGTGATCATTGTCCAAAACCTGTAGCTGACAACTTGTGATCAGATCTGACAACTGTCAAATCTTTCATCTTTCACTGTAAAAAGAAAAAAGAAAAAAAAGTTGTTTCAACTTAAAATTTTAAGTTTAGTCAACTTGAAATGTGAGGTTGTACTAAGTGACTTAAGAAATTTGAGTTGACTAAACTTTGCAGCACGAACACTTACTTTTTTAAGCTGAAACAACAGTGTGCTCTTAAAGTTTGATTCTCTTCCATACAAAGCTTCCTGTTATCTTATAACATCTCGTCTTACCCCTGTATCCTGTTTTCTTTTGACAAACTTTCTTTTTTTTCTTGAATAGCTGAACTTTTCCCAAATCTAGTTAGCTGTGTTTACTTTTAAGGACTGTTATAAATCAGCCTGGCCATCAGCCATACTTCCTGTTGACTTAAGTCATAACTTCCTCTGTCTTTTACTCTGTCAGGATAAAGATTTCCTGAAACCTCTACTGCATAAGATTCACGTGAACCCACCGGCGGAGGTGTCCACTTCTCTTAAAGTGTATCAAGGCCACACGCTTGAGAAGACCTACATGGGCGAGGATTTCTTCTGGGCCATTACTCCAATGGCTGGAGACTATGTCTTGTTCAAGTTTGATCGGCCTGTCAACATAGAAAGGTCAGTCTGTCTGCGACTGAGAGAGATACACAGACATTTACAGGGATGGGCGGTAATGATGGCCTGATGACCTGGGGCTGGTGTGAGAGAGGTTCTGGCCAAACTAAAGAGCAGTGCTGCATTTAGACGTATTGCTGTAATTCACCATTCATACACACACCCAAATTATTTCTTTTTGTAATCTTCACCTTCTCCTAAAAGTGATGTTCACTGAGCTCGAATCAGGAGACATCATTCACACGTCTCCATATCTCACTGCCCTCACAGGGGAGGAGAGGTGGCTAATGAGAAGCTTCTAAAATAAGACGCGGTAACCAAAAACCTCTGGAGAGGAAGGCAGAGAGAGGTGTAATGGAGAAAACATTGCTGAGCAGATGCACAGATCTCCATGAAATTAGATTTCTTGCTTTATTTGAAAGACTGATTTTTATTTATTTATTTTGCTGGCCAAATCTGGGTCAGTACATCAAATTCAGATTTTTGGTTGCCCTGCCAGTAGTGCCCGTATTTTTAGCATCGAGTCTGTATGTGTGTCAGAAAACATGGTAACATTAGTTAATGCATTCAATTAGCAATACATTTGTTACAGTATTTATTAATCTCTGTTAATGTAAGTTAATGTTAGCTCATTAAATAATATGAACAAACTTTGGATTTTAATAATGTATTAGCAAATGTTAAAAAATGAACTAATGTAACAAATGCTTTGGAAGTGTTTTCATAGTACCAGTGTAGTTCATGTTAGCAAAGGAACCTTACAGTAAAGTGCTAACAAAAATACATTTAGAATTGACTTTAAATGTTAAGTTTTCTTTTAAGTTTACGACAAATTATTTATTTTGAAATGAGTCAAATTGCAATTTGTAAAAACACTCATCTATGTCAGCCAACTGGATATTAAGTTGATGACACTTAAAAATAAACAGAATTCTGTCATCATTTACTCATCTTCATGTCATTCCAAACCTGTTTGACTTACTTTCTTCTGAGGAACATGAATGCTTTCACTGTGTCTGGGATGGCAGATATCGATTACCTAGAAGCCTATGAAGGAGTGATCCAGCTGTCAGATTTCATCAAAAATATCTTCATTTGTGTTCCGAAGATGAACGAAAGTCTTACGGGGTTGGAACAACATGAGGGAGAGTAATTGCTGACAGAATTTTCATTTTTGGGTGAACTAACCCTTTAAGCATTTTTCAAAATATCTTGTTTCATGTTCTACAGAAAGAAAGTCATACAGGTTTGGAATAACAGTAAAAAAAATTAATGAACTGTCTCTTAAAATTTCTGTTTAGTACAAAAAAAAAAAATGTATCACAGTTTCCACAAAAATATTAAGCAGCTCAACTTTTTTTTTAACGTTAATAATAATAACAAATGTTTCTTGAGCATCAAATCAGCATTTTAGAATGATTTCTGAAGGATCATGTGACTCTGAAGACTGGAGTAATGATGCTGACAATTCAGCGTTCAATCACAGGAATAAATTACATTTTAAAATATATTTGATATATTTTAAATAAATATATTTATTTTAAATTGTAATATTTTAAAGTATGACTGTTTTTACTGTATTTTCAAAGGCCCAAAACTCTCTCGCACTGGTCCTGTAACATCAAGCATGGGACAGAGAGATGATGAGTACTTCAGATCAAGACTGTCTGTCCGCATCTATATCCGTTCAAATGTTTCTTGTCTTGAGTAGAAGCAGTGCTGACCAGATGGAAGTGTCATTTTACTTACGTGTGACTGTATTTAATTATCAGCTCAAGTAGGGGCCTGTTTAGAGTCCCCTTATCTGTGTGCATGCCAGTGTGTGTTCAGTGTAAGTTAGACTCTTGTCCATGTCCTGCCAATGTTTGTACATGCGTGTTGACGAATATTCATGAGTTTGTGCCTGTACATGCATATTCATTAACAATCAGCCTTTGATTGGCAGGTTCCTTTTTCGCAGTGGAAACCAGGAGCACCCAGGAGACAAAATCGAGAACACTACTGTCGAGATCCTGCCATTTTCGGTAAGAAAAAAAAAAAAAAAAAAAATTATATTTCCATGGTTTCCTCTAAATGTCCAAACAAGCCCCAGGTGACAGAGTCTAACATCAGCAGGTTGACAGGAATATCTGGTGTAGGTCTCCTGTGTACGCTGCCACCAGGGCTCATTTCAGTCCATCGCAGGTTGAGCTACCGTGGTAATGAGGCAGCGTACTGCCATCCTGCTGTGATACAGAGCTTAAAAAGCCTTCAAAAGGGCTTTGATGTTTGTTTTTGAAGACTTTCCTTGAATAAATGAGGCCGGTAATACATCCGAGTTTGTGTAAATGGGTTCGTGTGCTTGGTTTTACTTACTTTTTTATCATGATATACAAACAATGCTCTCACAGTTGTGTAACATTGTTAAGCATAGCGCTGGTCCCTTGCACACAGGCTCTTTAAGTGCTTCTAAATGAGGATGCTATCTCTTGCAGGACACTGAGGTGAAGACCAAAGAGAAATATAAACGGACAGAAGATCGCTTCTATAAACTTGGTGAGTTATTACATGCACGCTCAAATCAGCAGTTTTGCACTTGAAGCAAATTATTGTGCTTTGCTTGCAAATAGGGGAGACCATTGACTCTTTAAAGGGTCTCTTTTACAAAGTCTTGATTTTGTTTTTGGGTCTACTAGTATAGGTTTTCATGCCTAAATGTTCAAAAAACAATATTTTTCCAATTTTTTCAGTCTGTCAGTAACTAGTTTAGTTCCTGTCTCTATAAAGCCCCTCCTTCTGAAAAGCACAATGTGCTCTGATTGGTCGGCTGGACCAGTGTGTTGTGATTGGTCAACTGCTTCAAGCGTGTTTCTGAAATGTCACAGCCCTTACCTTAACTGCAAGTTTCAACACACTACTAATGCAACTCAACCAGGCCTTGCCCCCTATTATTTTGCATTATTTTGCATATGTTTTGGGCTCTTTATTTAAATAAGGAATATTGTGCCATGCAAGTTCCTGATAGAAAACTCAAGACTACAACTGAGGCGTTTCAATGAGTTCAGAAACAGTGATTACTTATATAGTGAATAACTTTTTGTTTTGTGACTTAGCAGACCTTCTTCATCATTACACTGCAACTTTACACACTAAAGCAATTTATGCTTTTTTACAATGATAACAATTATTCAGCATATGCTCTTACTTTGTTTTTTATTTATGTCTTTAGATCATGTGACCATGTTTTTAAATGTAAGCTTATATCTGTTTTATCACAAACATGATTTGCAAATGCTAACACTTGAACTGGTAGCTACCATACACTGTTTTACTAGACCATGGGTTCAGTAAGATATTTAGTTTTTATATTTTTAATAGAAAACTGCATTTATTTGCATGATACCACATTAAAACAGTAATATTGTGAAATATTATTACAACTTAAAATAACTGTTTTCTATTTCATTTTTTTTTTAAATGTAATTTATTCCTGTGCATTTTTTTTTCAGCTAAAAGTTCAACAGAACATCATTGATTTTAAATAGAAATCTTTTGTAACATTAGAAATTTCTTTAGTGTCACTTTTGATCAATTTAATGCATCCTTGCTGAATAAAAGGTTTTTTTTTTTTTTTATATTGTTCCACATTTTTTGAACAGTAGTGTAGGTCCCAAAAGTACTTTAGCTTTCAAAACACAAAGCTAAAAAGAATCATTATTTATATATATACCCAGTATACACCATTACAACCTTCAGGAAACCGTTGAAGACACACCTCTTCCAATAACTAAACCACATAACCTTTTTTTTTTTTCTCTGCGGGTTTTTTTTTTGTTTGTTTGTTTTTTTTTTTTTGCTTTTTTTTCCCTGCTGTCTGCTTACTTGGCATTGCAGTATTTCAAGTGTTGTTCTCTTGTTCAAATTGCTTCTGATTTTCTTTATTTGTAAGTCGCCTCGGATAAAAGTGTCTGCTAAATGAATATTGTAAAATATTACAATCGCTCCTATTCTCCCCTTTTAATGTAACAATATTTCTTTCTTCAGCTCAGTTTGAGAAAGGACTGGCAGAGGGGACGGTTGAGCCCGCCTTTAACCCTGTGGTGGCTGTGCGTCTGACGGTCCAGAAAGACTCCGCCGTGTGGGCGATTATTAGCGAGGTCTGCTTGCTTCCTCTGCTTTAGACCAGTCTAGGGTTGGGCAGTATATCAAAGTATATGCTAGCAGAGATTTTGCTGTATTTTTACTGTTGCAGGTTGCATTATATTCATTATTATTGGTTTTGTTTTAATTCAAGTATTGCATAATGTGAGACTCTTTTTGAACTGATCCAGACTTAACATTTATTTGTTATTTTGGTATTTAATCTTACTAATCTTATCTTTTGCTGTACACAAATGGCTCGTTTCCACCAAGCGGTACGGTACAGTACAATACAGTACGATTTGGAACGGTAAACCCTAATCCGGCTTGTGTTTCCACCGCCAACAGTACCTTTACTTGATAGGCGTGGTGTAGCCTATGCCGGAAAGAAGCGATCAACGTCATTTTCGACATTGTAAACAACAATGGATGACATAGGGCCTACAGATCTTGTTCTTGCTTCTCGCCGTGTTTGTCACATGAAGACAAGCGCTGACATTAGGCGTTTCTCAATACCAAGTACGCAAAGTTCGGACTTCCTAAGTCCGACTCAGGAGAATGACTCCCGAGGCCGCGAGTCCGGTAATTCTGCAAATGGAACAGCTGTGTTTTTTTGAAAGCGCCACTCAGCTCGCTCTGCTACTCCGGTTATCTCTGTATGTATATTAAAAAATGGCGCCTCTTATGTTGTCATTCCCCTTGTAGCATGCGCAAGTGACAATACTCTGTCAACCAATCAATGTTTAACCCTTTAGCACCGTACCACTGTACTAGGTACCCCAACGGAAGGGTGGTGCGGTACGGTCCGGCATTTTTGTTCCATTCACAACTTTTGACAGTGGAAACGGAAATAATTGCGTACCGTACTGTACCGTACCACTCAGTGGAAGCGAGCCAAAAGATATCTTATGTGCCCAAAACCAGAACATGTTTTTGGATTTGCGTAGATGATGATGTTAAAGTTCTTCATAGATCTGGTTTCTGTCTCTTGTCAGATCCATATCAAGAGGATACCTGGATAACTAGCTGAATGTGTCCAGTGGTTGAGACCCGCTGGTCATCTAGACAGGGACGTGCTGCTCGCATCTACAGCGCTTCAAGAGTGACCGTGACATTATATCAGAGCGTGGAGGAACCCTTGCTCTTAAACTTTACTTTTTTGTCATTTCGTCTTCCTCTGGTACCTTCGCCACTCTCTCTTCTCATCTACTTGGCTTTCCCTTCTGTCGTCAGACTTTGTTTTTTCCTTTTACTCTTGCCTGAATTCTGTTGCGTGAATGTGACTACTACTGTACAGAAAAAGACACTTTTTGACAGAATGTTTCCAGACACTGAATTTGTGTCGTGAAGAATTGCAATCATTGCTGTCATGAAGGTGTGAAGTTCAGGATTCGAGGCTGCACCCAATGCTGGAGAAAATGTCCCCTACTGATGAAGAACGTCCTCAGCGCTCTGCCGGCCTGGACTGTAACTGGCCTCAAACCCTGGGTCAGGTGACTACGGCTGGAAGATGAGCGAGTAGGGCGACAGAAACGTCAACTTTTTATTTTATTTCGGTATTAAATCTTTTTTAGGTTTTTGTTTTAGGATGTTGATGTTGGCCCTCTGTTAAAGACATTTTGAAAAACCAGTTTATTATTTTATTGACTACTTTGCCAAAATCTAAAAAGATATTTCTTAAAACGAACAGCATATCTTAGGCCTCTACCTGGTCAACACAAGTGGATTTTCCTCGGTCAATTTATTGTCTACCAATCAATAATGGCTTTCAATCAGAAGGTTTTTTTTTAATTGCTGTTGTTCTTGTTATTATTATGACGATCTATGAAGGTGAATTAATTTATTTGAAATAAATCTTTAATTTCTACAAGAAGTAAATGCTTTTATATTCATTTTGGCTTGAAGTCGAGTGAAGATGGTTGATGTTTGTATCTTTGTGTAGTTCAGAGGGGTGCAGGGCCGCCCACCTCTGTGCCTTAACATCCAGCGTCCCTTGAGGGCCTGGTAAAGGACTGCCTTGCACCCTGCCAAAACGCTTAAATCATAGAATAGGACAATTTGTTATATGCTTGATTTAAGTGGGATGTTTTAAGTTTAGAGCATGAATCGTCCATATTTGTGTTCCAGAATCTTTCGTGTTTTCATTTGTTCATTGAGCATTTTCAATTTCATTTTCATTTCAAACATCTGCTTTCAGTCAGAAAATGTTCTTCTTTCTATGCTGTATCAAGAGTATCTGAATGTTCAGTGAGTTATGATTAAGGCCAGATGGAATCTGCTGATCTTTTTTTTTTCTGGTGGTAAAATGTGAAGCTGAGGGTATTGAAAGCACAATATACTTGTGGGACCCTTAAGGGACATGATGATTGGGAAAATGAGATTGTATTTCAGCTAAAGACTACATTTCAATGCTTTTGCGAGCAAACGCAAAGTTTCTCGGGGAACGCAATACTTTGGCGAGAGAACGTCGTACGAAGTGGGAGGAAAAAAATATATTTCAATGCTTTTTTCGAGCAAATGAAAAGTTTGTCAGGGGAACGCAATACTTTTGTGAGAGAACGCAAAAAAAAAAAATATGATTGAAATAACTTGAGCTGGGAGGAAAAACTATAATTCAATGCTTTTGTGAGCAAATGCAAAGTTTCTCAGGAGAACGCAATACTTTTGTGAGAGAATGCAAAAGTTTTGCCAGGCAATGCAAAGTTTCTCGGGGAACGCAATATTTTTTAAATATAATTTCAAACAAACAAACGCAATAAGCACTGAAGCATAAATTTTACCTCCCGTCGCATATTTATTCCCATCACCATGTCCGCTTAAGGCACCGTCACTACCAAATAACCACAATATGTAAAAGCGTGTAGAACTTTGAGTGACAGCGTTCAAAGTTCTACATGTGCAGATTCTGTGTGGGCCTGGTCTGAAGCAAAATGTTACCAGAACCATAGATTTATAATGGAAATTGAATGGAACAGCTACATTTCAGTTGTAATAAGTGTGCTGCTTTCAACACATGGATTTATTACATTGTAAAGCTAAGGTTCTTATTTGTTTTGCTTGTAGCTCCTGGCGTAGTAGAGACTTGGTTTTGAATGAACTGCTGTACAGATTTCCAAAGTGCTCTCATCTCATGTGATTGTATATATCTTTAATAATATGGAAGTTTTAGTTCAGCCTGGCATAATGTATCATTGTGGAATCATTGATGCTTCAAGTTTCAGAGCATATCCTTTATCCTTAGTTGCATACACCCTCCTCTTTGTGACTACTTGGAGCTGCTTGTGAATTGCAGTACTTGAGAAATGTGTGTTTTGTAATAGAAAGCCAATGTACTGTCATAGCATTTGTTTACAGTTTGTTTATGACCTCTCCTGAGAGGAGAGACTGAGGTAGATGCTTGATCTGACATGGAGCACTGTATCACCCTTCTTTACATGCTCATGTGACGTGACTTCTTGGGAATGGACAAGTGAAAACACAAGTGAATTTCAGTGTTTTGCCATATTGCTGCCTTTTTTTTATTTTAAATTGCTGCAGATTTGCTCTCAGTGATCTGTTTCCACACCTGTTATTGCACTGAAAGATGGATTTTTATCTGTTGCTCTCTATTAAACTCCCATGAGGCGTTTCTCATCTGGGATGTCCATCTTGAAATCCACCCTTCAGTCATGCATTGAGATGAATCAGACATGAAACATGCTCCTCTTGTATGGTGCATTGTAGTCTTTCATGTGCCTTCATCTGTCTTTCTCCAGCTCTGACATTGATTTGAATAAACTGTTCCAAAATTAACCAGTCTTGACATACTTCATCATTTTCTGCATCTATAGTGTCTCCCTCATTGCATCTTACACATTTATTTACCATGCAACCGTGAGTGACATTTTCATGCTTTGAAAAGGTAGGCTAGATTGTGATGTGACATTAACATGTATGATTTATGTCATTTTAGGGCCTAAACTATATTTTCTTAATGCAGTTATTGTATTATAATAAATGTCATGCACAGTGGCCTCACAAAGTCATACTTAAAATCTGTGAATGTTCATTACATTAGACAACAAAATATCAGGCACCATCTGCAAACATATGTGCTAGAAATAACTTTTTGTGAGCCTTTTTTGCTGTGTCTTAACCACCTGGACTAACTATAAAAATGTTCCACTAACATCTGACAAAAATAAATTGTCCAAACTCTTGTCTTATAAACCTACATATATTTTTGTGAAACGTTTTTCTTTAAGTGTGCTTGCGCCGCATTTCTTTGAAATAACTGCCACGTGGTTTGACAATTAATCTAAAGCAATGAAATGCATGTAGCCTATCTTTAAGTGTGGTTTAAAGGGATAGTTCACCCAAAAATAAAGATTTTACTCACCCTCAAGTTGTTCCAAACCTGTATGAGTTTCTCCTGCTGAACACAAAATAATATATTTTAAAGAATGTTGGTAGTATATAGCCATTGACTTCCATAGTAGGAAAAAAAAAGAGAAAGGAGAAAGAAACTCATACAGGTTTGGAACAACTTGAGGGTGAGTATATGATGACAGAATTAAAAAATTTTGGGTGAACTATCCCTTTAAGTGTACAAATATTTTTGAGGACAAAATCGTTCTTTTAGCGCCATCTTCTGGTCAATGTAAATACTTTGCACTGCTACAGGGACAGTCAAATTCTTAATAAAATAACTTCAATTCCCACAACGCACTTCGGGTCCACTTCCGCTCATACGTCATATTTAACATGGCCGCTTTCATAATAATCTCACATTTGACTTATCAGTAGCTTGTTTTGCTCTTTTTGCCATATTTCTCAATCCATATTTCTCTTAAACTCATTTGGATGAAAGCGCTACAGAATGCCCAAATATTACGAAGATAAAGAGGAAGATGGCCGCGCCTGCGCTGGAGTAAGAGAGGATTTCAAAACATGTCTCCTTCAGCATGACTGTGTGGTGAAGGTAATATCACAACACATATGGATCATTCCTGTTATATTGGGTGATATATAAAACTCAAAATTTAAAAAATGGATACTATAGTAGTTTTACAATATCACAATTACATAAACATGGTCTAAATAATTTAATTACTTTGGTTTTAGCGAATGATTTTTTTCAAATGACAATACACGTACATCACGGAGTCGTCTATTTGATGTGCGTGTTTACGTATTTTTCAGTGTTTGCTCATCTGCATAGGCCTACGTCTTTTAGGACGTTTTCTGTCAGATGTCAGTTAGAAGTTTAGAAGATGTGGACCCTGGTGCGTCATCCTATACATTGCCACCAAGTGGCAAGCCGTTGTGTGGCGATTTTTTTTTTTTTAATATCCACTCATTCGTTATATCCTAGGAGACTCTTGCAGGTAAAAAAAAACAAAAAACATCTAATGAGTCATATCACAGTGAAACTTTCCAAGAATTGATTTTAGATTAATCTAAAATTAATCATCTGTCCACAATAGTGGACCTCACGCATCTATGGCTATATTTTAGCTACAATTCATACTATTACTGTGACTGTTGTTTTTGAAAATATTGGGTCTAACTTTTTTTTTTTTTTTTTTTTTTACTGAAAATACATGTATTTGTGTTATTAGAATGTAATTTGCATTAACATCAAAAAAGCAATGTGATTACATAATGCGTGACTTGTAATGCATGACTTTACTCATTACATCAAAAACGTAATCTGATTACGTAATGCACATTACTTTACTCGTAACATCAAAAAGTAATCTGATTACGTAATGCGTGTTACTTTAAATGCATTTCTTGTTAGATCAAAAAGTAATCTGTTTACGTAATGCATGACTTTACTCGTTAGATCAAAAAGTAATCTGATTACGTAATGCACGTTACTTGTAATGTGTTACTTTACTCGTTAAATCAAAAAGTAATCTGATTACCATGAATTACTTAACTTGTTAGATCAAAAAGTAATCTGATTACATAATGCACGTTACTTGTAACATATTACTTGTAACGTCAAAAAAGTAATCTGATTGCGTTATGCATGTTACTTGTAATGCGTTACCCAAAACACTGCTCATTTCGGATGATCGCTAGGTTTTCTCAAAGGAGAGCTATGTTGGAAATGTGTCCATCTCGAACATAATCAGAATTATCAGCTAATAGGGGTAAATTGTACAATTGGGGGAGCATCTGAGTTGGGTTTCCACAGTTGTACCTTGACAGGCTGTAGAGATCGTTGATGGAATCTCGTCCTCGTGTTCTGATATCAAAGATACGCAAAGTTCAACTTGTATGAAGTTCAATTGCCTTTGCAGTATTTCACATTTATATATATATATATATTTGACTATTTTTATAGTTTTCACATGATTTTATATCATTTTATTGATTGGTTAAGTTATAATAAACACAATATTGCTTTATGTATTAGCATAAATTTATGTTTAACACAGTATCTCTAAAATTTTAACCATAAACGCATGCTGTCCACTCAAGTGGACTTTTGAAAATCTCTTGTGTAAAAAACAAACAAAAAAAACCCTTTCAAATCTTGTTTTTCATGCCCTAAGAGCAATAAAAACACATAGGAGAGAAAATCCTGACTGAGGTTATCATAATTCATGCATGAAAGGGTTAATATGTGATTTAGAATGTATGTAAAACTGACATCTTAAAGAGGTCTATCAGATGCTTTCCAGATTAAGTGGTCTTTAACAGACATCTTGCAGACGTACGTTTGCTATCTGGGGCCACTGAATGACATACTAGGCGTTTGTTTTTGATTCCTTCATAACATTCTGATGTCTGGTGTGGTGTACACCAAGTTCAAAAGTTACTGTTAATAAAAAAAGTGCAGTCAGTAGCAAGACCTACAAAATACCTAAAGCTCACTGGCAGAACGTAAACAGATGTTATTTCCCCCCAGCTGTGTCTAAGTGTGTGCTGGTCTCTGTTGTGTCCACAGGAAGGTAAGAAGCCCAGTGAGTGTCTGAAGGAAGGACATTGCAAAGGCTTGCAGGTGGCTTTCTTTGAGTGCAAGAGATCCATGGTCAGTTTCCAATTTCATTTTTCCTTGGGGGAAAAGTTCTTTGATAGTCTTTTGGGGCTTGGTATCGACACAGATTTCACGAATCAATTTAATTTTCTGATTCATAAGCTCTTGATTCAATGTGATGCGTTTGAATATATATCAGTATATATAGTACATGCACATTTTTCTTAATGAAATCAGACTCTCAAAACTAATGCTGTAAACTAGCCTATACAGGGAATCCTGTCAGTTGGTACATTACTATAATATAAAATGATACAAATAACAACAGATTGGATCGCTATTCATTTCAATTGCTATTTGGCTATTTATTTTTTAGATTCAATCATCAACACTCAAATAAAAGCAGAAATTTTGAATGATATAATTATGTTTCTACACCAATTAATTGTTGAAGTATAAACTTTTAAACGGCGGCCGCCTTGGAATACCATTACACACAAATGTGTTCATCTTTCTGTACCACGTTATTAGCATTTGTACTGTGGTACAGATTATTTTAGTATCTTTGAGATGCTATTATAATTATTAAACGAAATAATGAATTAAACTTATTTCAGGTAGTTGCCAAAGCAACATAAGTTCAAGTTGTTTTAGATTTATTTTGTTTCAATTAACATTTTGGGAGTACTTTATCTTACAGTCCTTTTCTGCATATACATACTATGTATTTATTTTTTATAGTAAAAAGTGCATGTACTGTAACTAAAATCCCTTTCTTTTTATTACAGCTGGACACCCGATCTCGATTCAGAGGCAGAAAGGGAGACTGAATAACCCTGTGTTTTGTATGAAGATGACAAGACCTAAGAAAAAGCTTTCTTGTAATCTTGTAAATATTCTGCTTTTTAAGCACATTTTTCTTGTGGAAAATAGTTATCCTTCAATCATGATGCTCATGAGTGCACCAACATCAGAATTCATCGAATAAAATGTCTTTCCAGTTCTGAATGATTTCTCATTTAATCACTGCATCCACAAACTAAAACAATATCCAATAGTAGTTTATTAAAATGCATATCCCATTAAACAGGTGTACGTCATTCAAACCAATTTACTGTGTGACAAATGTTTTCATGATTTGAGTAAAAAAAAGATTTGATTAAATGTGTGACATTGATGAGGGAATGTTGCCAGTATCAAACAATTGTCAACAAAGATGTTGCTAAAATAATCTAGTAATAACATCATCCAATTATGGACATGGCTGCAAACGAACATTTATTTCAAAGCATTCATCATGAGCACTTTAAACCTCTCCAAATCCACCTTCTTCAAGATGTAGACTTTGTGAGTCTTCTTCAGAAGGCCAAGGTGATCTACAACCATCATTCCCCGGCAGTGGTTCCCCGCCAGCTCCACAGTGACCGCTCTGTGTTGGGTTTCAACAATATATTTCTCGTCTATGGCCGCTGCCATGGCATAGGAGTCACAGGAGATGAATCCCTGCCCCGCCACCAGCTCCTTCTCAATCCTCTCGCTCCGGCTGGACTCCATGCTGTGCTTAAAGATCTGCTTCATAAAGCGAGCCTTATCTGTGTCCTGGGCCAGCCAGCCATCACAGAACTCCTGAAACACAAATGCGCAAATATTATATGACAAAGATGCTGTGTATACAAGAAAACACCAACAGTTGTATTTACATTATACACAATCATCTATTTAGGTTGTTATATATATTTTTTAAGACATGAGGATCTCACCCAGGGTAATTTACTGTGACAGGTGAACTCCCAGGTTGCAATGTAAGTTGGGCAAATGAATTCATTCAGGACAATATAAGCTGCTTCAGGATCAGCTGCAAAGTTGAACTCTCCACACACAGTGGTGTTCCCACGAGCTAAAGAGAAGCGGTCGTTATTTTTCTAACCTGCTTGAAACATGTTAATATGGAAGACCAGCAATACAGATCAGATTGATAATAATGTTTGCATTTAAAGTGCTCATGATTCTGGTTTAGGGCTGGGCAATATTGCATTGCATAAAATTACTATTCATCCTTTGAAAAAATGTACACTACTGGTCAAATTAAGGAAGCAAATTAAGAAGAATTAAGAAACACAACTGTTTTCAACATTGATAACAACAAGAACCATTATTAATAACCGAGCACCAATACTAATTGAGCACCAAATCATCATATTAGAATGATTATTGAAAGATCATGTGCCACTGAAAAGTAATGATGCTGAAAATTCAGCTTTGCCATCACAGGAATAAATTACATTTTAAAATCAAAAAGAAAATAGTTTTAAATTGTAATAATAGTTCACAATATTACTGTTTTTACTGTATTTTTGAACAAATAAACACAGCCTTGGTGAGATTAAGAGACATCTTTTGTTCAAAAACATTCAAAAATCTTAATTATTACAAACATTTGACTGGTCGTGTTTATCTCTAGATTTCTATTTGTGCGTTGACATGGCTTAAAGGCCTTGATTCATTTTGTGTAAATTGTGACCATTTCCATTTATTTCATTGAGAGAAACCATCATTGCAGCTAAACTGACATCACTGCCGAGTAAAAGTTAAATCTTTTTAGATATTTACTTTGAACCAATTCATCAAAGCGGTCACATTAAACTTCACTGAAATAAATGAAACTTAACAGCTCTAATATTGGATATATTGCCCCATCCTATTCTGATATAACAGTACGTTTTAGGGACTCACAGTCTGTATTGCCACCCATAATGTAAAGGCCTTTGAGTTTCTTGGGAAAGGAGGGGTCCAGTTTCACCGCCAAAGCCACATTCGTCAGCGGAGCCGTGGCCACTAAAGACACCTTAGAGAAGCAGGAACAACACATGGTAAAATACTTGAAATGCATGTTATTTCCATTAATCAAATATTTGCAACTGTAGAATCATATACACCTCTCCAGGATTCTCATCGACTATTCGGATCATGGCGGACACGGCGCCCTCTTTCTGGACCAGTTCCAGACCAGGAGCTTGGGGGTCTGGGGCGTCCCCGAATCCATCTTTGCCATGAAAATCTCCAGCAGTGACGGTTTGCTCCAAGAGCGCTTTAGTCGTTCCACGAAATACAGGAATCTAAGAATTCAGAGACACAATCAGGTTTTCTGATTATGCTGTAAATGGCAGTCACATGCTGGATAAATACATTACTGTGCAGTAAGAAAAGTTACTCAGTTATTTGAGCTCAAAATATCTATGCAAACAGCTAGAATTATAACAGAATATATTTCTGAACATACAGAAATCCAGTATATATACAGGTGCTGGTCATAAAATTAGAATATCATCAAAAAGTTGATTTATTTCAAGAATTCAACTTAACAGGTGAAACTACTATATTATATAGACTCATTACATGCAAAGTGAGATATTTCAAGCCTTTATTTGTTATAATTTTGATGATTATGGCTTATAGCTTATGAAACCCACGAAATCAAAATCCCAGAAAATTAGAATATTACATGAAATCACACAGTAATTACAGAGTAATACCATGGTCATTGAACCAAGTTTTGGTTCTTTTGGCAGTGTGGGCCGGTGCAAATCCTGCTGGAAAATGAAGGAAGCATGAAGTGCTCTGGACATGTCCTGGTAGACGGCTGCGTTGACTCTGGATTTAATAAAGCACAGTGGACCAAAGTCCTCTTTTCTGATGAGAGCAAATTTTGCATCTCATTTGGAAACCAAGGTCCCAGAGTCTGGAGGAAGAATGGAGAGGCACACAATCCAAGATGCTTGAAGTCCAGTGTGAAGTTTCCACAGTCTGTGTTGGTTTGGGGAGCCATGTCATCGGCTGGTGTTGGTCCACTGTGCTGTCCACTCAACGCAGCCGTCTACCAGGACATTTCCAGAGCACTTCATGCTTCCTTCAGCAGACAAGCTTTATGGAGATGCTGACTTCATTTTCCAGCAGGATTTGCACCGGCCCACACTGCCAAAATAACCAAAACCTGGTTCAATGACCATGGTATCACTGTGTAATTACTGTGTGATTTCATGTAATATTCTAATTTTCTGGGATTTTGATTTCATGGGTTTCATAAGCTGTAAGCCATAATCATCAAAATTATAACAAATAAAGGCTTGAAATATCTCACTTTACATGTAATGAGTCTATATAATATATTAGTTTCACCTGTTAAGTTGAATTCTTGAAATAAATCAACTTTTTGATGATATTCTAATTTTATGACCAGCACCTGTATATATAAAGTATATATACAGTATACAGTATATATATATACACCTTGATATAACATATCCCCTGCTAATTCCCTAGACTTTTAAAAACAGTGAAGGGTCATTACGGTGCATAAGACAAAATAATTGCTGAATTAAAAAATAAATAAACCAGTTCAAAAGTTCACATATGCTTGATTCTTAATGCTGTGTCATTACCTAGATGATCCACATTTTTTTTTTCTTTTGAGCTGGTTGTTCATGAGTCCCTTTGTTAGTGCGGAGCAGAATGGTTCACCAATTTTTGCAGGTTGTCACAGTTACGCAAACATTGCACAATACTTGTAGGACATACTAATGGGTAAAAATATAAGCTCTTTGAAAAACCTCTGCATCAGGAAGTATGACATCAAATATTTACTAAATAAATAACTGACAAAAAGGAGCTAGTATTATAATTTCAAAGCCAGTATGCAATCAAAATTTTGCCTAATGACTTCATTGAAAATCCATGAAATATAAATTGACCTTTTTTATGGAATATTGCAGCATTTTTATAAATTAATCTGTGCATGCCATTATTTTTTTTAATTCATGTACCCTCGTAATCTTTAATTAAAATATCTTCTCCTCCCGCTTACAGCAACATCTCCTCTCTTCTCTTCTCTTCTCTTCTCTGATGACGTGTTTACTGGCGTGAGGGGGGGGGGGGGGGGGCAACCTGTCACTCACATCAGAACAATAGCAAAACAACAACCATTCAACCATCCAATCAATAAGCTATTTGCTGAACGACACACGAACAAACAGGAGGTCTCACTGCCTCCGCTTTTTGTATAAAGTGTTTTTTTTTTTTATAAACTTTTTTTTTTGGTGAATTAACCCTTTAACAAAGCAGGAAGCACAAACAAGAGACCTGAACCGGAACCGATGAGACCTGATTTTCAGAATACAGAAGTTTGTTGCACATAACCCCCATTACCGTTGGACAAAATCAATTCCCGCCCTTCATTTTTCCTTGTTCAAGTAGCCATTTCACTCGGATACAGAGTTGCTGAGTCCGCAATTGATTTTTCCTGTGAAATTGAGTTAATTTTAAACTTAACCCCCCCCCCTCCTTTTTAATAATTAAAATAGTAAACTGTATTTTAAACTAATAATAATTCTAACATCTAATCTTACTTCTTTAGGCCTAACATTCTAAATTTCCTGTGTCAAAACCAGTGGAACATTCTGAGCTAGACAAAATCAAAAATATAACAGTATAGAATAGTCTCATGACATATTGAGTAATCAACTGAACTTCTTTTCCATTTTTTTTAATGATTTGATCTAAGTTTGCTTCTACCTAGAAACAGAAGGGTTTGCATTTGAAGAACCAATCAACTTGTAGGGAAATTATGTAATGTTTCATGTCATTTTTGCCATGCTCCTGTTCTATAAAAACTGTTGTATTCTTTTGGCTGGTGAGATTCTCTCTGAAATTTGTCTGAGATCCTCCGGTCGTGATTAAAGCATAATCAAAGGCATTGTCTGGAGTCTGTCTGATTAATGCTACGCACCAAGATAGTTAGTGAAGCTTACTTGACACTTTGATAGTGTTATAGGGAAAGGGACGAGACGTCGTCCGAACTCGAAGCCAGTTGTCGACTGTAGACGCAGAGCTAGAGTATAAAGATTATTGGGTGTCGATTGGAGACGACCCGGGTAAATTTAAGTCAAGTCAAGTCACCTTCGTGTATATAGCGCTTTTAACAATATGAATTGTTTTAAAGCAGCTTTACAGTGATAATAGGAAATTAAAGTAACATAGATTGTTTTGGCTTTACAGCAGCTCTAGGATAAAGTTATTGTCCAGCTAAAGTTAGTTTTGATAGATTGATTCACTTCCTTTGTGAAGATCATTAGTTATTAACTTAGGGGCCGCTAACACGACACCGTTCAAACAGAAAACCCTCAACCCTGCCCATCCGCACAAAACAGTGCTTGGTGTCTCGTGAACGCACTCCCTGAAATAGGTTCCAAGGTGCAAACGATTGTCAGTCAAGTGCGAAAGAAGAAAAATCTACCACACACCACTTTCCAAGCATATCTCACCTCCAGACGCTTACACACTTTCAGGACACGCAAGACATTCTTGCAGACGTTTTCTAATGAAGTGTTGCCGTGAACGCAGGTGATGCCCAGGATCTGTACGTCCGGCACTGCCAAAGCCATCATGAGAGCCTGAGCATCATCCACACCGCAGTCCACGTCCACAAGAAATTTCTTCATGCTGACTTCTGCACAAAGATATGAGAACAATAGTAATTTAGTTGAACAACAATTGGTGGTGTATCCTGATTGTCCAGGCTGGTAAAAGTTGTACATTCAAAAACCACATGCCTTTCGAGGGCTTGAGCAAGAAACTTCATAAAAGTACTGATGGACACTTAGGATAAACATGTCAGCCAAATGACCAATTAGATTAGTAGCCTACATGAATGACTGAGGACTCTGCGGATTTATCTTACCTGTAGTGAAGTGGTTGCAGATGTTCGTGTGAGTTTCTTTAAAGCTGTCTGATGCAGTCGCGAGCTCTCGGTATCTGTAAGAGGAGTCAGTTTATTTGTCGGAGGAACTTTGGATAGTTATTACGCAATCATGTTTCATATAACGTTAAGGTTTTCCCATTAAACGTGTTAGACTAGCGCGCGCTCCCCCATAATCTGAGATATAACGTTACTGTAGGTAAGCCAACACAAAATCAACACAAAACATTCATAACATGCTGTATTGTAGCTTTGCCAAGCTAAAAGTATATGAAGTACTGTATAAAGTTTCTAGTTTGAGCATTTTTTTATTATTTTGATCCCATGGACAATACAAGAAAATGCTGGATTTTTCTTTTTTCCAATTTTTTAAAAAAAAATTCAAACTGACTTGAGGAGAACATTTGTAGGCTATATTATTTTAAAATATACAGAGATTATATTGAACGATGAATTAAATTTGATGATTATTTGGTGATGTAAATAAAGAAAATTACAGCAAGATGAGAGCTTATAAATGTGTTATGTGTATCTAGATGTGCATGTGTCAACAGGGTGCAAATTTTAAAAAGAGGATAACACGGTGTAGGCAACACCGATTTTTGTCGTTGTTCTCTGTACTGACAGCACTCCAAATTTACAAAAAAAAATTAGCTCAATGTTAAAATTGACCGGAGTTCTCCTTTAAAACCACTAAAGCCATGTAATAAGTAAGCACGTACTGTATGAGAGAGTTGACACATTAAATACTTATGAAAATTATGTATTAATACATGGACAGTGATGAATTCTAAAACAAGAAGCTGCATTGGCATAATACCATATGCAATGGACAAAAAGTTGTTAAACAAATAAAGTCTGGATGCAGAGGTGGACAGTAACAAAGTACATTTACTTGTACACTTTTTGAGTATATGTACTTTACTTGAGTATTATTTTTTCAGGAAACTTTTTACTTTAACTTCACTACATTTGAAAGACAAATATCGTATTTTTTACTCCACTACAATTCTGTCAAGGTCCTTGAGTAGAAAGTAACATCAGTAAGTGGATGATTTTGGTTGCAGGGGTTGCATTTTGGTTGGAAATGAAAGTCGGGTTGACGTCAGAACCCTGCATCTGATTGACATCAGAACCCGACGTCAGATTGACGTTGGATATTGATTGAAAATAAAAGTCGGGTTGACGTCAGAACCTGACTGATGTTGGTTTCTGACGTCAACCCGATTTTCATTTTCAACCACAATACAACGTCTGTCCAACGTTGGAGATCAACGTCAATCTGACATTGGATTCTGACATAAACCTGATTTTCATTTTCAACGTTGGGTTTGGTCTTCTAAATGCGACTTTTGTCACTTTTTTGGTGCACACTAGCTTATAGATAACAGTAAGGCTAACATATTCATACTAAAAGCCAAAAAACTTTAAATAGGGCAATATTTGAGGGAACAGCCATTTGGGTGTCCGAAACCATTGTGGACGTTATTGAGTGCACTTACTCAATCTCACATTCAATCCCACTAGAACTGTGTTCTAGAAATAAATTTGATATTGATATGAGGGTAGGTATACCTATAGGCAGGCGTAGATTCAGAGGCATAAGGTACTGTAAGTACATACAACAATGCAACAATAATAAAACAATGCATTGACATTTACTTTTTACTTTTGATACTGAAGTATTTTTAAAAACGAGTAGGCTACTTCTGTACTTTTACTTAAGTAAAAATAGGTCTTTACAACTTTTACTTGTAACGGAGTAATATTTGACCAGTAGTAGCCTATACTTTCACTCAAGTAAGGAAGTTGTGTACTTCGTCCACCTCTGTCTGGATGTAAATTTCATTTCAGTAGCCTATATTGTCCATAAATACCTACTCAGGCTACCTTTTGTCAGGTCCCAAAAAATACAGTATTCACCCTACAGCCTATAATAAATGAACAAAACAAAAATACTGTGCCAGCTGACTCACTGTTGATGAATGGTTAACAAAATAATGTTCTCAATTTCAATAAGACAACGTATTAGAGACGCATTGAAAGACATAACATATCTGATAATTGTCTTAACCAGTTGTGCACAACGTGTGGACAACTGAGGGTAACACTGAGACGTTACTAGAAAACTAACGTTACACCCGCGCGCATAAATGTATCAAGGCAAAACTGACGCAGTCATACAGCAAAGCGTGCAATTATTATTATTTTCTTTCAGTGTTATCACCATAATATTGCAAACAGCTAGTTTGTCCACCTCAAGGGGTTATTTGTTGCTACACTCATGACATAGCCTTAGTGTTTTTAGCCCAGGCTCTACACACACACTCACTCATCTTTCTCCCTCTCCTCATCCTCTTCACTGTGCGTGCCGGGTCCTCCTCCTGCTGCTGCTGCTACAGAAAACACATCGGTTATTTTTACACGTTTTGCCTGTTTCTCTTTTTCGCGCACTTCCTCCTCGCTTTCCTTACGTTTCTTCCCCATCATGACTATTCCCTGCTATTCCCCATCATGACTATTTTGACAGATGCACACCGACACTGCACGCTCGCAGCCCAAAAGGGGAGGTGTTTAAAGATGTGATTGGGCCAGCCTAGTGTCAGTTAAGAAAGGAACCAATGGGACGCTTGTCTACGTTTTTCATGGGTCGGTCTTGTCAGAAGCAAAATAAATAAATAAATACTACACTAACTTTTTTTGACAAATGCATTACACCAGCTCAGAGACCCCAGGAGAAGAGGGTTTTTCTCTAGGAGAGGAGGTATTAACATTAAGTAACTTGGCATCTGACGCACAGAAACGCACGCGGAACTGTGTCACAGGTGTTGTGACACCTGACTGACAGATGAGTTGAGCAGCTACACTGGCATAATTCTGACACAAAATCCTAAATGAATAGCCTAATTTAGTGATATTGTAGATGTCAATTAAACGCATTGCAGTCAGTTAAATTTTTTGTCAGTTTGTGGCACATCTGTATTTGACTGGCATGTGCCACTGAATACCAGTGCTTCAGTGGGCTATGTCGTGTATCACAGGGTGGACCACTCACAGTTGTGTGCAATTTCAAAATAAAACGGAATTAATTATTTCCCAGAGATTGCTAGTTGATATTTTATAATAATGTCCATCCGTATGTATCCAAGAAAAAAAAAAAAAAAACTCTTGTAATTTGTAACGGGGCAGATTCGGCTTTCTGAGCCGCCGAGCGCCCCTTGGAGGATTGCACGGGAAACGGTGTATTAGTTGTAATACTGTTACCTATCCATCCAATACAATAACGGTACAATGCAATAACGGTATTAGCCTATTATATACTGTATATATTGGGGGTTCTCTGTAAAAAATAAATTACTATCGTATTTATATAATAATAAATAAGATAAAAATGAAGATACTTCTGTAGACTACTTATAAATGTTTGAGCTGAAAGTGATATCTTTATCTTCACACCCTTTTGAAATTAATATGATGACATCATATCACATGCATCCCCCCCCCGACAAAAGTATCTTAATTTTTATCTTATTTATTTCTATTCTGAATACTATGTTGCCTTCTAACCCGTAAAACTGTTGTGTTTAAATTCTAATGTGAAATGCCTGTCAGCACGTAAGTGCTTTGTTTTTCATAACGCTAAATAGGCCTATTGTCTCTTCATAGAAATATATTATCTTAAAACGGAGAAAAAAATGGTCTCTTCATTTTAAATAGACAGAAATATATTTAATCATGTCTATCAATGTAACAAATGTGTTTTTAATATAGTTATGTAAAATTAACATTTAATGATCTATTAAATACATATTTATTTGTAAACTAACTATATAAATCTATATTGTCAGTGCATAGTTCTACAAATAAACTGATTCTAAGCATTTATTTATCATTCAAACAGGTGGAAATAGATAAAGATTGGACATAAGAGATTTCTTATCTGGTGAAACTTGCTCAGAATGACTTGCTCTCCATATATACAAAGCTGTGAGAAGTTTGGACTTTGTGCACACAAGATATATAAGTAACAGTCAGAATGAGCCACACCCAGCAAATATGTCAGATCGTATCTGCTGAACACTTTTATGGAGCAAAATTCTTTTGATACATTTTTGCCAGCATAGAGCTGACATTTGCAAAGGGCCTAAGAGGAGTTTGGAAAACATAAAACGCTGTAGAATGAACATAGAATGGTGGATCCATTTTATAGATAAACATAAAATGTACATACATACACACACGTCTATATACGCGCTTCACGTCACTGATTTCACACTCCATCAGTAAGAGCAGAGTGTGAAGGTTGAATTATAGCACAGAAATATTTTTGAGCCACTTTGAGAGTATTTTGGAGTTTAGAAGTCAGAAACCCCTTTTCCTTTACCAGCATCACAGTGCCCTGGCCACTGTTCTGGAAGAAGAATGGCTCAGATTCACTCTGACCACTGCGAAGGACGTGTATCTTGTCAAATTGATGCTGTATTTGCTGCAAAAGGAGGGTCTACATCATACTAATAAATTATTGTGGTCTAAAACCAAGTGTTTCATTTCAGTTTCTTGTCTGTCTATATAACATAGCAGTGAACAAAGCAATAAAGTAGCTTAACATTTACGCTGGTATGTTATTTTAATTTTAAAGCTGTATGTTTGGGGAAAGAAAGAGGCATTTTGTACAGCAAGGTATTTGAACATACATAAAAAAAAAAAAAAAACACACTGAAAGACCAATAGGACACCATTCTCTGACAACATAGCAGTGCTTTTGCACTTACAATAGTGAAGAAAGAAACATAATAAATTAAATGATCAAAGTGGTAAAATAATTAAATATACATTTATTAAAAATAGCAATTAAGTATAATCTGAAATAACACTAGTAGCCTACCTTCCATGCAGTGCATCTGGTTCAAATCTAAATAATTTTAGCAGAGGTTAAGAAAGACACATGCTCTTGTCTCCCAAGTTGCAAATTTAAGCTTTCAGTAGTTCAATCTTGCAATATACAAACCAGGAACTACACTCCAGTTGTGCATTTATTTGTGCAGATACAAAGGCTGATGATTTCTCACTGTGGTCATTACATATAGTCTTTTATTATGTTCAGTAATGCAACATTACGGATTTCTTATAACTATTACAATAAAATAAATAGTCTAAATGCACCCTTCTGCTTTCCGGAAAACAAAAAAATTCAAGAAATATTCTTCACATTGTAGGACCAGTTGCAGCAGTGCTCCTTATTAGATAAGTACGGACATTCATATCAACCAATACAAACGTCCATCAAAGAAACTTTGAACTATGAAAACATATACAGACAGTCAATGAACATATCAATAGTGTCTTCTCACATATTTCTCATATATTCACACTGTATGCTCACTGTACAGAGACTAGCTGTGCTTGGCAACAGTACGAGGAAGCTTGTCCTCTTAAACTTAAACTCTACAACCCGTACAATGCAAGTCAGGAGGGCAGAGGCCTGCATTAAAGCACTAACACTTTCGTAAAGAGAGAGTCTTACGGTAAATAAATAAAACAATCTGCCACGTCACAAATAGTCACATACAGATTTCGAAATATCTACATATTTATCTAAACAAATGAGTTTGCAATGGTGGACTCTCTTAAGGCAGCTAGTTTTGTGTATACTTGAAATGAAGTGATGATTAACAATGGGGTCTATACATTGATTCTCTAACTTAACCTGACTTATCCTTATAAATGTTAAAACTGGCTTTGGGAACAAATCATCTACTATACCACAGCACATACACGTTACCTATAACCTACTGAACTTTGAATACAATCTAAAGTATGATAAAAACACAGCTTTGCTTCAGTGCTGATAGTTTCAACCTTTGCATTTCAATACAAAGACCAAGTGTGGTGCTGGAAATGATTTAAAATGTACTTAACTAAACACAGATGGAATGAATTTGGGATTTTTTGGGAACTGCTCTGATAAATTAAATCAGGGTCTTTTTTTAAAAAAAAAAGAAAAGTAATTTAGAATCTAACAGGTCTTCTTACCTGCATTCAGTGCAACAACCAAGCGAGCTACTCATATACCTTCACGTTCTTTCCCTATCTCCTTTCTTCTCAGAGCCACGGTTCATAGAAGAGGTTCGGGGATCTGAAAATATTAACAGTGTCATCTGGATGATAACCAGAGTATGACTGTGCATAATAAAACTTTTCCTTCAGATATGTGGTAATAAAGTAAAGCGAACAAGGAGAAACATGCAGCTCTAGTCCCAGCGGGCCAGAACAGCGGACTGCTTGTCAGCTCAAGTCTCCACTTTCCCATAGGTGCCCTCTGGTGGTCTGTACTGCCTAGGGAAAGTCTTCAGCTGGAGGGAGTTGAAGGCATATTTGCGACTGCCTACGTTTTTCATGGTGTTTTCTCGCCGGCAGCCCTCGCTGTGGGACCAGAGAGGGGATTGAGAGACGGGGATAGAATAATGCGTAAATGAAAGACCCCTAACTGTAAGTGTGGTCTCACCTGCGCATACAATCCAAAGCCTGGGTGAAGACCTGCGGGGCCATGCAGTGCTCCTGCTGGAGGATATGACATTGCTCCAGGGTCACAGACATGGCCGTGCGATCCTTTGCGCTCTTGCAGCTGGTCACGCGCACACCATTCAGACGCCGACAAACCTGAAGCAACGAATGAGAAAGATGTCGTTGCGTTAATGGCTGTTACTAGAAGTTGTGAGAAGTTCCCATATTTATACTATTTCGGTAACACTATTTTATGGTGTCCGTGTTACAGAGTAATTACTTAATTAATTACTTAGTAGTAGACGTTGTAATAACATGTAACAAAATGTAATTAACATGTAACTAAGTTATGGAACAGCCTGTACTTACAGATTGTAATTACGCACATGTAATAGGCAGCTACTGTTACACATGTGTAACAAGCCGAGATGGATAAGGTTTATAGATACACATGAAGTACACTTAAGTACAATCTTGATACACTTTATTTTACGTAGCTTATCCCTGTGTAATATTATGTAATTGCAATGTAATTAGGAAGCTACTGCATGTATTTAAGCTGTGAACTAGTGAGTTTAAATCAAACTAAGGCAGAGATGGATAAGGTATGTATACACAAAGTACACTTAAGTACAATCTTGATACACTTTATTTTACGTAGCTTATACCTGTGTAACATTCTGTAATTTTAATGTAATTAAGAAGCTACTGCATGTATTTAAGCTGTAAACTAGTGGGTTAATTAAGATGGATAAGGTATGTAGATACACATGAAGTGCACTTAAGTACAATCTTGATACACTTTATTTTATGTTACATATGTGTAATGCTACAGAACGTACAAAATTACCATGTGTAACTGAAGGCTTTTCCCGACCTTAGTAGCCTAAGTACTTGTGTTACATTGTGTAGTACTAAGTACTTTCTTATATAGTTACACTGTACCAAGTCTGTAACATGCATGTAACCGACTCGGCTTATTACATATGTGTAACAGTAGCTGCCTATTACATGTGCATAATTACAATCTGTAAGTACAGGCTGTTCCATAACTTAGTTACATGATAATTACATTTTGTTACATGTTATTACAACGTCTACTACTAAGTAATTAATTAAGTAATTACTCTGTAACACGGACACCGTAAAATAAAGTGTTACCGTGTAGATAATTAATGCACAAAACATTCGAATTTTGTCGATCGACAAGGACTGTAAAGCAACCAATCAGTTTGTTTTGTTCCGTGTCATGTTTAGTGGCATTAGTCAACGTATTTAGAGATTCTATGACTTTACATGCTTCACATACTTTTGAAAATCCAGCATTTAGTTGATTCTGATAAGCACTTATTGTCACAGTTGTAAACACAATGGCTTTTTTCCATGAGGGGGTTTGGCTTCACGACATCTTTGTTTCCAGGCGGACTGTTAAAGAACGCGACACACACGTCTCCTGAAAATCCTGTACAATTCAACCAATCAGATGACGACTTCATGTTTCCAATTTTGTGCGCCATACGCATCAGACGATTAGCCAACGGACCGTGGGCTCACATCTGAGGCTGATCGCATGCACACTTCAGAAACTCGCCAGAAGTAGTTGGTCATCTGGGTACTTTTTGCCTACTCTTTTATGAGTACTGTGAATTCGGACATACTTCTTTTGTAACATACTGTTTTACGTCTACTATAGGGAAGTATGAGATTTCAGACGCAGCCCAGAACTGGCTCTCTTTTCATGAAAACATGTGACAAGTAGGTGGCAAAAAAAAGTTGCGCAGCGCTTTGTGTACCGGGGAGTATTTCTGCTTTTCTAAAAGCGCCATCTACTGTCAGAGAGTGAATCTGCATTTTCTTTCAACCCGCCTGCTGTTTTTCACTCATTGGTCTGAAAAATTGTGTGCATTTTTGTGCCGAACATTATAAGTGGTATGAACAGACCTCTAGGCACAAATGAACAATAGTAATGGTGGATTGCTGTACCTCTGCTGCCAGCAACAGGATATCCACATTCTTGCTCTTCCTGGCATTGACATTTTGACTGAGGAATTTGAGTAGCTCAGGCACACAGTTTTGACTGCGAGAGCGGGGGAGACCTATGGATGGAGACAATTAACTTGTTAGGACCGACAGAAAACACCTACTAACTTTCTTTCATAAAGGGACATGTGAAAAAGACTAGTTAATATATTTTAAATGTACTAAATTGCAACTTCATCATTACAAATGTGTAATTAGTTACAAATATATTTAAATACATGACATATAATGACATTAAGGTATATTTTAGTTTACCATAAATGCTTGTCAGTCCATTCGACAGTTCACTTTAACCATATTTCAAAGATATGTACATATTACATATAAAGTATTTAAGTACAAATTGAGTGGTTCACTCAAACATAAAACATGCAATTAAGTGTCTGAAAACATTACAATCACTTCACTCTTAAGTATATTCTTTGAAAGTATTTTATATCTTTATCTCTTTTTAAAGCATGAGCAGTATAGGTCAGTCAGTGTATTAAAAATGAGTGTTCAGGACTCACAGTCTTCAGGCAGCACTTCTTTAAACTGGTCATAATAAGATGTAAGACGAGCTAGACTCTCCATATTCAATACTTCCTGCAGCGAAGTGTCTCCAAACCTTAATAATGATATAAACAAATATATTAAAGCTGAACTGTAGAACTATTTTTATACAGAATGTACAATGAATAAATACATTACTTGTTAAAATCGGGCTGCAAACTGCTTGGTAGATTTCACTACACTTACTTTTCTGCTAGCGTTTGTTGCTCATTGATTCCTACATTGAACAACACTGGTTGAACACGCAACAGCATCCCATTTTGGATCTCCCTTGGCAACGCATCAAACATCACCCCCGGTAACGGAACACGCACGTTAAACCCATCTCTGTTGCCCGTGATGACAGGCAGCATGTCGGGGCTGAAGCTGGAGGTTGCCTGTGTGACTTTAAAGGTGACATTCCGAAGGTCCATGACGCCTACGCTCATGTCTTCCATCATGGAGAGTTCCTCCCCTTAGAGACGAAAGAAGAGATCTGAGTTAACATATTCAGATACATTTACCACCATACATAAATAAGCTGAATGTCAAAGCTGAATTGAAATGTGCTTGTGTGTTTACCATAGGTGCTCAGGAGACCCTCAAACTGGACCAATAAGCCGATGGTGTGGAGTTGTCGGAGGAAGCCACTGTCACTTAGACAGTTCCTCAGCTTTATCACAAATCCACAGATCAATGTCGTCAGCTACGGAGGAAAATGCATTTTATTAGAATGGATATGAAATGTTAATTTGCAGTCAGCTGGGAAAATTTCTGTACACTGGACAATGCAGCATTATTGCATTACTAAAGTTATCTTTTTAGAGTACTCTGAAAGTAGAACCAATTTTTAAGGAATTGCAACTTTTTATTTCTCAATTCTGACTTTTTTCTTGCCATTTCTAATTTATATCTCACAATGCAGTTTTTTGACCCCCAGAATTTTTCAGAAAGTCGCAATGATTTTGCCATCACTGCCAATCCTGGTAAAACTAATGCATTATGGGACAAACATCCATATGGCAAAAATAAATAAATACTGTGCCTGGCCACAGTATCAAATATATGCTAAATATATTTAGTTATATTTATTCAAATTGAAAATATATTTAGTTTAAGCCTTAAATATAAAGGTTTAATATATTACAAAATATATCACAAAATGTACTTAAAATTGGCAGGAAAATACATTTCCAATCTTAAAAAACATTTGGGTAAATGCAAAAATATATATAAAAATAAATAGGACAAATACTAAATAGGAAATATAAAGTAACAAAATCTTATCAAAGATATATTTATGTAAATATAGCCATATAATTTGGACCTTTTTGATATATTTGAAAATGTATATTTTTCAGTATGGGCAGGCCCTGAAAAAATGACTATGTATTTTTATTGATACTCTGACAATTTAACAGAATTAATTTCACAGAATGTTATAAATGAAAAGGGGTCCCAGTCCCTTTCTACGGAGCACATTTCATGTGGGCCGGGTTATATCTGACTCTCAGTAAAGTGATGTTGTGTATCTCTTTAATTAATCTTGTACTAACTGTCTGACAGAACACCACATCTCTGCGGTACTGTAGTGACAAACTCATGGCGATAGTGGGAGCGCTGTCTTGCATCAGTAGAAACACCATGGACTTCTTGGCTTTGTCGCTCATCATGGCTACACACTCGTTCAGAGTGGTCAGGAGGGGATACAGAGCATCGCTCCATTCACCTAGAGCCATAAACCACACAGCTAACATCAGGAACAGACATAAAACTGGACAGCCGACATATATAGTTGCAGATGGTAAACATGATTTGCATTGAGAAGCTTACCAGGAGAGGAGCCCTCAACACTGGGACTATCTAGATTAGGATAGATAGAGAATAAGGGTTGTTAAAGACAACTATGATAATACTAATTATTTTAATATTATAATTTAATAATACATTAATCAGTACAAAAAAAAGCCAACACCATGCAAACACTGTTCATGAATCTTGTGATGTCGTTTTAGGGTTGTTAGCATAGACGCATATATATCCCAATATAAGCAACAACAACCATGTATTATGCTGCATTCCATTCAACACGGAAAATGCTGGAAATTAATTTACTACTTTAAATAGTGCAATTTTAGAAATCCATAATTTTGCGATGCAGATGTCACACAAATATGGTGACACCCAAAGAGATATAAAAAGTTACAAAATAAACAATATTTTTTGAAGCAAATCAAATGTTTGAATGAGTCAAAAGTTCCTCGTTGCTGATGATCATGCACATGCAGAACAAATGCTAACATTGCATACTTCAATATTATATTTAAAGTTAATATATTGTAAATCAAATGTACTTCATCATTACAAATATATTTAAATACATGACAAGTTTAAATAGAATGTTTACCATAAATGCGTGTCAAGTAAATTTAGGAGTACAACTTAACCCCTACTCAAAAAAGCACTCTAAAGTTCAGCTAATTACATTTAATATAAATTTACACTATAATACTTTTCATTTAAATCCAAATAGCATGAAATTGAGTGTTAAAAACATAACATTCAGTTCCCACTTAACTATATTCTTGTAAGGTATATTATTTACGTAAAAAGTACTCTTTTAAAACTATGCTAAAGTGTACTTCTTTTTCCACTTTCATTGTTTTTAATTTGGCGATATCAAGTAGAAATGCAGCATTATCACATGTGCCACTAAAAGAGGATGTAAAACTGAAAGCATATGTGGTATTTGAGCAGTTTTTAAAAGGAATTAAAAGAAAACTAACACAGGATGGAACCTACAGGAGTGAGTGTTAGGACTGGATGGGCATGCAGGGTTCAGTAAGTGTGATGAGGAAGGTGAAGAGGACTGATCTGAAAGAGGTTGTGATGAGGTCAGGGCGGTGGAGGAGGAAGGGGAGAAGAGCCTGTCACCAGGGTTGATCCAGAATGCATTGCCCTGGCTACCTCTCTTGCTAGTGTCGGCCTGTTGGTCAGACAGGAAGACGTCTTCACTGCTGTCGCTCTGCAACCGTTCTCTCGTCAGCAGCCTGTCCACACAGCGGATCACACACTCCAGACTCTTATCCACATTTTGCCAGATCTTTTCCTGGAGGAGAAAGCGAACATTACAGAGGACATATTTTCAGAAGTCAAATCATGAAGGTCTCTGAATGACCTTACCCACTCCTCCTCCTGCCAGTTTAAATTCATGGATGCTCTGTTCCCCTTCCCGCTCCATTTGGCCTGTGGAGAGCCTTGATCGCTCCTCAGGACCACACGCTCAGTGTCGTGGGTGGACGGAGAGCCTCTGGATGCGATGAACTCCGGGCGCGCAGCACTCAGTGCCTGGATAGCTGTAGTTAGCAGCTTACTGTCACACACTGTCACCAGCTGCCGCGTCTGAGAGAGACAGAGAGGATGGCGCAGACATTGCACTTACTCATTAAGGGGATATCAAAAGCTTTTACTTGGAAGATCTGTTGAGCATGAGAAACATTACATAATAGCTACAATAGTTCTGGGGTTCTCAGAAGCAGAAGTCATCATAGTTGTGTAAACTTCTAATAATGCGGAATGAAAACTACTACTTGCTTTCCCTTTCGCTCTAATAGCAAAAAAAAAAAAAAAAAAAAAAAGATTACACAATAGCGTTTCAATGACTTTCCAAAAGACATATTTTTATTATAAATTGGCATTAAAAAATAAAAAAATAAAAAAAATAAATTATTTATATATATATATATATATATATATATATATATATATATATATATATATATATATATATATATATATATAAAAAATTATTTATGATGTTATGATGTCTTTCTAACTGTGGAAATGTGTCATCACAATCTGTGAAAACATAACATTTACAAACTAATGCTTAAATATAAAATAAAGATTTACTGCACAAGAACTACAGATCTGTTAAACATTATAAAATGTCTTAAGAAGAGCCACCCACCCAGACAGGATTGACATATAAAGTGACCAACCAAAAATTGGTTTCATTTATGTGCCATTTAGAGCGGGTTAATCTGAAATATATTATACCACAATAATACAGTTGTAATGATATATAACATTAAAGTTAACAGAAAATGAATTAATAGAGAGTAATAGAGATATAACATTCTAAAGGCCGCCGCAGACTACAAGATATACGGGGCGATTTTGGAGCGATCTCTCCCCCTCCGACAATCCTAGGTAAAGTCAGATTATGGGATTCTCTTGATGGTTCAACAGATTATTTTATCAGATTTTCCTGTGGTGTGAGGTGTTTTAACTAATTTAATTGCTAGTTTAAGTGCCTCAGGCAAAACTCAGACTATATCTTTCAAAGAGTTGTACTGTGTGCCCTTATTAAGTTGCGTAAAGTCAGCCAATCAGATGAATTCAGCCTGCTCTTGTGTGCAATATGCATTAGACGGTCAGTAAACAGTACGTGGTCCGTGCAAAAGCCTCTAACCTTTTCTGTCAGGATAGCGAGAGTCCTCTCCAGTGCATTGGTTGAGCGTTCTTTGGCAGCGCGGGACAGCCGCTCAGTGTAGTAGCTGACCTGCGTCTTGAGAGTGTTGATATGGGAAATGATTTCTTTAGCTTTCACCACATCCTGTGGCTGGTATCGCATTGAGAGTGGAGCTGACTCTCCAGCACTGAAACGAGACAGAGCATTAAAAACAAAACAACAACACAGTCTCCAATTCCCCATTAGTTATCACTTGTTCAGCTGCGCAAGCTGTGACCAAGAGGACTATACTGCAAATGAGATGGTGTGATATTCAAGCACACACAGAAGACGTACACAAACACAAAGTGCACACGATCGGATGGAGTAGGAAAGCAGTTTTGTGCTAACACATCATCATTGAAAACACAAATGTTGGTGCAAACAAGAAAGATCCTTCAGATGTAATGGAAGTAAAGGACTCGACGCTGACTGATCATAAACAGGATGAAACACCTTCACATGTGAAAATGACAGGAAAACAGTCAACAACCCTGAAACTCACCCTTCACCCTCATTTGCACTGATCAGAAAGCAAACAACATAAGGGCAACTGATTACAATCACAGTCATGTAATAAGTGTGAAATAAAATGTCAATATATTAAAAAAATGTGAGACGGATAAGAAAGCAAACAACATAAGGGCAACTGATTACAGTCGCAGTTAATGCGCTAAATGTGAAATAAAACAGCAACATATACACACACATATATATATATATATATTATAAGTTCCTCACACTACAAGAATTAAGGCCCGTTCACACCAAGAACAATAACTGTAATGATTATAATATTAGCGTCCACACCAATGGATGATATAGGTCTGGCAAGTCTAAGCAGGCACTGCAGTTTTGTTTGTCTGCAACTTTAAATGCTGAGTTCAAGATTAATAATTCCAATAATATTGTTTCTCTATGCTGTTATCATTATAGTTGTGGTGTGGACTCTGCTTTTTTTATATTAACCCTGTTAGACATCAACCTTCTTAGTATTCCCCAATCAAGTGATTATAAACAATATAACAAGAACTTTGTTTTATAAAAAAATGCCTGTTTCCCATTCATTTTTTGTAAAAATTGTATAGGGTTGCTAAATAGCCGAGGTGTGTAACAGTGTAAGTATATATTTTTCTGCACAACAATAATTGAATCTTTAATGACTTTATTCCACAAGGTGGTAATGTCTGTTACACAATGATGAAGTGAAGTTTCACTCATAGTTACTGCAGGCAGAAAACAAAAGAATAGGAAGTGTCATCAGCAAAACTTGAAATGGCTCAGAGATTTACTGCAGAGCAAATACTGAACGCAATCAAATATTAGTGTCACTGTCACTTGATGGTGGATCTGGTGAAGAAGCTGTCAGCGATCAAAATATTGATTTTGAAGATTTTGAAAATTATAGTTTTAAGTTTGAGAACCTGTTTGAGATTGTGAATATGATCCAGATGCTGAATGTACTGAGAAATGAGCTCTGATGAGGACAGTGATGATGGTATAAAACATCCGCTCAAACTGAACCCTTCCAAGCTCTAAAAGGTAACAAAATATGCTTTATTTTATTCTTCTGTAATTGTTACTCTAATATCAGGAGAGTTTTATATTACCGCGACAGGTAGAGATCCATCCGTGTTAGATATAGATCCGGGTCGCTAAAGATCCAAATATGTAATTATGATTAGCGAAACATTCATGCATTTAAAGGTTAAGAACGATATTTAGAACTATATCTTTATTGTTATCATCCTTGGCGTAAACAGGTCTTAACACACTAAAAAAGCCAAAAACCTAGCAGAGCAACACAAAAAAGTTTATTAATATTTTTCACCAAGACTTTTTAATAAAAGGTCTTACTGCTTTTTGGCTTCCTCAAATTTTTGAATGAGTTTCCTCAGTCCACTGCCCTTAAAGCCCTGATGATGCGCCGCAGGAGCCCCTGTGGTCACCACGTCATATGTGCGATCTGATCAAAGATGTACGTTATGTAAAGACCAGCCCTCCACTGAAGAATGTCTGTTATGAAATGCACATATTGACCATCTCACCATAGCCAGACTCGCCATGCACTCTCATCCTCTGAACGTGGAGGTTTGTAGGCATGAACTCTAGTTTTTTCTCTCCTTTCAGAGAGCTAGATTTGAAGGAAGGACCTGCAGGATAGTAGGTGAGAGGAATCAGAGAAATAATACAATGTTGAAATATCTCTTCCTCTGTGACAGCGGCTTTACACATGAAATCTTTCTGGTTGAGTAGGAGCCACCAAACTTACCCTTGTATTCGTGTAGATTACTGAGAGTCTCCTGATAGGTGAGGATGATAGTCTGGTACTGAGTAATGATCTGTCTCCTCAGATTCTCCCAGCAAGGGGACAACTCGCCCAACTCTTCTAGCTCACAAACCCTGCGTGCAGATAGAAATGTGCAACAACATACCATAATCTCATTTAGAAATATGATATACATTCATAGTGTTTGAGTGTGGTTAGTTAGAGGCTAATGACACGCTAATGTCACATTACTGCAATGCTCTGCACAAATAAAAGGCTTGACTGATTCTTCAAAAGAACTCAAAAGATTCTTTCTGAGCATGAACACTAACTGTGAATTGGGTTTACCTGGCAGCATCTTCCTCCAGCAGTAGTTTGGCGAACTGTCTTGGTATGTGCAGGGAAAGCACGCTCTCTGCCATCTGCTCCAGCACACGCAGGTGATTTCCATCCGTGGTGGGAAATCGGTACATCCGTGAAATAGTGCCTCCAAACACTGCAATCAATCAATCAATCAATCAATCAATCAATCAATCAATCAATCAATCAATCAATCAACCAACCAACCAACCAATCAATCAAACAATCAATCAATCCACCAATCAATCAATCAGACAGTCAGTCAGTGAATCGCTGTACGCAACTGGAAAATGCATGGAAAAGAAAAGCTATACATTTTTGTCCTACATTTTACTGCATTGAATCATTGTAACTGAAGCATTGTGTACTACTACTTGAAATCATTCGTTTGAAATAAAATGATGTAATCGGCATTGATGAAGGTTTGACATTATACTTTCATATTGAATTGTAAGTGGTATTATCTTGCATATCCGTTCAAAAGTTTGGGGTCAGTACAATTTTCTTAAATTTTTTTTTTTTGAAAGAAATGAATAGTTTTATTAAGCAAGGATGCATTAAATTGATCAAAAGTGATAGTAAAAACTTTTATATCATAAATTATTTCTATTTTAAATAAATGCTGTTTCCACAAACATGTTAAGCAACATTGATAATAAGAGGAAATGTTTCTTGAGCATCAAATCAGCATATTAGAATGATTTCTGAAAGATCACGTGACATTGAAGACTGGAGGAATGATGCTGAAAATTCAGCTTTGCCATCACAGGAATAAATGACATTTTAAAATATGTTAAAATAGATAACACTTATTTGAAATGGGAAAAATATTTCACAACATTATGTTTTTACTTTATTTTTGATCAAATAAATCCAGCCTTGGTGAGCATAAGAGACTTCTTATGCAAAAAAAAAAAATCTTCATTAAAATCATAAAAATCCCCAAACTTTTGAACAGTAGGTTGTATCTAATCATTCATTTATCATGCATTTACACTTGACTACTGTTGATTCTTGCGTGCAGTAACTGAAAACAAGATATATGCTAAATAATGCAGCATTTTACTTATGCAGAACTAAAGTCTAAAACCTAAACTTAATTAACACAAAATGTTGCTTCCTCAAAGCACTAGTATTTCTTTAAGGCAATCCTAATCTAATTATAGTCTTTATAATCTATTCACATCCAATATTTAACGCTCTAGAAATAACTGCTCTTGTGTTTCTTTAATGGATGCAGGAACCATTTTCCGAACCTCTTTCACAGCTGTCATGATGCCTGTGGCATTCATGAATCTTCACAGCGGGAAGTGAACGCTATGGCCCATTGATTCAGTTATGAGGGGCACATTTAGAAATAAACCGCAGCCTCCAGATGGAATGTAGCTGCAATAATTAAGAAATAAAAATGCACAGGTTTTGTACAGTATATAGACATCAAAATTAGACACTCACCTGCCTTTAAAAGACTGTCTTTACATAAGGAGGCAGATTTAGCTTTTACTCCCATAGATTCGGTCAGACTTTCATCCACCGGTAACACCATCTGTGAGAAACATAAAAATTATTATATTGAAGATTTGTCATCAGACACAGGTTTACAGAATTAAATAGAGACTTATGGCTTAAATGGAGGGTTATTCACCCAAAAATTTAAATTCCATCATTAATTACTCATCCTTATATCATTCCCAACCCGTAAGACCTTCGTTCAACTTCAGAACACAAATGAAGATGTTTTTGATGAAATCTGAGAGCTTTCTGTCCCTCCATTGACAGCTAAGCAACTACCACTTTGACGCTTCAAAAAGTTTATAAAAAGATCATAAAACTGATCCATATGAATTGAGTGGTTTAATCCATATTTTCTGAAGAGACTCGATCGCTTTATATGATGAACAGATTGAATTTAGGCTTTTATATAAAGTGGTAGTTGCGTAACTGTCAACAGAGGGACAGAAAGCTCTCAGATTTCATTAAAAAGATCTTAATTTGTGTTCCGAAGATGAACGAAAGTCTTACAGGTTGGGAACGGCACGTGAGTGAGCAATTAATGACAGAATAAATTTATTTTGGGGTGAAATATCCCTTTAACAGTAGTGTAGTCCCCAGTGTTATTTTAATAATATTTATATACAGTACTATTATATTTATTAACATTTTCAATTAGCTTTAGTTTTTAAATTTCAGTTTTAACTTTAATTTTAGTAATTGTAATTGTGTTTGGTGCTTTTGCCCTTTTTATTATTTTTTATTTATATATTTAACTTTAATTTATTTATTTAAATTTATTCATTTTAGTATTAATATTTTATTTTATTTCAACTTTTCTATTTTTCATTTCAGTTTTATTTTAATTAAAATAATTTTTTAATCGTTTTAAATAACCTTCATGACACTGAAACTACTGAAAGTCTTGCCAATGGACACTCACCCTGCCGTTCACGGTGTCTGAACGTGCCAGAGGAGCTCGCTGGTCTCTCCTCTCCTCCATCTGCCATGCGATGATGGTGATGTTACCCATCCGCTCACTCTCTGCTGATCTGAGCCAGCGAAATGCACACAAATACCCGTCAGACTACATTTCCTGGAATTCCTGCTAATGTTATGCTATGGGATTACATGTTGGCTTTGTACCTATATTTATCTCACATACCGCAGTGTGAGGTGTAGCCTGTGGTGTTTGTCTTGAAGCAGCTCTTTTACTGTAAACATAGCCGAACCGAGCAGGTACATCTAATAAAAAAAGAGAGTCAAGTTTATGAGGCTGAGCAAAACAGATGCAGAATGTTAAGAATAATGTGTGTTTCTGTCTTACAGTCCCCTGTGAGCGGTCCTTCACATCGTAGACAGACAGTTTGATCTGAGTCTGCTGGGTAATCAGAGAGTCCTGGAAGAAGGCAATGCTGCTCAAGAAGATTGGATTGCTGGTGCCCTGTGAAAAAATAAAGTAGGAAATGCTAAATCTGATACTTTATAGGGCAAATTTCACACCAAAGGTGGATTGTAGCAGCAAACATCCTTGAGATAAAACTGTTTCCTAAACACATGTGAAACACAGCATTTCCATATTGGTTTTGTTCGATTTCTCTATATTTGGCTGAGTGTTTGTTTGGGGGCTTGCCAATGTATTAGATTTCTCTCATTTTTGACCAGTGTTCTTGAGGGGAGAATCATTCATTGAAGGTTTGTAGTGTAACAGTTCTTTAGCAGCGATCTTAGCATGTCGTCCTTCAAAGAATCTTAACCCAAAGTCTTATACATGAATACGAAAGGGCTACAAACAATAGTGAACTGCCATATGAGACATCTACCCTGCAATCTTCTCTGAGTAATGCTGTTTCCTTGTTATTCACACCTATTTTTTTCTACGGGCCATTTGGTTCACACCTTTACTGACACTGTTAGAGTTAATTGCATTCTGAGGCACAGTCCCAATGTAAATGCATTTGACTAAAGATGACTGAAAATACATATAATCTTTCAGTTTGTTCGCAAATTATATTGGTAACACTTTATTTTACAGTGTCCATGTTACACGTTTAATGTTACTATAGTAATACATATAAACTATGCATAATTACACACAACTAACCATAAACCAAACCCTAACCCTAAAGTAATTACATGTAGTTAGCTATTATTACTTAGTGCTTCAATGCATAATTGCACTGTAAGAAGGACACCTTAAAATAAAGTGTAACCATAACCATTAGATTATCTTAACCCATGTAAAGCCTAACATAAGAAATTATAGTCAAAAGAATCTTAGTATCTTATAGTAAGAAATGGTTTTAAATAGAAATGGGTTTTGAAAAAAAAAGAAGAAGTGTTTTTTGTTGAGTATCATATTTGATATGTGACTTTTATGGCTCATATAGTATGATATAGGAGAATATGGAGCTCATACTTGAGGACGAAAAAACACAGCAGTTTTATTTAGAGGCCCAAACTGTGCAAAATTATACAGTTTGGCAGAAGTTGCTGATATTTATAAGACCAAAAAGTAAGATGAAATTCTGATAGCTTTGTAATGTAAATCAATGATATTTATATCAGTATAGCAAACTACTTAAATACATAAATTGCATATAAATATCAGTTGTCACTCTATCCCTGCATCCGTGTACGGCTACTTCCATTGTATATAGTAGGTGAAAAACAGTATGTGAGCAGATTAATATGTCTGAATTCATTGTATTCATAAAAAAGTAGACGAAAGGTGCCCGGATGACCGGCGAGATTCTGTAGTGCGCAACCGATGCATACTTTACTATCCCATGAGGCCGCGGGAGAGGATTTGTGAATGACGCAACTGATGCTGCAGGTCACATGACAGTGACAACATGATGGAGTCGCGAATCAAGGTTTAAATCAAATGTGGTACCTACTATACATTATGCAATTTCAGATGCAGCATATATCTCCCAATAATGTCTTAGTAAGATTGCATGTAAAATGTGTTTCAGCATATTCTGGTTGAGAACCACTCACTTGGACAGAAATAAACATGTAAATCGACCAGATCAGATGGTTATACCATGTAATATTGTTTGAAATGAAATCCAAAGAATAAAAACAAGGTATATCATGGTAGGTTTTCTAGCACATCTCCATGAATCCATCCTCACCTCTATAATTTCAGTCTGTGCATGTTTGGTCCAAAATGCCTGTGGAGGGGTGGTGCAACTCACTGCTACAAAGCTACTGGGCTTACGGTCCAGTGATGGAGTGACCAGCTCACTGCATGCTGGGAAAAGAAGGACAACAATTCAGTAAGTTGATCATGAAAGAAGGGAAGTGATTTAGTTGTGATTGTACTCAGAGTAGCATTATAATCCAGACTGTGTAAGCAACTATCTGAAACGAGTCTTGAGATGAAAAGTGAAATACGGCACATAAAAATGTCAAATAACTCTAGGTGGCTAATTGTAATCTACATGATGTTTCATCATGGAAAAAATAATATAACTGTCAGAGAGTACAGCTAAAATCAGACAAAACCCAGTGCTTCTAGCACAATGGAAATATTTGATTAAACAGCCCGTAGATAAGCTGCATGTTTAAGCTGCATGAATGTTTATTGCATGTGAACTAAGAGGGTATGACTGATAAACAGTTTGTTTCCTACACAAATACAGTAGGATGTTAGGAAGCCAAAAAAGGAGGAAGAATATGAGGAGATGGACTCTTCAGATGTACAACAATTTCCTGAATGAGTGGATATCTGCTTTGGCGGCTTATATTACTGAAAATAACTTCACTTTGGTAACGCGGCACCGTAATCACTTTATGATTGACTGAACTGCTGTTACTCACCCAGACTGAACTCAAGCACTGGCTCATCAGGATCCTGACTGTTTCCTAAACACATGTGAAACACAACACAGAATTTGGTAACCAAACCAGTTTAGTTGCCAACATTCTTCAGAATATCTTGTTTTTGTGTTCCACAGAAGAAAAAAACGTCATACAGGTTTGGAACAACTTGAAGGTCAGTAAATGATGAAAGAATTAAAATTTGTTTGGTGGACTGTCTCTTTAAGGTCTTTAGAGCATCTGTGGCATGCTAATTATTACCTCGGAAGATCATATTGTTACATTCCAGTTTGTGTTTGAACTTTCTGTTTGTTTCGCGCCGCTCCTTTGTTTCCATGGTTACCGACTTCATTTGTTTATTTGGTTCAGCTGTGTGTCTTTAATTATCTTGTTAAGGTCCTTTGTTTGTCTCATGTATATATACCCTGTGTTCTCCCTCAGTCTCTGTCGGTTCTCATTAACGTTTGGTGTTATGTGGTTTTCTCCAGCGGTTTTCCTGGTTCCTAAATATTAGATGATTAAAATCTTTCTTCTAGAGTTATTCCTCGTCGTGAGTATTTCTGAGCACCACGTTACGTAACACATATCTCATCTCTCAGTTTGTAAAACAAAAAAGCAGAGATTTTAAAAGCAGAAATATAATGCCGTTTCACTTTAATTCCATAAAAAAAATTCTAAACTGTCCTTTTGTAGTGTTAGCGTAACTACTTTTCTTGGTGGAGAACGTCTGATTATGTGTTACTGACATATCTTAGATCACTATGGTATGAACTTGCTGAACAGGCAAAAGTTAAATGTCCAAAACCTCAAAAGGTTAAGTGCCAAAAAGCTAATAATTGCTCACCTGCTAGCGCTAAACCCATCATCTCAGATGACAAGTCAAAGGTGTTGGCTCGGTACACAGACCACGGCCTGTGGCGTGGACTGCGCTCTCTTCCCGCCATCTTGCCGCCAGCTACAGTGACCAATAGGATTACCCCTTACACTCACACTTTATGTTGCAAGTACAGTTCTTTCCAGTAATCCAGGCTCTGCTTCAGTCTAAAAGTTTTGAATCTAAAAGTAAAAGAGAAAATGGGACAAAAAGGATGAGTCAATATTTGCGTCACCAACTGTGTGGAGACTAAAGAGCCAGCAAACCCCGAGGCGGTTAACCTGAGACAACTAAAGAATGAGACTTGTCCTTGATCTCAAGACATTATGTATGTGTGCATTATTTATGCAGTTTCATAGGAGGGCATTTATAATTGAACACAATGATAGACCTGCAATCAGAGAGAGTCATGCCAGAGAATTGTTTTAAGTTTATGACTGGATAATTCATGACTAAAAGGAAATGTTTCACAAACAGGATGCTGTTAGCTTCAGGCCATCAATTTATATAGATATAGCTTAATGAGGATCATACATGCTTCAAATGACACCAAACATCACATACGGCAGAATACAATCATCCTTATTTCACAACCATTTTACAAATGTAGCCTAGGCCTATTAACTATCATTCTGATAAGCTGATTTGGTACTCAATTATTATCATTTTTACTATCAATTATTTATCATTCATAGCCTATATATTTGAATAGGGACTTAAGTATTAATAATGGTTCTTATCAATGTTGAATTTTTTTTATGTGAAAATCATGATACAATTTTTAGGATTTCTGATGAATAGAAAGTTAAAAAGAACAGCATTTATTTGAAATCAAAACATTTTCTAACATTATAAATGTCTTTACTGTCACTTTTGATCAATTTAATGTATCACGGCTGAATAAAAGTACCAAACATTTGATTGGATCATGGTTTCCACAAAAAATATTCAAATATTTTCAGCAATGTTAATAATAAGAAATGTTGAGCATCAAATAAGCATATTAGAATGATTTCTGAAGGATTGTGTGACACTGAATGGCTGTTGAAAAATTGGCTTTGCCATCATAGAAATAAATTACATTTTAATATTCAAATAAACAGTATTTTTAATTGTAAAATTATTCCACAATATTACTGTATTTTTGATAAATGCAGCCTTGGTGAGCATAATAGACTTTGTTCAAAAACACCAGCTTTCATTTCTAAGAGTAAAATGGACAATATTACTATCACAAATATAACATAGAATAAAGAAACAAAATTGCTGTGTGCCACTGATATAAAATATAAATAAAATAAATACATATCTAAGCTCTGAATGCCATTTTATTATTGTTTAACAAAATATACTATAAGTAATGTATTTTTATTAACCTATATTACTTTTATATTATGTTTTCAGCTGATGCTGATATGACTGTTACTATATAATGCATCCCTTCATAAAATGAATTGGTGGTGGTGTTGACTTTGCCCTAGATAAAGAATATGAGACATAGTGAAGGATTATATCTACCACCAAAACCTGAAAATAAGGTTGCAAGTCTTTCAGCATTCACTAAGAATGAACCGGGCACAGTGGTGATAGTGATATTTATTTGCTCTATACGCTGTTTTAGCATCCAGTTCACTGAAGAAATTATGCAAACCAACTAAGTACTAACGCACATACCAAATTATTTCGACAAAAATAGCTGTACGCAATTATTCGTGGTGCAACTTCCCATTCTGAGTCTTTAGCTGCAAAGAATGCAGCAAACTTTTACAGTATGCTGGGACTGAACAACCCAATTGAATCCTGACATAGAGGTGGGGGGACCGAAAATGGATGAGGATGCAAATACGCTAGTGGCGGATGGAGGGTTTTGGGCTGTGGCGTAGGCAAAACAGCAGGTAGTATGGCTGCAGTCTGGGGCTGAAGGGGTGGACGGCTGATTCATACACAACCAACAACCCACCAGCCATCCATCTGCCTGTTATAGTCCACCACACAGCCTAGAAACTAATCACAATGAACAACACTTTATCATAATGTGTTAAAACCAATCAAGAATAGAAATGGCCATCATCAGAATAGTCATCTCCCGCCTCCATGGCAGAAGCATTGATAATTACCTCAGACACTCATATTAGCATTGACATTTCATGCATAGTAACCACAAATCTCAGCAGTTTCATTCTCAAGCCGCATTCAGACTTCATGCATGTTTAGGTTATGTCTAAAAAGTAGTTAGGCCAAATGGATAATGATAATATGGAAACACATGGAAAAACAGATGACAGTGAATGTGTTGAGAAGTTTGTTGATGCTAATTAAATGTCTCTCACCCTGAGGCTTTTGCTGTAGTCACTCATCTGAATCCCTCACAGCACAACAAACACATTTAACAGAGACATGCTGCCTCTTCCACTTACAATATGAAAAGACAGGTTTATGGAGTGAAGAATGGAGCTGGGTGATGATGATTTTCAACAAAAAGATTGAGGTTAAACCATAATGAGGTTATTCTTTCAATTACACACTATCTTCAAATGTTTGAGGTCAGTAAGATTTTTTTAAAGAAATTAATACAGTACTTTTATTCAGTAAGGAAGCATCAAATTGATCAAAAGTAAAAGACATTCTTATTAAATAATCCTTAAAGGGATACTCCACTTTAAAATGAAAATTCTGTCATCATATACTCACCCTCATGTTGTTTCAAACCTGTATGAATTTCTTTCTTCTGCTGAACAGAAAGGATGATATTTAGAAGAATGTCAGTAACCAGACAGTTTCTGGTACCATTGACTTCCATAGTATATTTTTTTTCCTACTATGGAAGTCAATGGTACCAGAAACTGTCTGGTTACTGACATTCTTCTAAATATCTTCCTTTATGTTCAGCAGTAGAAAGAAATTCAAACAGGTTTGAAACAACATGAGGGTGAGTATATGATGACAGAATTTTCATTTTAAAGTGGAGTATCCCTTTAAGGGTTGTCAAACGTACCAGTACTACCAGTACCAGTTAGTCAAAAAAAAGTTGAAGTTACCAGCCTTTCTGCAGTACTGGTAGTACCGACTGAGTACCGGGTATGTTCGGTACCCGGTGATAGACGCTGCTTTCAAACGTTCTCGTTCGTGTTTGTGTGAGCGCTCTCTGAGCGTCAAAGGTTTCTATTTACAGCATGTTTTTTACAAGCGTTGAGCATTGTATCCAATCACAATCAAATATGCTGAGCATGTGAGCGCAATGCAATGGCCTATCAGAGGTGCTAATCAATAAGTTAGTCAGAATCCGCTTAGCACCGCTGAAATCGCACAAGGTTTTGTTTTGTTCAACATGAGCCGCGTGCTTGCTAATTCTTTCATTGTAACCATGATATAAATACATTGTACAATTAATTTTTTTATTATAATGGGAGTTTTTGCGTGCTAAATTCAGAGAGCTTGCGCTTTAGAGATTGACAGCTTTAGTTATTATAAAGGTATGACTCTTCTCATATTTTATTACCCATTCACAATCTGAAAAGTTTAGTTTTTCATACTGCTAATGCTAAATACACTGCAAAGTTTCTGGATTAACAACCATATTTAAATTGCAATTGAATCAGAAACGGATGAGACAAAAATGGGACAAATACTTTTATAGTAGGGTCAGTTTCTGCTCTGAGAGAACTGAAATGTGACTGGTATTGGAACAGACTACTGGTGCTTTGGTGATGTGACAACCCTAATCCCTATTAATCTCATAATAATCCCCAGTAAAGATTTTTATGAGCATACAATACTTTTTTCAAAAACATTTTAAAATCTTACAGACCACAGTGGTAGCCGTTTTTTTTTTTTTTTTTTTCTTAGGGAAGGGTTACATTTTCCGAGTCTACTCAGCGAAGACGTATTTTGTGGGCGGAGCCTGCCTGGTGGCAATGACAATTCTGCAGTAGCAGTGGAAGCAGCTTTTTATCTTACAATTCTGACCTTTTTTATTGCAATTTCGAGTTTAGGCTATATCTCACCATTCTGAGAAGAAAACTTACTTCCCTTTTACATGAATTTCACCAAAATAAGAAATGACCTACATGCAAAAATTACCTATTGTTATGGCTGAATCATGATGCAACAGTCATGGAAATTCTCAATACGAATATAACTCTAAATCTGACTTCTTACTACAGTATCTCAAGGTAATTACCTGAATCCTTACAACACAATACTTCCCTGAAGTATGCTGACGGCATCCCGTCAAGAAGCTACTATCACTGTTGTTTCTTTTGTTGTTTTTTGAGCGTAGAATCCTTAGCACTTCAATTCCTCAGGTGCGCAGCATATATCTGACACGACTCCCGAGCAGAGATGAAGTTTTATTCACGATCAGAAGATCACTGGTCACAACAACCAAGTGAGTCTCCTGAATAGAAAGATAGATGTAGGCCTACATTTAAATCACAGTTGAGTAAAAATCAATGTCACTCAAGTCTTCTTAACTGTGATTTGTTCTGGTGATTGGTTTGTAATGATCTAAGCTAATCATATGACTGTTAGTTCTACCGTGTTAAGCACTTTTTGGGTAAGTATTTTTAGTAACTGTATGGTCTTTGACCTGCGCATCCTTAGTCTGCATTTCTCATTTAAATGTTGAAAATACCCATTACATAAAATATTTCTATCACACAACTCATGGGGTATAACTTTACGCTGAATGTGTGTGTTGTGTATTTGCTATATCCGTGAAAAATTAAATTCAACAAATACAGACCCTTTACGATTTAGTCATATAATGATGAGTAAATCATCATCCAATATGATATGACTGTTACTATATAATGCATCCCTTCATAAAATGAATTGGTGGTGGTGTTGACTTTGCCCTAGATAAAGAATATGAGACATAGTGAAGGATTATATCTACCACCAAAACCTGAAAATAAGGTTGCAAGTCTTTCAGCATTCCCTAAGAATGAACCGTTACGTGATGTAACGATACGTGGCTTGGCGAGGAGTTTGTTAAAGAAAACGTTTACATCAGATCTAACTGAGCATAAAAAGTGTTTGGATGCCCCAGTGAGCACTGTTGGTTCAATTATCAGGAAGTGGAAGTTACAACCAACACTGCTTCAAAGAAGTCATTTCTCTAAGCTCTTTGTGTAAAAATGGAGATGACTTGTGAGAGAAGTCACAGAGAAGCCCACTTTAAAAGGAACTAGAGCACAGGTCAGCCATATATTGAGCTTTGTGCAGGAGACTGGTACAGAAGAAGCCACTGATTAAAAAACAGAGCCAATGGTGAGCATAAGAGACTTCGTTCAAAAACATTAAGAAATCATATACCGATTTTTAAATTCATGATTAAATAAATGAATAACATTTTATGTTTGTAGGCAAAAATATTACAGTTCAGGCAGGGATTATCAGTGCAGTGTCAGAAATACAGACCGTCAGAGAATACAAATACAGGTGTCCGTCAACTGAAAGCTCAATGTCATGGACACTTCGAATGTAGATAATAATAAAGGGAGTGCAATTTATTTCTGGCTCATCACGCCACATTGCTTGTGCCAGTTGTGCACATGACGCTGGGACAAAGACAACTCACGTTTCAGTATTCAACAAACTGAGGACGGAGTGATATTCATTTCTCTTCTTTTTCTTCTGGACAATTCTTTTGTGCAATTTATTCAGCTCAAACTACTTACACACATTCAAGACCTGATTGAAAACAGTTGGTGATGGACCAAACACAACTATGCCTAAGCATACAGACCATCACACACATGCTGTTGCAGTCTCGTGCTAAACTGTCAGTTCTCAGTCTGCCACACAGTCCACCTCCTCTCACAACCACATCCTGACCTTTTGCTTAATCAGGAAGTGTGAGTGACTTTCTCTTCAGCTGAGCTTTCTGGGACTGTCAATAAGCAGAGAATTTCGGTTAAACTGTTACCTCAGCAGAGATGTGTGTGCTATGCATGCTACAGACCTGCATATTCAGGCCTAATAATCAATACTTCTGTTGCAGTGCTGTTTCTAGGGTCATAATGCAGAGGTTTCATCCAGTGTGGGCTTGACAACAACATGGTGCAAAGTGGCCGCAAACATAGCACTCGTGAGCACCTTCTTGAAACCTAAAATGTCAACTGGGACTGTGGGACACCCCACGGTCTCATGGACTTCATGGATGTAAAATGCAACTCTGCGAGTACACAACAAGAGAACCTGTCTCCTCTATGTTTTTGTAATCAAAATACATGACAGGAAACTGGAAATGAAACAAAAATAAAGAATATCAAAAGAGTGCTGGATGTATTGTATCCTTTGAAACATTTAGAAAAAAAAAAAAAAAAAAAATACAATGAAAAGAGATCTAATGTAGGTGAGATGTAATTGGTATGGAAAACAGTTTTGCTGAAACCAAAAGAGGAACAGAGGCAATACTACAGAGGAGGCGGTATAGTCAGTGAAGGCGTTTTATACAGTATACATCTTTCAAGTCTAAACACAGATTAGAGTGAGATGAATCTTGAGGCCTACTAACATTTAGTCAGGGTTAAGTTAGAAAAAGCTAGCAGACATTTACACTTTGAGGTTGAGTGGAAATTCTGTGCTGGACTATATAAATATTAATGTGTGTATCATTGACATAGCAATGTAATGTGAAACCATGCCACAAAATTATTTGTAAAAGAAAACATTAATAATAAAAATAAGCCAAGAACTGAGCCTTGTTTCTATTTATGCACAGTTCTTATGTGCATGATAAACATTATAGAGGAAATGAATCCATGCGTGAGAATGTTTCTGCATGAACAGCACTTTACGAGCATGTGGGTCTGTGCATAAATAAACTAATCCATGAGTACACGTTCAAAAGTTTTTTGTTTGTTTGTTTGAATATATTTTTTTTATTCAGCACAGGTGCATTAAACTGATTTCAACATTGATAATAATTTGAGAAGTTTCTTGAGCGGCAAATCATCATATTAGAATGATTTCTGAGGGATCATGTGACACTGAAGACTGGAGTAGTGATGCTGAAAATTCAGCTTTGCGTCACAATTACATTTCAAAATAGGCTAATATAGAAACAGATGTTTTAAATTGTAATAATATTTCACAATATAACTTTTTACTGCGTGTTTGATCAAATAAACGCATACGAGACTTCTTTTAAAATCATTGAAAAATCTTACCGTCCCCAAACTTTTTAACTAGTGCTTGGAAGTTTCGCCTTTTACCCATTTTTGTTTTTCAGAGAAAAAGAGTGGATGCTTTACTTAATGAAATGGTGCATCTCTAAACTTTAATACAGAGTCTTTATATGATCAAACATGTCATCTTTAATAGGAATATTTCATCCAAAATTAAAATTCTGTTAATATCTAATCACCCTTATGCCAATTCAAACCTTTGCTTTTGTTGTCAATGTCCAGACTGCTGGCAAATCAGATTTTTTTTCCTCAAATCAAATCTTTTCAGGCAGAATGTCAGCACTAATAATTGCAATTGCAAGTGATCAAATAAGATTTGTGCGTCCAGACTCCAGACATAACCAACCTATCTGCATCTGCAAGGCCTTCAAAATGGATGCAGGAAAAATGGAGGTGCATCCTCTCACTCTCCAAATAAGGTGCAGATCTCCATCGCACAGGAAAATGCCAAAATCTTTGGACATACCATTTTAACCACCAGTTTTGACGCTTGTTGTGTGCCGCGTAAAGAGTGATGCAAAAGACAGTACGAAATCCAATTTGAGCAGCCAGAGCGTCCAGACTGAGATGCACCCGTAAAGATCTGATTGGAATCACATTTCAAACCACCTCCATTTTTTTTTTTGCTGTCTAGACTTTCAAAAACCCATCTGGATAAAATCCGGATATGCAAAAATCTTGATTTTTTTCTGGCAGTCTGAACTGGCCATAGTGAAATGTCAAGCTCCAAAACACCATTAAAGGAGTCCATATGACTCATGCATAAGTCTTCTGAACTCTGAATATTATTGAACAGACTCAAATTTAAATCTGAAATTTGAGCCCTTACCTTCTGCACCATGTTTGACATCATTGCCAGATGCTAGTTGTTCTCATGTGTGCTATAAACAAATGTGACTTGGCAGTCAAATGATTAGAACTGGAGCAAATAATTACAGTTTTCATTTCATTTTTGGGTGAACTAGCCTATACCTTTAAGTCTCTAATAAGTTAATTCAAGCGAAGACTAAAAAAAAGTCTACCCTAAATTCTGTGTATGCCAAATTATCAAATTTGATCTCTGTTCATTTACTCTCTGTTTTGATTGGATTCATATCAAACTGTGTAATTAAAGCTGTAACAATCATAATGAACAGCCATTTCCTTTTAGTGATGAGTCATCGTCTGGGTGAAAACATGATTATCCATGCTCTCCTTTCATCTCTAGACCTAACATCATTTCATCTGGCTGAGGAAAATTCTGCTTCTCTTAAGAATGAGCAGCCAATCAATCCGTCACTGTCTGTCTCATGGCACACAGCTGAATGGTGTGAAGAAATCATAACAAGTGCAGAAGGGCAGACAAGAGACATACAGTAACATATGTTCTGTATGTGTTTCAAGCATGAATTGGCAGAATAACCGTAAAACACCTGTCATTGGCAGCAATTGTCTTGCCAATAGAATATCCATGAACTTTAGGTTCATGGACCATCGTGACACTGGTCAGACAGGGGAAAAAAAAGGATAATTTGTTATAAACCTACACAACATCAGTTGTCTCTGTAAAGGTCAGTGAGTATTGGTGACACTTGGATATTGTTTTTTTTTTTTTTTTAAATAGGGAAATAAAGTATTTGCCTGATCAGTTTATATCAAGCCAAATTATATAGAACAGAAACAAAGCACCAGACTTTCGTTAACAGTTTTCAATTCTAGAATTCTTCCCAGATCAATCATATATTTACCTCCTTTTCACACAGCAAAAAATAAATAAATAAATAATTCACTAGTGAATCCACTAAGTATAGGACTGAGAAACTAATCTTTGTATTAGTAACCCAGATCTCTCACTGGAAGGCTTTTGTGAACTGTTGCATAAGTACAGCATGTGAGAATTTGGCATATCCACCAATCAATAGTGCCATTAATCCAGGTACTGAGAATATTAAAGACCAGTGAACCTTCAACAACAAGAACAGGTCACAATTGAAAAAGACAATCATATATATAACGAACAACTAGAAAAAGTTTTGAGGAAGAAAGAGACAGCCCTGAGGCCCTTGTATTTACAATGGAAAAAACTACACAGACTTTAACATAAAATGTGACACTATCACACATCTTTTTATTTTCATTCTTTCTGATTGCGACGTAGGGTTGATATCAAATCAAGTCATATCAGCGCTATTAAAGATTCTGCAACTAGTTATCTGACCTGTAACTGGGGCCTGGCTCTCTACGTAAACCTTGTGTTTTCTAGGGATCAAGGGCTAAGTGATAAGATCATTTCAGATTTCATATTACAAATCAGAAATAAATGTAATACAATTATTGCAAAAGGTGTTACAATGAATCTTTTCTCAGATATTTTGCAGGTGGCATAAATGCAAGCCTTTGAAATTGTTCCTAAATGTAAAATTCAAATACTAAAACAAAATAGTGGCGACATGTTTCATTCATTCATTTTTATAAAATAGGCCTACCACTGATTCCAGAACTCTAGTAGGCCTATGTAATTTACGGTTAAGTAAGTAAGTCAGATGTATTCAGTACTAATAGTTCTGACTGATTCAGAAGCGTTACTGATTCAAAAAGAATTATTTAATAATTGCTTAAAAAGAACGACTCAAACAAGTCGTTCGTTTAGGAATCGTACAACACTGTTGGCGCTGTTTGTTTTGAGTCACTAAGGAGAACCGATTCAAATTATTCATTCGTTTAGGAATCGTACAACACTGGTCGCACTGTTTGTTTTGATTCACTACGGAGAACCGGCTCAACCGAGTCATTCTTCAGTAGGGGGAATGTACGCTGCCTGTGTCGTGTTGTAATTTTTAATAATGATGTTGTGTCACCGCTGTATAGAGACCGTTGTCCTAGTAGTATTTTAGTACAGTGTTCCGTCTGCGCTGACAGAAGTCGAAAACCAAACGTCTAGAAAATAATTCCGGAATTTTATGGAAACAGTAATTGGGTCTAGGTTTCCATCCATAATGTGTTCAAGGCACCTTGTAAATAATGTCAACAGACAATGTATGACCCATCTGATTATTTTACCTCCAGGAACATTATTAGAGCGCATTGAAACAACGTAACGTTAAAGCTTCTGCAGCAGCAAAAGCTGACAACATCTAACGTTAGACATTTGAACAGCTCTCATGACGGAATAATAAAGAGTGATGACGACTGAATGAACGATTGCGTCCTCCGTTATGCCTTATAATACGCTTTATAATAAAACTTTTCAAAATACATCACTCGACCTGCTAATATCACTCTCGCCCAATTTCTGCCATATTACGGACTTTGTGCATATCAAAAGAAAATTGATTCCCTTTTCTTTATTCCTTCCAAGCGTTTAACCACTACTAACGTTACACACGGACTGCAAACATTACCAGCTTTAAAAAAGGCAGAAGTGATCACTTACGTTCCAGTCACCGATATGCTCCATGATTTTAAGGTAGTATGCAGATCAGTGTTTTGATACACGGCGATCTCCGCAATTCGTTCACTTGCTCTGCATTGTGGACTCGCCCTGCCGTGACGTCACCGCGCATTACGTCAGAGATGTTGTCCTAAAACCCCCGCCTCGTTCACAAATACGGTGAGCCAAAAGAAGATGTCTTTATAAGATGTGGAAATAGTGTAGGCTATTATTAATTGTTTATTCGGCCACCTGTATTTAAAGAACGCTTCATGGAAATGTTTTCGATGGATAAATACAGACCTAAACGAGCGCGTTGTCGGAAGACCTTGACACCCATCTAGTGGTTATGCCTAGCAGTTCTCATAGAAGATAAACTGCAGCTGGATGAGGTTGAATTTACATTATCCTCCTGGGACCCAGGAATAGACTTTTGTTCACTGTAGCTGACATTATATTTCAGTGAATTCCTCTGACAACATACATGTCACAGTTTTAAGTCTGGATGTCCTTGTAAAGATTTGCAGGCTTTTCAGTGATACCAAACCTGGCAAGACCATGGAGTGCTTTGAATGTGATAAGGTGTATCTTATATTGAATACGAAAGCAAATGGGTAGCCAATGGAGACTGAGTAGCACATGAGTAGGGAAGATTTCTTTGTAGCCTATATGTGAGGACCCTAGCTGCAGAGTTTTGAACATATTGGATCTTATTTATTAATGTATTGGGTAAACCATAGAAAAGAGAATTACAGTTAAGCTGTGAAGTGATGAAAGCGTGATCTAGGGTCTCAGCATTGTTTGTATTTAAAAACGGATGCATGCAAGCGTGCAATATTATGTAGGTGAAAGAAGGCAAACTTAGTGAGAGAGGAAATGTGAGGAAGGAAGGAGAGAGAGGAGCCAAAGATTATGCTGAGGTTTTTAACAGTGGTAGAAGGTTGAACCTAGATACCAGCCATATTAACATTGTCAACACAGAAATGGGATGTAGTTTGAGGTGAACCAACAAGAAGTAGATCTGTTTTATCAGTGTTGAGTTTGAGGAAATTACTGGTCATCCAATAATTTATAGCATCAATATACAGTATATATAAGCTGATATGGAATCAGTGGGGAGAGGAGCAATTGCGTTGGGAAAGTTGTGTGTCGTCTGCGTAGCAATGTAAGTTAAAGCCATGATGACGGATAATGTGACCTAGTGGAAGCATGTAGATGATGAAGAGAAGAGGCCAGAGTACTGAACCCTGGGGAACACCGTGTGAGACAGGGGCAGTAGTGGACTTAGTCTGGCGGATAGAGATGTAATGCTGGCGGTCAGACAGGAAGTGAACCAGGATAGGACAGTGCCAGAAATCCCAAGAGCCAGAGAGTCGTAAGATGAGAATACTGTGAGAGATTGTGTAGAAGAAAAGTCTAAAAGAATTAGAATGCAGATGGAGTAAATGGCCATAAGGAGATCATTTACAACCTTAAGAAGTGCTGTCTCAGTGCTGTGGAAAGCCAGATTGAAAACATTCGTATAGGTTATGAGATGAGATGACACATACATTTTAAGTTGAGCAGCGACTACTTTCTCAAGCAGCTTTGACAGAAATGGAAGATTCGAGATTGGTCTGTAGTTGGCCATGTCAGAGGGGTCAAGGCCAGGTTTCTTTAGGACCGGGGTGACGGCAGCAGTTTTCAATTCCAGAGGAACAACACCAGTACTGAGAAGTTGGGAAATGAGAAATGAAATATCAATGAAGTAACACTGATGTCATACATGTCCACTGTAGAGGACACCAGGACCTACAGCGTGTTTATCAGATGGGAGACAGAACAAGTGAATAGGGAAATAAATTATTATATATCAATATTCATTCATATACATATTCATGAAATATTATTATAAAAATGTTGCCAATCATTACTCTCATTATTACACTTCTTTTTTCATTACATGTTGCCCCAAGAACACATTATGGCATTTTTAACCACATATTGCATAAAGTAAAATGGTATATCAATTCATTCCATTATATCTTTTATAACATAGTTAAGACATGCAAAGCCATACAAAGTTTGGTTAAAAAAATCCTGAAACTTAAAAAATTGATTGGTGAATGAAAATAAATCCCATTGTTTTTTCCTAGACATGCAATTCCATGCCTTTTTTTTTAAACAACTGTTTTTTTATTTTTTGATGTTTTAAAAATCCATTGTTTCTTATGCTCTAAAAAATTTAATGACATGAAAAAATACTTTATATAAAATTCAGAAACCTTTTTTTGTGGTTCTCAGGAGGTTATAACATCACACTACTCCATATTTTTCAATTCTGCAACAAACATGCTGCCTTTCCTGCCATACATGCAGTAACATCATTATTATGTCATATATGTATTTGACAGTTTATTAGCTAAAAAGGGGTGAAATGTGTTTTAGTGTTTGTGAAACAAATAATGTTTCGCTCGTTTGACTCTCTGGACCACCTTCAGACAGTTAGGCTATATTCTATAATTTAATTAGCATGCACTGTATAAAATTTGCTGCCTTAAATTTTTAAGTACAATCAATTTGAAGTCATTAACTTACATTACATTAAACTGACTTAAAAAACGAGTTGATTCTTGTAATTTATAAAAAGTTGAAAATAGCTTAGCTTATTTTGATGAGTTAAAGCAAAGTAAAAAAAAACATATGTTGTCAAAACTTATTGATCAAGTATAATTTTTTACAGTGTTTAAATAAAATATAAGAGGCTTTCTTTCACACGTAATACAGTTTACTTTAATAACTGTAGCCTAGTTATGCTACTGTTTAGGCGGAAACTATCATGACAACATGTTTGTATTTGAGATATAATTGGACTAACTCTGAACACAATACGCGGGAAACAATAGGTTTTACTTCGAAGTGTTTGTTTGTGGCATTTAGGGACTCTATTAAAAAAATCCTTTTAGAGCCTACCACACACACCTGCTGAGAGATAGAGAGCCAAAATCCAGTCGAGACAGTGCGGAATCGGATCATCACACGCAAACGACGATCGCTATGTAATGACCCAAAGAAATATGGACGTGTAGGCTTAGGCTATATGAAGGGACTTTGCAGGAATGTAAACGGTTTTAACATTTACTTTTTATCTTTTACAATATTTGCGGTATGCTATAGGTTACCTTTTATTTCAACTTCTGGCATATATAATCGGATAAAATATGGTGCTTAAATTTGATGTAAGGATGACGCATCTTACCTTTTTGATTTTGTGCGTAATTTTTGTATCAGAATATGGAGCAAACGGCAGTGTTGCTTATAGACTGACTACCTCTCCATCTAAACTTCCCCCTTGGAAAACGATGGGTGAGACTGGTGCTGATCCCGACCCGGGCAAAACAACCCAAACGATGTTTAGACTGAATTACCCCCGTATCCAGATCCCGTTTGAGATTACTTTATGGGTGCTGCTTGCTTCCTTTGCCAAAATAGGTGAGCAATCACATATTCTATGGAAAGCTGTTTTAATATATTCTTTTAAAATAACTAACTAGTGTATTTTTGATGTTAGTAGCTTGGTTTTATTTATTTAATTTTAAATGACTGTTAAGTACCAACTCTATTCCAGTTTTACCAGTAGCCTATAGCATTTGTTAAACAATAGTATCTCTGCCGGTTGTTACTAGCAACATTTCTCACAATAGTTTTTATTTATTTTTAAATTGTTTTGTCATATGGTTAGTCAGAATGGTAGTTAAATTAAAATGTAAGATAATAAGATTAAAAATGTACTTAATGTACCTATATAGGTCTATATTTATAAGACAGATCAATTACCATGGTCCCCTCTGATTAAATAATTTTCCATTATAACTATTTTAATTTTCCACAGTTAATGCATGAATGAATTTCTCTGACTCACTTTAACATGTTTGGGTAGGCTATAAAATCACAGCCGTGCTGATATAGAGCCATTATCGCACAACTGCGAGTGTGATATCTCTTAAATCCCTTACAAAAAAGAGGTGTATTCAAGTGTTACTTCTTTTAATCTAAAAATAAGAAAGTACTTTGTCTACTTTTTGTGTACTTCTCAGAAATACACTTAAATTTACATTTAAGTATACCTGGCAGGATACTTATACTGACAGAAAAGTTTAAGTATGTGGCCTACACTTTAATCTTTTGATCGAGATACTTGAAAGTATAATTAAGTATTAGGCTACTTGGCTTGTAATTCTACTCTTTTGATTGAGTAGCCTATTAAATCTTTTTTTTTTTTCACACAGTTTTACATAGGCCTACTGTCTTATAAACTTAATTTTTTTGAAAATATTGATTTATAAAGAAAATAGATATGTTCCTATACTGAGCATCTGAATTTTTGTGTAGTCCACTGGCAGTGTACATAGGGATTTACTTCAAATCTATTTAAAGTACAGTTAAATACTTTAAAGGTTTTTCAAGACAAAAACTAAAAAACTAAACTGGAACACTTTAGAAGGCTGTGAAAACACTAAAAGTGCTGAAATAATATATAAATACTATATACAATAATATATAACTAAGTACTGTATGATGTTAAGTTCATTTAATGAAAAGTATACTTGCAGTATTCATCTAAACTAGTAATTTACTGAGAGTATACTTCATAGTGTACTTTCATAAACTAAAAAATGTGCTAAAAGTATTTGACTATATCAGTATACATATAAGTTCACACTTGTTGTACAGTTGCAGTACAAACAAAAAACATAGTTGTAAAGTTGTGTTCTCAAAGTTTACCACTGTTACATTTACTTAAATGTTTACTTTAAACAGGGGGGCATTTAGTCCCAAGCAGAATAGTACACTTACAAGTACACCACTAGAACACTGGATACTTACAACATAAAGTATACTTAAAATATACTTGAACTTTACTTAAGTATAAGTAATAAAATTAACTTGATGTATACTTATTTTTAGTAAGGGAAACAATAGATCGGTGGTATGTAAATATAAAAGAAACAACCACAGAGTGTCTTAAAAAAATCTCTATTGTGAACTACTTTCTTCATCAATGGATTCAGACAAGATGAGTGAAACGGTTAACATTCCCAGTGATTCTGTTGAAATATCAGCCCTCCTGGAAGGCCTCTCAGCCAATCAGATTTGAGGACCAGAACTAACTGTTATGTATTATGTATATGTATTGCTTTTTTCTAAATAGGATTCCATGTCTACCATAAGATCACGGTCTGGGTGCCAGAATCCTGTTTGCTGATCTCCATTGGTCTCATAGTGGGGGGAATCATGCACTCGGTGAATGAGGAGCCACCGGCAGTGCTTACCTCCAGTGCCTTTTTCCTATACATGTTGCCACCCATTGTTCTAGACTCAAGCTACTTCATGCCCACTCGGCCTTTCTTTGAGAATTTCGGCACGGTGCTGTGGTTTGCTGTTGTTGGCACCTTGTGGAATTCCATTGGCATTGGCATCTCCCTGTTTGCCATCTGCCAGATCGAGGCTTTTGGTGTACAGGACATTAACCTGCAGGAGAACCTCCTCTTCGCCTCGATCATCTCAACAGTGGAACCGGTTGCTGTGCTCACTGTGTTTGAGGACATCAGTATCCACGAGCAGCTTTATATTGTTGTATTTGGAGAGTGCCTGTTCAATGATGCTGTCACTGTGGTAAGTGATGTGTGCAATCTTGACATACAAAACCAAATGAAAAGTGTGAGTCAGCGAAAGGGATTTGGGACTAAGAATAAAACATAATTCTGAGCAATAAACTGCCATACTCTCAATGGGAAATGTGCTTTAAACATGCTTTTATTTGGCACATCAGTCATAAATATTCTCTAATCAAGAACTGTTTTTAAGATGTTGTGCCTGTGTAAAAGCGGGCAGAGATCAAAGAGTTACGTCATTCATCAAAAAGAATCACAGTTTGTTTCAAAAGAAAAATGCTGGTCTCCTTTCAAATCGTTCCTTAGTAACAGATAATCTGAAGTCCAAAACTCAACACAAGCCAGTGTAACCGCTCGGTCATTTGATACAGGCTTAAACACCATGATAAACACAATTAGCTTTAGAAGCTATGAATTTAATCTCACCTTTCTTTTTTTGTCAACATAAAACAACTATTTAGGCACAATTAAATGTCTTACTTTTTACTACATTTTAACTAGAATAGCAAGGAGGAAAAGAATAGTAATAGCTAGAATAGTAAGAGGGACGTTTTTGTGAATTTTGCTTTCAAATTCAGATAAAAAAATTCAGAGCAGTGTTTTGGCTTCTTGACACTGGAATGCTCTGAAACAAACAACAAAATTCTGTGTGATTTTATATGTGCTACAATTACCAGGGATGCAAAGTATTTGATTAATTTATTACTGTAAGTATTTATTATTTTAAGGAATATGTACTTATCAAGTATGTTTTGAAGCTGTATGCTTAAAGCCTGTTCACACCAAGAACAATAACTGTAAAGACAACTAAACAATAATTATTTAGCATGCATGCCAACACACAATATTGTAATGTTTATTATAAGCTTTTGCTGTAGCTTCAAAACTGGATTCTGATTGGCTTTAAATGTTTTTATCATTCATCAGTTGGAATAAAATCCTTCTGAAAGTGTTGTATTTGTGCATCAATTGTGTATAATGTACGTGTCAGTAGTTCCCTATCACTCAGTCAGGTTTCGCATTGGGATCTCGCCTGAGAGACCAATCACCTTCGAGTGTTAATAAAACAAGCCAATGTACATTGGCGAGTGAGATTTGCATGGCAAGCCACTCCCTGTACATACCTGTATATAAGGCAGCGTGCAACTCACTCATTCAAGCTTTCGCTTCGAAGCCGAGCGGAGCCAGACACTGACGTAAATCATTTATCGTGTGAGCTGACAAGAGCAGGAAGCAGTTCTGAGTTGGAGAGATGGCGCATTCAGCGGTGCTCGCAGTTAAAGAGCAAACTTGCACAGGTAAGTGCAGCGATTTCATCACTGGATGCTTCAACTATTAAAAGAGCAGTTTTCCCTAAAAGAGCAAGCATGGGCGACGTTTTGTCTTTTTCAAGATGGCATTCTACCTGAGTGTTTCTGGATGCGGTCGTTTCCTGGCCCCGTCTGACAGCTACGATCACTGCCTCATGTGTCTGGGCCATAAGCACGAACATGAACATGGCTATCGCAATGTTGAGATTGAGACTCTAATACCTTGAAAAATGTGGAGTCCCCTCTGTTATTCCCTGTTCTGGTTTCTCTGCACTGCAGAGGACCACTTCAGGTAATACTCAGGGTGATCTGATGGTTATAGTGGGAGCTCTCCCGCCGGGCCAGTCCCAATGGGCCTCCCACTCCCCCACCCCATCGAAGGCTGTGGAGTTTCTGGGTGAGGCTGCTGGTCTTTCTCACGAGGTGATGTCCTTCTCCTGGATGTCGATAGCTGCATCGGAGAGCGGGTATGAGTCCTCTGGGGATGAAGACTCGCCTGTGCTGCCCCCATCAGGGAGCGCAATTCGAAGAGTTGTCAGAGTTATCTGCCACGCATCCCCCAGGCCGCCTCCAATAGGTCCCAAACATTCACGACTGGATGATTGGTATCTGCCCGGTTCCTTTCTTCCCAGAGTTGTATGAGGAGGTCACCAAGTCGTGGAAGGCACCTTTTACTGCCAGAAGCTGCTTCACTGCTTCCTCCGCTCTCACTACCCTTGACAGTGGGGCAGCCAAGTGTTACATGGAGATTCCTCAGGTGGAGTGTGCAATTGTGGTGCATTTATGCCTGCAAAGTGCTGCCACCTGGCGGAATCGCGCGCGCCTCCCATCCAAGGCCTATAAGTTCTCGGTCACTCTTGCCGCCAAGCAAGTACACCAGGCCAAAGCTCTAAAAGAGCTGTACGAGAGTCGTTCTAAACCGGGGTTGACGCAGGAACTGCAAATGGCAACAAAAATCACAGCGCAGGCCCTCGGTCAGACGATGTCCACTCTAGTGGTCCAGGAAAGTCATCTCTGGCTGAATCTGGCTGAGATGAAGGAGGCCGACCAAGTTCGCTTTTCTCAACTCCCCCATCTCCCAGGCCGGCCTCTTCTACGACAATGACCAGCAGTTCTCTGCAGTACAGAAGCAGACGGAGGCGATCAAACACAAGATGCTGCTGCCACCAGACCGCCAGGAGCTGCCCCTCCGCCTGCCTGTCACAGAGGGCGCCCCCCTGCGGCGTCTACATCTGCTCTGGTGTGGCCACAGCAGCAGCCTTTACCCAAGCCCCAATGTTGAGCTGTTTCAGTGTATGCTAAACCCTCTAAGCTGTCGGTGAAACACCATCCCTGAGACGGGCAACCAAGAGATGGAGGGAGCTGCTCTTTAGGAGACGGTGGACGCACTGCTCTTTCCCCCGGAGTAGGGCCAGGTGGAGAATCTTCAAAAGTTTCGGCAATTTCTGTCCCAGCGCTGGCTCAGCGGCCAGCGGTACCCACTTTTGGGCCCGTCACAAGCTTTCATTCAAGATGTTAATGCAGAGACACATCGTCATGAACAGCAGCTAACGATTATCCCCTAAAGTTATGTCCTTCCGTCCCACCAGGTACAGAGGTCTATGCGACTTTCACGGGGCGCTGCAAAGTGGCAGTGGTTGTGACGCTTTCCATAGGGATCCCAATGGATCAGTCAGTTCTGACATAACTTTGAACGTGAACTGATAGGGAACGCCTGTCTCAGATCCTCAGTGCAAACTTGAATGAGTGAGTTGCGGGCTGCCTTATATACCCGTATGTACGGGGAGTGCCAATCTCACTTGCCAATGTACATTCGCTTGTTTTGTTACAACTCGAAGGTGATTGGACTCTCAGGCGAGATCCCAATGCGTCAGTCAGTTGACGTAACGTCTCTGTCCCGTCCTTCAGGGAACGGGGGTTACATTAGTAACTGGGATGTCCTCACTGTTTTTAGCGCAATTTTCCACCGGACAAAATTGCGATTGTTAACTCATGATTTCTGTTCTGTCTGTGCGCACCAATCTTGCACTTCTATCTACTCCTCAACCAGACCACCTAGAGACTTCAGGTTTTTGGCATTATGTTAAGGAAGGTCTAATCTCGGGAACGCACAAAAAAGATGTAAAAAATAATGAGCTAATAAAAAAAATGATGTTCACCTAGTCAAGTGATTGTGCCTTTTTTATTATCCATTGCTGATTTGATTTCAGAAAGTTCATTTGAATTTCAAGAGAAAGTTATATTCTCTAGCAACTTATTTTCTCTTTCATTTACTATCTCTTAGTGTTGTGATCCCATGACGTGAGAAAATTGCGCTAAAACACTCACTGAGTTTTTATTACTTGTTTTTTTCCAGGTGCTGTATAATCTTTTCAATCATGTAGCAGTGATGCCTGAGGTTGACGCTGGAGAAGTTTTTCTGGACATAGGTAGTTTCTTTGTCGTGGGTTTGGGTGGTGTGTTTTTCGGCCTTCTGTTTGGCTTTGTGGCAGCCTTCACCACACGCTTTACTGGAAAAGTGAGAGAGATCGAGCCTCTAATCATCTTCCTGTACAGTTACCTGGCCTACCTTTTAGCTGAGCTCTTTGCCATCTCCAGCATCATGGCGTAAGTACTGTAAGGGGTCCATACCCAGCTAACAAAAATATGTTCTAAGACCATTTTGCTAACGTTACCATTAAGTTATAAAACTTTAATTCTGAACGTTAACTGACTGTTCAAAACAATTTTGCAAACATTATGGGATTGTTACTTTTGAATTTCTCTGAACATTCAAAAACAGGTAATAACATTTAAAAATGTTTGACTAGCATCCAACAAAAAATTTTCCATAATGTTTTTGTGCTAAAGTTTTGGGAACATCATTAACCAGATAACTTTGAACAAACATTCTATTAATATTACTGTAAAGATGTTTGTTCATAACTTTGAGAGAACCTTGAGAAAAGTAGGAAAGTTCTGAAAACATTCCTTGTCAGCTGAGTAAAAGCTTGCTTCCAGATATCTGAAACTAACAAATTTTCCTGAACGTTGTGCTCCTGTTTCTACAGTATTGTAACCTGTGCTTTGACTATGAAGTATTACGTGGAGGAGAATGTATCCCAGCATTCCTGCACCACTATTCGCCATGTCATTAAGATGCTCGGAAGTGTGTCAGAAACTCTGATCTTTTTTTTCCTGGGTTTTGTTACCATAACAACAGAGCATGAGTGGAACTGGGGCTACATACTCTTTACTCTGCTATTTGCTTTGCTTTGGAGAGGCCTGGGTATGGGAGATCATTTGTGAATTATAACAAATTCTCAAATTATTAGGAAGTTTTTAATAGTACCAGGTCGTTTTCTTATTGTCATCAGTTACAATTAAACAGTATCGCCACAGCTGTGTTTTGACACACCAGTATGATTGCGATTATGTAAGGGATAATGCCCGACGAGGTGTCCATTAACAGAAATTAATGGACGATGCGGAGGCTTCCGCGAAGTCCATTAATTTCTGTTAATGGACACCTCGAAGGGCATTATCCCGCTTATACCATGGTCACTTACGAAAGAAAGAAATATGTAATCAATTAATAATACTTTAATGTGTTTTAGAGTAAAAATCGTGAGGGTTTTTATTTATTAAGTCGAGCGCACTATTTAATATCTCCCGTATACAGGCATTGCCAAGCAACGTGGCCACAGCGACCCGACCGCAGCAGTTGATCAGTGAGTTTGAGCCAGCGCAATCATTTAGAACTGTCATCAGGCAAATTGACGGGACGCCTTTCCTAGGTGTACATTATCACTTTTTAATGGACACCCTGCAGCCAATCAGAATCGTGTATTCACCCAGACCATGGTATAATGCTATTTGATATTACTTTTAACAAACAATTCAACAAACAAGAAATATAAGTAATGTACAGTAGACACAGTTGCCAGTTAGTTTGCCCATTTTATCTCCACCAACAGAAATAGATCCAATCAAAGCATAGTCAATAGTCATGTCTTCGAGCATCAAACAGTTGTGTGTTGTTCCTGAATGAATCAGTGTTCTGAACTTACAAACTTTAGGAATGATTCTACAAATCATATAGACGGTCACTTGTTGCCATGTGCTGGTCTAATGATCTAACCTGTAAATTCCACACCACTAATGCACAGACTGACAGTATGTCTGGAACAAATACAAATTGTCATCTGAAATTACATAACTTGAGCTACTGGCTCAAATGTTACTATTTTTCCATTTTCTTTTAGGAATCCTGGTCCTAACGCAGATCATTAACCCCTTCCGTACAATTCCTTTTAACTTCAAAGATCAGTTTGGTTTAACCTATGGTGGTCTGAGAGGAGCCGTGTCCTTTGCCTTGGCCTTCACTCTCCCTGAGAGTATTGGTCGCAAGAAGCTATTCATCACAGGCACGATTGTTGTCATCATCTTCACAGTGTTCATTCAGGTACCTTTACACAGCAACTGAGTCTTGCTGACAAGTGCTTGTTTTTCAAACAAGCCTTTTTAATGAACCATCTTTACAAGTACAGCATTAACTTGTTCATATATTTGTTCAACACTTTGCATTGAAGTTAGGCCATTAATATGAGGCCCTGTTTACACCTGATATTAAGCGTTATGCGCTTTGGTCGTGGTTGTGATCAGATCACAAGTGGACGACACTAAATAAAGGTGTAAACAGGGTCTAAAATGTTTTGTCCACTTTCAACCACTTCCAGAGGTAGACAAAAACGCAAACTCCTTGTGATCCATATATGGCTTTTACATTTACACTACAATTAAAATGTTTGGGTCAGCAAGATTTAAAAAAAATCTTATGCTCTCTTATGCTCACCAGTGCTGCTTTTATTTGACCAAAAATACAGTAAAAACAGCAATTGTCATGGTCACTGGTTGCAGCACAAAGGAAAGTTAGCACGAGATGCAGCAGCTACTATTGGTCTGGAGCAGACACTGGAACGGGCTCTTGGGCTGGAGCGGACTCAGCTCAGGGGCTGGAGTGGACGAGTGTGGCCCAGAGACACAATGCCAGAGCCATTATGGTCAGTGCTGAACTCTCTGGGCTTGGGTCTGGAATTTCACTCACAGGAACAGACTGGGGAATTTCTCACTGGAACGGACTTGGGAATCTCACACTCTGGAACAGTCTCAAGAATTTCTCTCACTGGAACGGACTCGGGAAATTCTCTCACTGGAACGTACTCTGGAATTTCTTTCACAGGAATGGACTAGGAAATTTCTCTCACTGGAACGAACTGGGGAATTTCTCTGACTGGAACAGACACCGGAATTCCTCTCACAGGAACTGACAGGGGGATTTCTCTTACTGGAACAGACACAGGAAATTATCACTAGAACAGACCCAGGAGTTTCTCTCACTGGAGCGGACTCTGTGGCTGGCATGTTGGTTTTCTCCTCGCTCTCGCTGATGGTAAAAGTGGAAACATTGTCCGTCTCCAGGCAGGCGCACTGTAGTCTCTGCTTTGAGGCCAATTAATTCCTGTGATGCAAAGCTGAATTTTCAGCATCATTATCATCATTATCATTCTCCAGTCTTAAATGTCACATTATCCTTCAGAATTCATTCTAATATGCTGATTTGCTGCTCAAGAAACATTCTCGAGGAATCCGTGCTTACCGAGTATTGTGCGTGGGTTCTTGGCTATTTTCTGTATCTGTCGTGGTCACTTGATAGAGGAGTCAGACCAAGACTTCTGTGCTCAGAACTCAGTGTTTATTTCAACATTTCTCTTACTATGACTCTACATCGTTACACCCGATTACATCGTCCATTTCTCCAACCATCTCATTCTCATCTCTCTTCTTCCTCTTTTTAACTCCTGCCCTTTTCGCGTTTCTTACGCTCGCGATATCTCGCGTACCATCTAACTTTATTTAAACCTTATTTCAATTCTTACATTATCAATGTTGAAAACAGTTTATTATGCTGCATAATATTTTTTGTGGAAAGTTATATATTTATTCAGGATTCTTTGATGAATAGAAAGTTGAAAAGAACAGCATTTATTTAAAATAAAATAAATTGTAACAATATAAATGCCATTATTGTCAGATAATCAATTACTTTTAATCAATTTAATGCATCCTTGCTGAATAAATGTAAGAAAATCAGACTGACAGCAGAATTTTAAACGGTAGTGTATAGTAAAGACTATTTCTCTTTGCAGGGAATTACAATAAGACCTCTTCTAAAATTAATGAATGTCCGTAAGACAAATCGAAACCAAGAGACCATCAGTGTTGAGATTCACAAAAGGGTATGTTTTCAGTGGTTTCATTCATTTAATTTAAACAAACTTAATGAATAATCTTAATCAGTTTATTTAGTCTTGATGCCATTACTCTGTTTCAGTTAATGGAGCACACTGTTGCAGGCATTGAAGATCTATGTGGACAATGGAGTCACTACTACTGGAAAGACAAGTAAGAGTTAGACTCTTACATTTTAGTTATTTTTTCCTCTACACAGCTTTTCTGAATATAAAAAAACAGTTCTCTGCTGATAGTGGCTTAGAAGTATTTCTGTGTCATGTTTCCACTTTCCTCATTTCTTTTTTGTTTTAAAATTGTGCCACCAGTTAGACTGGTCTAACAGTTCTGTCTCAGTCTAGTCTATATGTGAACCATGCGTCATAACATCAGCCTCAGGCTTATGTAAATTAATTTGTCATAAAGACTATTCCTGTTAGTTACTACCACAGCTATTACCCTAAGATAGTTATGTTCAAAAAGAGACATTTATTCAGTGACTCAGTTTATATGTAGAAGCTAAATATAAATGTAAAGTCCAGTACACTCTGTTATCTACTTTATGTGATTTTGATTGTGAGATTAATTTGTTTTGATCTATAAAATCTTTGATTGTCAGGTTCATGAAGTTTAATAACCGGATCATTCGCAAGATTTTAATCCGTGATACTCGTCCTGAATCGAGCATTGTGGCTCTGTATAAGAAACTGGAGCTTCAGAACGCCATGGAGATTCTGGACACAATGTCTGGTGACATCAGTGCAGCCCCCTCTTTAATTTCATTACAGTACGTCTCCTTTTTGCACAGTCACTTCTTTTCCTGTCCTACGCTTCTCAGAAATCTCAGAAACTGGTTTTGCTTTTTTTTTGTTGTTGCTGAATTTAGCTTTCACTAATAGATTAATCATTTTACTAGAAGTCACAGGAGAATCCCAATGATTTGCTTCCTGTTGATTTCTGTTCTCTGTTCTCGTTTACTATAGTGAAGAAATAAAGAATGCCTCAAAGTCCAGGAAGAAGTTCTTGTCATCTGATGTGACAAGTATGCATGAACTCTTATCAAAAAACATGTACAAGATCAGACAGAGGGTGAGTTGTGACAGAATGTCCTGAACTTACAATATTGGAATTGCTAAAAGTACTAAAAATGCAAAGATATTAGGTGTTATATTAAATTCAAAGCTAATATTTTTTATATCATAGCTTTGCTATTGTAACGGAGACAAGCTATTAAAAGCCGTCCGGGTAAACCTCACATCCCTGGCCTCAAGAGGCGCTCTAGCGACTGACGATAGAGACAGACGCTAGAGACTGTGGTCTTTAGCGTCCTTTTCTAGCATTCTTTTGCGACCACCACCCATGCTGGACACACCGTTCGAATCCCATTCAGAGCAGGTAGAGTTGAACTGGTTACATTTGGTGCCGTGACCCGGAGTGAGTGTAAAAAAGGCAAGCTAGTGAGAACTGTGTGGGTAAACCTCACTCCCCTTGCCTCAAGAGGTGAGCTAGAGACTGTGATTCCCATGCCGGAGACGCCGGTTCAAATCCCGCTTGGAGCAGGTCGAGTTACATTTGGTGCCATGACCCAGATGGGAGTGAGGTTTAGGGGGTGAGTGTAAAGGAGGCTAGCTAGTGAGAACTGTGTGGGTAAAACTTACTCCCCTGGCCTCAAGAGGCGGAGATGCCTGTTTGGATCGCTCGGACCAGGTCGAGTAGGACTGGTTACGCTATTTATAACAATATGCAAAGTAATGCTCTGAAGGTGCTTTTTTATATATTATCATAAAGGTTTCAACCAAAAACACCACAAAAAAGGGTCAAATGTTCAATAAGAAGTTTCAGAACATCCCAGTACCATAACTGAAATTTGACAACAGTATTAGAGTTTTAGTATATTTTAGGGTACAGACTGTCATTAGATATAACAATTATTTTGTGTGGCATTTGTATGACGTTATTGGTTATTCATGACACTGAACAAAAACTACCATGTTTATAGAAAAGTTTAAGGTTTTCTTGAATGATTCAGTTGTAGTATTTAGTATATGTTGAATAAGTAGTGGGACATAACATTGTTAATAATGTCCCTACTACTTTATTGTGCCTTGCAATATTTCACAAATTGTGATCTATATATTTTTTATCCATTATGCTTAACAGACAGTGTCTTATACCAAGCATTCATTACCCAATGATATCACAGCCAGAGAGATCCTGATGAGACGGCACACAAGTTTACGTCGCAGCCTCAGAGCTGGAAGCTTCCATGGCACTGTATGTAACACTACATAAATTAATACAGAGCACTTATTTATACAGGGTAAAAGAATGATGAGATATATGAAAAAAACTTTTGGTTTTTGCCATTTAAAGGGCACTTTTTGAATTTGAAGATCAGCGTAAATTGTACTAAATTTGTCTTCCGGGAAACATGTAAGTCTCTTCTGCTGCTTTTTCAAAGGGTAGTACTAAATACAAATTAATTGATATTTAAACAAAATAAGAAAAATGTTGACATCTTCATCCCGTTCCAAAGTTTTCACCCCCCGTATACTTCTTAATATGGACACGAGAGTCTTATTTTCTGTCATGGACCCTTTCCTTGCTCTTCTCTGCCACACCAGAAAGCTGCAAAAATGTCCCAGAAGTTTTTGTCTCTGCCGATGGGTCAGAGTCTGAACTCTGGATTTCCTCCACGGAGATTCGGTCACACCGGTGAGAGAATATACAGTATTATAGCAGTAATTAAACCATCTCTAGTTCACCCTCTGGTCCTTGTAGCAAAACAGATTCAACATGTTTTGCATATAGACAGCAACTGACTTACATTCAGTAGATGATCTCAGAGATTATGTACAAGACCTCAATTCTGTCTCTTCACACTGTAAAACTGTTCAGCCTGTATTTATTTGATCACAACTATAGTAAAAACTATTTCAAATAACGGTTTTCCATTTTAATATATTTTAAACTGTAATGTATTCCTGTGATGGCAAAGCTATCATTACTCCAGTCTTCACTGTCACATGCTGGTCAAGAAACATTTATTATTAATATCAATGTTGAAAACAGTTGTGCTGCTTACTATTTTTTTGTGGAAACTGTGATACATTTTTCAGGGTTCTTGGATCAATAGACAATTCAAAAGAACAGCATTTATTTGAATTTGTTTTTGTGTTTTTTGTCATGTATAGTTTGTCATGCTTTTCTAATGAACATCTAGTGCAGAGTTGTAAATATTACAACGATTTAGGTCAAGGGATTTTCATAACTATATTGATTTTAAGCATTTATATATTGACAGTAATATAGATAGTAATGTACAGTATCTTTTATCTTAGGAGATGGTGATAGAGAAACTGAGATTGACTATCCGTCAACCAGGCCTATGTTCAAGCATCCACAGAGATTGTCATCTAAAGCAGTGATGCCTCTAGCTTCCTCTGTGAACATGTTGGATGAACAAAATGAGGAGCAGAGGGGCAACAGGACGTCACATCTGAGGTCAAACATCAGCCATTCAGGGCATCAGACCTCAAATCTGCCTTATGGCTCATCTAGAAACTATAGTGACAAAGACTGTGAGGGTGGAGAGCAGCAATCATGTCTGTCTCCCCACACATGGGTACAGGAACCACAGAATGATGTACAACAGCCTTTGATGAGGAGGCCATACTGATCTGTTAATGCAGCTGTACTGCTATTATCTGTGGATGAGATCACACAACTTTGAAGCAAACTAAAACACTTACACTAGAGAGAAAGGGAAGAATTTACTCCATGTTAAACACAATCATAAAATATTCCTATGTGATAATTTACATAAAAGCTTTCTACAACACTAAAGCCATCAGAAATTGTGAAATATAGGTCTTAAAATCACATACTGTATGCTTCATGTGCATTTAAATTGAGTGCATTTTCAAGTTTTTTATTATTATTTTTTGTAATTCACTGAATTGAACTTTAGTTTTTGGAACTAAAATATTGCTATTCATGAGATTTAACTGGATTTAAGTTAATTACATTATTTAGGCACAAATAAATATAAATATGTGAAATGAAACAATTTATTGATCCATGAAAGTGGAATTTTGTGTAGGCTCAGGCTACTTTTATTTTCATTTGTTGGAAAATAAAACATTATGTTCTTAGACAAAAAAAAAGTGCTATTATTCTCAGGTGTGAACACAATTCCTAACATTAAATTTAAAGTAATAATTGTAAAACATAAATTCAGATGATGCTAAAAATCTAAACAAAAACATTTCCCACACATGCACTACCGTTCAAAAGTTTGGGGTTGATACAATTTTTGAATGTTTTTGAAAGAAGTCTCTTATGCTCACCATGGCTGCATTTATTTGATCAAACATGTAATAAAAACAGTAATAGTGTGAAATATCATTACAAGATATTTAAAATAACTTTTCTATTTTTAATATTGCATTTATGAAATCTTTTTTTAAATATCTTCACTGTCACTTTTGATCAATATAATGCATCCTTGCTGAACAATATTATTAAACAGCAAACAAACAAACAAAAACATCTTATTGACCCCAGACTTTTGAACAGTAGTGTATGTGATCTATTGTTTAGTATTTTTGTATAGTTTTATGGAAAACATTATTGCTAGCCTTTGGAGAACTACAGAAGGAAGTGCGTATTCTGAAGTACACCAATGATAAATAGTGGTTAAATGAGTATCAATGCCACAGTGAGGTAAAACTCAATCATGTAGTAAAGTTTATCCCTCCTAAAATGCTAAATTGATTTCTTGGAAGCATATAAGCCTTACCTTTCTTATGTTTATCTGACTTTTAGTGTGAAATTTGGCCAGGGAACCCAGATAAAAGTTTTTCAACGATGAATGTCCCACTTCTGATGTCTTGAAATAGAATATCCTTGGTTCCCCATATAGGTTCACTTCAATGCTGCGATAGCCGTCGCTATGGGAACACCTTCGGTGTGACAAATGTCTGAAGCCCTTATACCATCACGCCATTAATTGGCCATTAGCGCTAAGCACTGCCCGGAGAAATCCGTCACGAATGCTTCATATCAATATGCTTCGTGCCATTTCATCAGCTTTCATTTCCTTCAGGAAGAGAATTTTCTGTTGCCCGTCGGAAAGAGATTCTCGTGTTCTAAGCCTACTATTTTAGAGCAGTATATTACTCCTCTCAGGCGGATACGATGAGTTTCTGAAAGTGTATATCTGAAAGTGTACAGCTATATCTGCTGAGCATGTGCCCATGGGAGGTGTTTCTGTTGGACGTCACCCCCTGGTTTCCTGTTTTCTGCAAGGGTCGAGACAGCTTAGGCCTTTCCGCCCTGCACAAATTCCTTCTTGGGATTTATCTATCGTCCTGGAGGGTCTAGCAGGCCATCCATTTGAGCCATTGGAGTCGATGTCAGATAAGTTTTTGACCCTTAAGATGGTTCTTTTTGGTGGCTCTATCCTCGACCTAGGCCGAGGTACATTCCTACGGTTGTGTCGTATTTTGCTTAAGCAGCTGGTCTTGGAGGCTTTTTCCCCTTCTGATTCGGGGACTGAGAGTGATGTACAACCTCTTGGCCTTTGCCCAGTGAGGGCGTTGAAGATCTATATCAACCGCACAGTCTAGTGGCATAGATCTGACCAACTGTTTGTGTGTTTTTGCGGTAAAAACAAAGGAGCTGCTGTCACCAAACAGAGGATGCCTCATTGGGTGATCGAGGTTATCTCTGCGACCTATGAGGCGCATGGCATGGCTTTGCCTCTAGGTGTGCGTGCTCATTCCACCAGAGGAATGGCTTCTTCTCAGGCTCTCTTTAAGGGCTCTTCTTTGGAAGATATTTTTGTTGCGGCAAGATGATCCTCTCCGAACACCTTTATCAAGTTCTGTGGTCTGGATGTGAAGATGGCTCCTGGCTCCCAGGTTTAATTTGCTTGTGCGGACTCTTTTCTCGGTCTTCCAGCTATCTTCAGGTATGGGAAGGCGTTATGGTATATCGTTCCCATAGCGACAGCTATCGCAGCATTGAAGTGAACCTATGAAAGGGAATGTCTCGTTTACTTATGTAACATTGGTTCCCTGAATAGGGAATGAGATGCTGCGATGCCTTTCGATAATTGCTTCCTTTGTCATAGAAATCTTATGAAATGGCGCATATCATGCTGATATGAAGCATACGTGACGTATTTCTTGGGTGGTGCTAAGCGCTACTGGCCAATAAATGGCATGATGGTGTTAAGGCTTCAGACATTCGTCACACCGAATGTGTTCCCATAGAGACGGCTATAGCAGCGTCTTGTTCCCTATTCAGGGAACCAGTGTTACATACGTAACCGACATATTTTAAACTAGTTTTGCCATTGGTGTTGGACCATTTAACAGCAAAATGTTCTGACAGAAACATTCATCTTATTAGACTTTGCATCAAACTCTGCCAGTCTGCATTTGTACAGGCAGTTGCTCTCTTTCAGCATGGCGGCACAGAAGGCAGTCTTACTGACGGCCGTCTCTCACATTGACGTCCTGACATTCTATAGCTGGTATACAGATCCAAACTCCCACAATCACATTACCTGAGAGGAAAAAAAGACAGCTGCCATCACAGTCCTTTATCTTTCCTTCACTTTAAGTGGTTTACACCTCATTGTTTGGGACTCTTGTCTTTAACCTTTGTCTTACTGTCCCACTTAGGAGTCCTCACGAGTAGCAAGCCCACAGCTAGCAGACCCAGCACGACCCCCAAACTAGGAGGTCCACAGGGGCTGAATTCTTGAGCCAGACCAGACAGCAGTGGTGCGAGGACCCGTCCCACAGCTGTGACTGACTGTCCCGCTCCGATTAACGTCCCGCTAGCTTGGGCTCCCCCACGCTGCAGCTCCAAGTCGGTGATGCAAGTGCGGCCGATAGTGGTAGAGATTGCAAAGAAGGTGGAGGTCAGCAGGACCTGCCAGACATTGGGTGCCGTGGCATACAGGAAGATCAACGTGCAGGTGAGCGCTGTAGAGTGCAACAATAAAGCAGACATGTTGTTGCCATAGAGGTGTGTTACGGGTCCCACCAAGCAGCCAGCAAGGGCTCCCAACATACTGCTGTAGCTGATCAAATATCCTGTCATCTTTGGTTTGAGCTGAAAACGTTCCTCCATGGCTAAGGAGAAGTTACTGTAGTACAGCATTATAGATACAGCCATTAGAAGCCGCACCAAGAACACGTCCCACATATCCGAGGATGCCACCATGCAGATCCGCATCCACACTGAGGTCAGCTGTCTCCAGGCAGACTGGAAGATAGACATGTCCCTCCAGCCCCTTCCTTCATTTGCTCGACTATGGACAGCAGGTGCATCAGGATGCCGAATGTAGTTTTTGTCTAAGCAGTTCTGCTGGACTGAGTTCTTTAACCCATCATAGGTTTTGCTGGTTTTGGTTTTACTATTAGCATTTGCATCTATACGGTGATTTAGTGTCTCGCTCCACGGTAACATCCAGACCAAACCTGAGAAGAAAATATCTGGATAAGTAAACTGTAGTTTATGTTGCTTTGTAGCAGACATCTGAAGGGATCACTTGTGAAAAAGAAATGTACTAAATTGTATTAAATGTGTTAAAAGTGGGTCAAAAAAGCACTCTAAAGTTCAGCTAACTGCATGTAATATAAATTCAAAAACTATAATATATTTTAATTTAATTACAATTAACATGAATTAAGTGTCAGAAAACATTACATTCAATTCGCACTTAAAGGGTTAGTTCACCCAAAACTGAAAATGATCCCATAATTTACTCACCCTCAAGCCATCCTAGGTGTTTATGACTTTCTTCTTTCAGCCAAACACAATTAGAGTTGTATTAAAAAATGTCCTGGCTCTTCCAAGCTTTATATTGGGAGTGAATAGAAACTGAGATTTTGAAGCCCAAAAAAGTGCATCCATCCATCATAAAAGTAATCCATACGGCTCCAGGGGGTAAATAAAGGCCTTCTGAAGTGAAGCGATGCGTTTTTGTAAGAAGAATATCCATATTAAAAACTTTATAAACTAGAATCTTTCGTACGCGAGTCGAGTTCTGGCCGAAGGGTGACCTCTGACCCGACGCATGACGTATTGATGAACGCGGAAGCGCAGAGGATAGAGCAAAACAAAATACCGGTCACGAATTTGAAGTCTTAAACGAGAATTTTTAAAGAGAAATGTCGGAGGAGCTTGAGTTTGTTGCCCAGCCCTATTTGTTTGAACCACGAGAGGCGTTTACTCTCACCTAAGCTTACGCTACTCTTATATCATACGTCATATGTTGGAACTCGACTCTCTTGACAACGCGCGAACAGTTTATGAAGTTAAAATTATGGAATTTTTTTTTTTCTTACAAAAACACATCACTTCCCTTCAGAAGGCCTTTATTTACCCCCTGGATCAGTATGGATTACTTTTATGATGGATTGATGCTTTTTTGGGCTTCAAAATCTCAGTTACTATTCACTCCCATTATAAAGCTTGGAAGAGCCAGGATATTTTTTAAGATAACTTCGATTGTGTTTGGCAGAAAGAAGAAAGTCATATACTCCTAGGATGGCTTGTGGGTGAGTAAATTATGGGATTATTTCATTTTTTGGGTAAACTAACCCAAGTGAAAAAACCTATACCTAATTTCATACTAAGTATACTAAAAATCCATTAACATATTTACTGACATATCGCTTGAGACTTCCTGATATAAATATTTTAATTAAACTTTATTTGGAGTACTTCTTTATTGCACAATGCACATTTCTTAAAATTAAGCCTAAAATGTGTTTTAATATCACTATAAGGATAGTATGACATAAAATATCAGTCTTTAAATGCAAGATATTTAAAGTGTACCTAAAGTATACTTGCAATAGTTTCACTTCAGCATAATCAAATATACTTAAGTATACCTTTAGTTGGACCTCAGCACTATTTTTGGATAACTAAAGTGCATTAAGTACAAAATTAGTTGTTGCAATTTAGCAGACTTTAAGTATACCAATTTAGTACAATAGTAAAAATTGCAGGATATTTATATTAAGTACATATATGTACATGTATTTGTAGTATATTTAGCATAAAATAAATGTATTTCAAATATATTTGAGTATAATTATTTTTCACTAGAGAACCCTTTTAGTATGATTTTTTAAAGTATATTATTTCCATATGTTTTTCTTTTTTTTTTAAAGTATGCTAAAGTGTACCTTATTTTTTAATAAGGGATAGTTTCAAAATTCTGATATAAAAATTATGTAATCATTTACTCATTCTCATGGCATTCCAAACTCATGTCTTTCTTTCTTCAGTGGAACAAAAAATATGACATTTAGCAGAATGCCAATGCTGCTCTTTTCCATGCAATGACTGTAAAAAATAGGGACTGAAGCTTTCAAGCTTCAAAAAAAGATACATGAAAAATGGTTTGGACTTCAGACATCACTTATCTCATGATATGGCTTCAAACTTGGTATATAGTTCATATACTTTACATATGAAGCACCTTTATAATTCTTCATGGTTCTTTTGTGTCTTATTTGAAGTTTGAAAGCTTCAGCCCACATTCATTGCAATTGAATGGCAAACAGTCTTTAACATTTTTCCTTTTGTGTGCAGAGGAAGAAAGTCATGTTGTTTTGGAATGAGGTGAGTAAACAATGACAAATGTCATTGGGTGAACTATACTGTACCTAATGCATTAAAAAACAACAGCAATCTCATAAAACATTGTCTGTACTTGTCTGTACTTTTAAGGAATAAGTTACTTCCTTTAATCATGTGACTACAGTCAGTCTTGCTCACCTGCATTTAGAAAGAAAATGGCTGCACAGACGAATGAGGATAAGTAAAACCCCCCCTCATGTTCAGTGAGATATCCACCCACCACTGGTCCCAGGATGAATCCCACACTTGAGGCTGCATTAAAGTGACCCATCACTAGAGGCCGTTCTTTCTCCGACACAAGATCTGACAGGAGCGCTCGGCAGATAGACAGGGAGTGTTTAAAGAGCCCTATCGACAGAAAAGGAAATCACATTAATGTGTGACTTGAAACAATAATGCGCATCCTAATTTGCTACATGAACAAAAGTTCTCCACTACTCACCCACTGGTATCCTGGCCAGAACAAAGAGCGCAATACTAGTGGACAGACCCAGCAGGCCATATCCAAAGGCACTGAGCAAAAGGCACGTCAGTAGTGAATAGCGCCTCCCAACCACATCACTCCAACTTCCCTGCCGACGAAACAATATAAGATACAATGAAAGATACCTGTATATAAATGTCTCCATGGAGAAATAAACACAGAATTGCAGACTAATCAAATTTCAGCATGGTTTTATTAAGGGTGTGTCCACACTTGTAGTTCAGTTCGCTTGGATCATTTGGTCCAGACCAAAAAAACACACACAAAAAAACAAACACATGTAGTCCTGGTCCACAATGGCATTTTAACACCGCACCTAGGGGTATAGGGATATGTTCACAACCTGATTGGTCTACTTTTATATTGTATATTTTGCAACAGAACTTACCGAACATCCAAAACAATGCTGTGTGCTGGGATAAATGTGCTTGCTGAATGTGCGTAGCCTACATATGATGGTATTTTAACCAGCTGAGAACTCGTGAAGAGCTTATAAAATGTGTAAAGGAGTTAAAACAGCGCCAGGAATCCCTCCGTCACACACACAAATGAAGACCTGCTGCATGGAGATTTTGTACCGAATTGTGATGGGAAACATCACGACTATGACGAAAAAAAAAAAAAACAGGTATGCGTAAGCATTCTGTCCATTTTAGGGTCGCATCTTGTGACATCATGTCCAGTTTTAGGTTCGTTTACATGCCTTTGGTCTGTGTTGCATTCATATTTCATATTTTATGCTAGGCAGTAGGCACAAACATTTCAAATACTTTAGAAGGAATTATGAAATTACATATAAAGATGATGTGGGTCAACTCTAAAGTTCGGCTAATTATTTAATATGAATACATTTTCATTTGATTGCAATTAACATGCAATTAAGGATCAGTAAACATTACATTACATTCAGTTAATTAAGTAGGCCTATAATCTTTTAAAATATTACTTCAGTTATAAATACTACTTTACAAAAGTATGCTAAAGTGCACTTCTTTTCCACAATTAGGGTAGTAGCAGCTAATGTGAAAACAGCTAACCCTCCTTAAAGGAACCGTATGTAAGAAATGTATTTCAATTAATCATAAAATGGCCCTGATATGTCACTAGACATTAAGAAATCATGTTCATTTCAAATACTTATATCACTGACAACAGTAGTCCGGCCAGGATATTGTCATTTAAAAGTGAAGTTGCAGCCCTCAACTGATGTTGATGTTGTCATATTTTGTTTTGGCCTGATGCCCCACCCTCCACCTATCTACTAATAACGAAGTCAGTAGTGTTTCGGCATCCGGGTTGCCAGCTCTGCTCTAGTTACCACAGCTGCAGCTATAAACGTGTCGGATAAAAAATGTCTAACGTTACGAAACCTAAAAGACCTTGTTATGAATCCGAAATACGTCGTGACAAAGTCCGAAATAAAACAAGGATTTGTATAGGAGATGCCTTTGAAAGATGGAGACGGCTGAAAACGGAGAACGTTTTGTAGCCTACTTGTTTTCCATGCAAGTTCTACAGCCAAAAATAGTAGAATGTAATGTAATCTTTCACATCACATATTTTAGCGTTATGGACGTGTACTGCAGGGTAAGTTAAAAAATACAGCTGGTCGCTTTCACTTATAGTGTCAGCTAAATGAATAGCTGTATCTTTGATATCTGTAACACATAGTCACTTAGGCTTGTGCTTGTACTTACGTTAATGACAGATACCTACCGTTACAAGTTAGACTAACAGCTACTGTTCTAACAATGTACTGTCACATACGAGCGTACATCTTTACGATTATATTTGGCTAATCGCCATTAGTAAATTTTTGCGATACATAATTACTTCGCAAAACATCTCTCATGAAGCATAAACATAATTAACAGAAAAAAAAATTACTGTGTAGGACTCGTCACTTGCCATTGGAAGCTCCTTGTAGCAGCCTACTTTCCTGCTGGATCCTGCTAGCCTGGCAAGCCAGACCTACATCAAGATGTTTCGTCTGGCAACTCACCATAGATAGACACGGCTCAATCCGAGGGGCGGGATAAACGGCTGTCGCTCTACAGTAATTTGAAAGTGATTGCAGTACCAGTTTTGGCCACAATCTTACATACGGTTCCTTTAATCCTAGCAAAACAGCTAATCTTAGCAAAATAGCTCACTCCAAAACCCTGCCCTCCATGTCAAACCCAAAGATTTAAAATGACTGAGATGTTGAGTACCATGGTCAGATTCTTTTTGTTGTTAACAGATCCTAGTGTCTTCAGGACAGTAGCGTAGCCACGAGGGGGCCGGTTAAGGAATTGCTGATTTGTTGCTCTAATTAATAGATTGAACTATGCTGCACGGTAAAATGCAAAATGCTTTTTCAAGAAATCACAGAAAGATGTGCGAGAAGGAGAAAAAGTGCTATCTACATCTGAGCCTACTTCACCTTTCCACAAGGAGACAGCGAGTGAAGCAGCACCTGAGGCTTAATCTTATTCAGTTTTTCTCCATTCACAGAAACGCTGCAGGTGCATGATGTATCGATGTGCGAATCTTCATGTTCTGTTGTTCCCCCCAAAAATAAAATTCTGGCAATGCAACTGCTTCAGGACACTACCTATCACACTTTTTTTTAGCGTGCGATTCATTTCAGAACCTTTGAGTCAGAATCTTAGTTGTTTATTAAAGAAAAGCATTTCACCAAAGAAAGCTACAATTTATAGCCTACAGGCAGACAGATCGGACCTCACAAATGAAACGGCTCAGGCTTGCCTGAGGCAAGCACTGCAGGCATCTCCATACCAGCACTCATTAGACACACACACACACACAAGACACGCATAATGCAATAAAAACTTAAATTGGATTTACTATGTTCTCTCTGTTTCTAGCCTACAGGCATGTCATAGAGGCTCACTATTCCTGTCTGCTATCTCTATGCTTAACATCCAAGAGAAGACAAACATCTCATTCACTTCTTAACTAGCCCCGTGACCTTCAGACTTTAACCACTTTAAATATGTGTGTCGTGTGTTTGTGAATGGTAATATGATGACTCATTTTACAGTAACACACTCCAAACGTGGGTGCAATATGCAGTTTGAGGTGTAATGTTGATTGTAATAAACAATTACAGTGATATGTGCTTTAAACTCTATGGAGACAGATCGGAAGAAGTAAACATTAATTATTAAATTGAGAGTTATCATATTACTGTAGCAAATGCTGCTCACTAAAAAAAAATACACACAAAAAAAAACACACTACTTACCACAACAGTGCTAGAGAAGAGTTGTAATACTCCATAGGTAGATCCTGCAACAATGGGAAACAGCTTTTTTTATTTGTCATGACAGCAGAGGGAAATTAATCACGAAAAAAAAAGAACATTTTTAGTTTCACATTCAAGCGGTTGAGGCAACGAGACCTTGTGATCACAATTTAATGAAATCAGTGAAAATATCTTTTGAGCTGGTGATTTCCACTGACATTACATGGGCCATGTTTAAGCAGCCCTTTTAATCAGAGACGAGGCGCAGGCAATGTACTGCTGATTTCAAAGACCTGCTTGTCTTTGCCCTAAAAATTACAATCCGCCAGCAATGAAGTCATCTGTTGACTGAAAAAGTAATAAAAGTAAATTAACATTGGCTCTATTGAGAACAGGATGTGCAGAATTAAACTAAATTGGACTTATATATTTACAAAAACACAATAAAATGAATTTGCACTAATTGTATCAATTGAATTGATTTTGTGCACCCTCAAAAATCACTATTCAGACCTACAGCTGCAACATTCTCATTAGAGAACATATTCATTCCTCAAGACCTGAAAAACATACAAATATTGATGTGGCAAACTGCTTTAATGAATTTTATAAAATCGATAGTCTAATTCTAGGAGCATTTGAAAGCAAACCAGTATGACTGTTGGTCTCCATTTAGAATAATGAACTATAAAACTTGCCAGAAAATTAATCTAACTATTTACACGCGAGCGCGCGCACACACAATTTAAAATTCCTACAATTTTTTTGGTAGATTTTTGTTCAAATCTATGCAAATTTATTTTGTTGTAGCCTTGATCGTTTTAGAGTCCTAAATGTGAGCCTTTTCTCTTGATCACAGCAGAAAAGAGGCTGTCTAACTCATTTTCATACTAGTTAATAACGATAGGCAACAATTTTCTAAACTAGTTTGTAATAGTGAAATATGCTGCTAATACTGAAACTCAGTGCCACCATGGAATTTTAAGTCACCATGAAATAAAAATGTAAAAGAATATTGCAGTATTTATTATAAATGATTTATCCGTGCACATTATTATTTTTTAAATTCATGTGCCCACATAATCTCTAATCAAAATATCTTCCCCTCCCGCTTGCAGCAACATCTCTTCTCTTCTCTTCTCTTCTCTTCTCTTCTCTTCTCTTCTCTTCTCTTCTCTTCTCTTCTCTTCTCTTCTCTGATGACGTGTTTACTGGTGTGATAAACCGGTCACTTACATGACATCACAGCAATAGCAAACCACAACCATCCAATGATCCAATCAATTCCTGCTGGAAAAAAAAGTCCTGCCAACATTTTTCTTGCGATAAGCCGTTTCACTCAGATATACAGTACATCACGATAGGACAGAAAAGACGATCGCAAGTTCCTTCACATGCCGACTTTAACAACAACACCAGAGACTTACCTACAATCCCAGCCACTGTAGGACTTGCTCCCAGAAACTTCACATGATGACTCAGCAAAGGGATAATCATACTGACCCCAAAGAGATCCTGAAAACACACACACATAAAATGGATTTATACATCAGCAAAGCAAAAACAGCTCAAGAAAGGGATTTCTAGTATTTAAAGGGATAGTTAACCCAAAACTGAAAATCGTGTCATCATTTACTCAACCTCAAGTTGTTCCAATCCTGTATGAATTTCTAATTCTGAACAAAAAATAAGATATTTTGAACATGGATAACCAAACGGTTGGCTTAAATAGCCTGAAGGCAATACTGAAACAATAGTCTTTCGCCGTTGAGCCAGTTTATCTAGATTTGTGAGTGTTCTGCAGTCAGGCAAGCCAAGCACTTAATTTGAAGTCACACAGTACCTCAATCCAGTGTCACGGCACTTTCTATAAAACTAAAACTTTTAATCTGAGAGAAACTATGGATGAATTAAAACCAGGAAGAACTCAATCTGTCTGAGAGGGAAAGAAGAGGAGAGACAATGTGTTCTTTCTCATGGGAGTTGGCAAAATCCACAGACAGGACAAAAGATTTCTGCACATGCAAACATATAAGTTGCCAAAGCATCTATTATGTAAAATCCTGAATTTAAAAGAGCAAATGTGAAAATATTGTTTTCATACAGACCACTATATTATGAATATCTTGCTTATGTAAAATCAATGAGCCTTTGTAAACAACAGTCTTATATTTCAACAGTTCTAGCAAATTCTTCTTATCTAAGTGTTAAAAATGAATACATGGGAATCTTTGTCATGTCACTGAGAATATGTCAGTATGGGAATATGGATCAGATGTGTAGAACAGGGGCATCAGATCTAACGTATGCAAATATATTGACAGCAGCTTAAAAATGAAGTCATTGCGATCAATGCCATAGAAGAGCTCTGACCATCGGCAAATACAAAAGAGAATACTCACCATGAATCCCACCACGTATATACATCGTATGATGCGTTTTGGTCTCCGTCGTTTTTGGGTAATGGCACATTTTGAGTTATTCATTCTCCCGCATTGACAGAACTGCAGTCAATGCGGAAGCGATGGACAGCGTTGCTATGCTGCTCTTTACGAGACATCACGAGGATCAGACCATCTGTCCTTTAAAAGGGAGAACGATGTGTAACCAGAGTACTATCCTACTGGAAATCACGAATATTCTGTTCTGAATGTGTTTATTTAATTCAAAAAGAGGTAACTCATTTCGTTGCGTACGAATGGGCGGGTGTTTCACACGGTGAAATGCTGAGTGGTGGTTAATTTCATGTACAGGATCTCATGTTTATGGTACAGTCCATTGAACTAAGGCATCGAGCAGTGGCACGCGCTTTATTTGAACTGCGATCAAACATACCTGATATTATAATCTTTTTTTCTTCTTTTTTTTTCTGAAGTGAAGTAAAAATGTTTGTTCTTAAAAAAAATAATAATCATAGGTCCTAAGCAAGTTAGGCAGCAGGTGTGGTTTTGGTCGAAAAAGATCAAGTGAACAATCAGTGAGTATTATCAATGGGTTTGATGATTTGGCTAAAATTATGTTTTATGATGTTGGATGGTTTGTTCCACTTTAAAACATTTCATTTGGGTCATTACATGAATTGGAAGGTAAATATTGCCTAATATCAACATCAACTGAAAACAAATTAAAATCTTATTTAGGTCTACTTTTATATATTGTTTTCGTTTATATTGTGTGTTTGTTTTCTTTATTTTTCCTTTTATTTTTTACGATTGGATGGCTTCAAAAATGTAAGTAATCCTAGTACAACAATAGCATAATTATTATTTTTATCACTTAATAAATTGCTTAATGAATAATTTGATTGATTTCTCACTTGCGACACTGGAAATTCAGTTCACTCATCACTACAGCAACATTTTTCTTTTTCTAACCATGTCATAGTTTACTATTAGTTTTTATTATTTTATTATAGTTTATAATTAGTGGTGTCAAATCGATTAATTGCGATTAAGCGCATCTAACTTGATATATATAAATATAAATATATATATATAATTTATATATTATTTATTCATGTATGTCTGTGTGAATACACACACAGATATATTTATTCACTGTGTACATAGACACGTGCACACACACATAAAAAATATATAAATATAATTATAGGTTTCACTTTATTTTGATGGTCCCTTTAACACATTCTGTTGACTATAAGTAGCATTGCATATGTCAACTAACTCTCATTACAGTGTTAGCAGAGTATTAGTAGGGTTAGGGTTAGAATAAGTTGATATGTAGTAGCAAGAATGTTCAAAAGGGACCATCAAATTAAAGTGTAACCTATACACACAAATAGCCAATTATGTAAACAAAAACTTTATGTTAGATGTGATTAATCGTGATTAATTGATTTGACAGCACTATTTATAACATATTATTATTATTATGTATGACATGGTTAGAAAAAGATAAATATTGCTGTATAGTGATTATGAATCGAGTCGATACCTCAAAGTGAGAAAACAATGAAATAATTTAAGCAATTTATTAAATTATTATTTTTACACATTAACTTATTTTAAAGCTGCAGTTCGTAGTTTTTCATCTTTGTCGCCCTCTCTGTTCGAAATCTGCAATTGCAGTTATTCGCGGAATTATCAACTTTACGTGGGTTGTGCTTCGGCACGGCACAGCGTGGATAAATCCAATGTTTTGAGGAGAATGTGCGGCTGTCAGTCGCCGTGCCGGTGTGGAAACTGTCATTCGGAATCACAGATTCTACTTTTTGGAAGTATGACCAACATAAGAATTTTCACCGGAAAATGTCGTCTGAACAAGTAAGTAACTTTTGTTTTACACTTTTGTTCTGACCAACTAAGGGGGAAAAAAAAGTGTTACAGTAAATTGCATTGATTAAATCTAACGATTGCTTTATCATATCACGTCAAACTGTGCAAATTATACTTTGTTCTCAAATTGTTAATGTTAAAAACATCAGCATTGCATGTAATATGTATTAGGGCTACCTGTAGTTCAGTTTCCATTTCTGCGCAGTCTAATTTCTAATTGTCTTACCAACAAATTAATGTTCCTCAGAACTGGTTCCCTTTGAAATACAAACACATGTAGCCTATCTGTAATCAGATGCATATTTAAAACTGGAATATAATCTAATTTTTACCTTTCAAAAGCCATTCCGATATTTATCCTTGTTTTCGCATGAGCCCGGTTGCAGTCTCTTTTTTTCTGTAGTGATCCGAAGTCCGAAGTCTTTTGCATTTTACAACGGGTGAATCTCCAGTTGTCACTGGTGATTGTCGTTTGAACCTTTCTGGATCTGCCATCAAATTGATAAGTTTAATGATATCAAGTGCTGTGAGAAAAGGCTATAAATCTCCACCTCCAACATCCTCACGCAATATAGCCTACTAGCTGCCTGGGACACCTTCTTTATGTGTACAGATGTGACGTAATGACGCAAAGACATGCTCAAATTTCCCGCGGAAATCCACCAGTACCGAATTAAAAACATTATTACAAGCTTACCATTTTGAATCGAGCTAAGGCAAGCAGAGAGTTTTGACACTGGCTGGATATGTACTTGCTCAAAAATTTATTTTATTTTAAAATATATAACTTTTTAACCCAAAAAAGTTACAGACTGCAGCTTTAAATAAAATACTTAAATCTCTCTCTCTCTCTAATATTGTGCCTGATCGATACATCTATTCTATAAAATATTCAAATATTCTAGTCTAATCACAAAAATCATTGGCAGCGTAGTTCTTGGTTATTTAATAAAAGTTCTTATTGTACCATTATATTATTTATTGTAGCACAGATTGTGTTACTTTTTTGTATTTTGTAGCATACAGTATACAATACTCTATACTCTGAATGCTTGAGATCCATCTACTGGCAGTCTTCCTAATATTTGTCAGGCTGTGCCAACCTGTTGGTTCTCTAAAGTGGGTGAGAGGGTGGGTGCCATGCCTTAGAGAACTCGCGTTACCTCCTATTTATATTTCTCACATAACCTTAAACTGCCTTGATATACAAACCTCACAGTCTTTTCTTCTTTTTTGTTGAATTTGACTGCGTACTTGTTGTCGTTATTCACATAGTGTCAGGTGAGCATGACTCAGTCCAAGCTTATGTCATGGTCATTTTAGAGCTAAACTGCCCTCTGAAATTTTGTTTACAAATCCTCTACGGCATTGGATATGAAATTGGGGAAACCATGACACTCGATCATCCCAGTACAGCTGATACAGTGATGTTCCCAAGACAGTTTACATAAATACACTCGCATGAACCCACTCAAGTAGTCCTCACATCTTGGGCTAAAGGAATGCTTTTGATTCTGTATAGCAGAACATATAACAGCTTAAATTACAACAATGAATCCGAATCGACATTAAAATAGCACTAACTCTTTCTGTGCAGATGAAAAGGACTGTTGTTTCTCAGTATATAACAAGATGCCGAGATAAATTTAGCTCTACTCTATGAAACTGCCCCTGCTCTGCTGTGCAGAAACACCACAGACAGTCATTACTACACCAGAAAAGACTTCCAACACTTGTAGTCATCAATGGACATCTGCTGCAATTATTTTTAATTTTAGCTTACATATTGTTTTTCCCTGTATCTCTAGAGTCTAATCCCTAAATATCCCTCCACGTACCCAGCTTAAATTAAGGATGGCTTCTCAGGCAAAGCCCTTTTGGACAGCCTTGTTTCCACTTCAGTGGCTCTGGCCTTCATTCACAGCACAGTGATAATTGGTCACAGGTTTATCTGCTCAGTGCAAAATGCCCCACTTGAAATATAATGAGCTTATATTGTATTTTTCCCAGGTATTGACAGTTTCAATCTATATATTCAAGTGGAATCTGAAGTCCTACGATACAGTGGAAGCAGTTAAAGTTTGGGATGTTTGAAAGAAACCTCTTTTGCTCATCTAGGTGGCATTTATTTGATAAAAAATACAGTAATATTGTGAACTATTACAATTTAAAATAACTGTTTTCTATTTTAATATATTTTAAAATGCAATTTGAGATTTGAGATTCTTGAGATGGCAAAGCTGAATTTCCAGCATCATTACTCCAGTCTTAAGTGTCCTTCAGAAATCATTATAATATGATGATTTGTATTAAGCAGTTGTGCTGCTTAATATGTTTGTGGAAGCCATGATAGATTTTTCTTCCGGATTCTTTGATGAATAGAAAGATTTATAAAAAATTAAAAAAAAAAAACAATTATTTGAAATATAAATCTTTTGTAAAATTATAAATGTATTCACTGTCACTTTTTTTTGTGATTATGATTTTTTATTTTCAATCAATGAACAACACATATCATACAGAGAGAGCATTCGGATGAGAATATAAATAAAATAAAGTAAAATAAAAAACACACACATGCGCACAGAACACAACACACTTAACAAACACTGGCAGCAAACTCATATTGACTGTATTATTCAAAGAAGCTCTTTAAGGGCAGAGGCTATATTCATCCAGGTGTTCACAGTGGTTGTCTTTGCCTTATTGATCTTTGCAGTTGTACACTCAAGGCATATAATGAAATGAGACTATCCAAAATTGCTTCAGGTTTGTATCTGGGGTTATCCACTGCTGTAAAATAGCTTTTTTTGCATCTGTGAACACTGCCATCAACACTCTTTTGTCACATAAAGAAAATTGGTACTTTGAATCATCATTAAATAATAGTAAACAGGGGTCAAAATCCAAATATAGACCTGTGAGATCATGTAACATAACAATCACATACTTCCAGAATGGCTGAATCATTGGACAGTCCCAAAACACATGTAGAAATGTACCAGTGGCGTCAGTGTTACAGAAACTGCAGTATGGATTGGGTATAAGTTTCATGCAATATCGCTTGTAAGGTGTGTAGTAGAGACGATGAATAGTCTTTAAAGGGCACCTATTATGCCCCTTTTTAGAAGATGTAATATTGGTCTTGGGTGTCCCCAGAATGCATTTGTGAAGTTTCAGCACAAAATACCCCACAGTTAATTTATTATAACCATTTGAAAATGTCATTTTTGGGGCCTGTTTTAAAAAGAGCTGTTTTGTGGTGTACCACTTTAAATGTAAATGAGCTGCATATCCCCGCCCTGCTGCTGGACCCAGATGATGAAGAGACTCCGGTACAGAATAAACACGAATGAGAATTTATGTACTTACAAAGTTTTAATCGCGTCCCTTTTGCCATTATGGATGTGCAACACACACACACACACACACACACACACACACACACACACGAACTGTGATAACGTTCGTGCAATTTTTTGAAACTACACACACACACACTACTGTGATAACGTTTGCTAAGTACAAACGATTTTTTTTATTTATTTCTAGGGGAGGGAGATAGACGTTTATATAGCCTACTGTCTGTGGAGATAGAGCAGACCTTAATTTATTTACATTTGTAAATGCTGCAAAAAAAAAATGCCTACGTGACATAAAACTGTCTGACGTTGTTTGTTGAGACATCCTATGACGACGACAATAAATAGCTTTAGACGCATTTGCTGTTGAACTGGCTGACATCGATTGAAATGACTATTTGCTCAAAAATCATAAAATACACTTACTTTTTCTGGAGGTGACGTTGGATCGTGAACAGTAGGCAACAATCCACACTTGAGGATTAACTTTGACCCTCGTTAACAGTCAGTCAGAAAATGATTCTTGTATTTAGGAAGTTTAAGTGGTGCCTTTTCTTCATAAATTAAATCCATCCGCTGCGTTTTCAGTGGCTCTGATGTCAGTGAAGACTAGTATGTCCATTCTTACATCCCACAACACACTTCTTAGGAGACATTACCGGCTGTCGTTGAAACAATGGAGGATGCAGATCACCGAGGGCGGGGTCTATGCCAAAACCAGATGTCAATCAAATCACGTCGGTGGGGCTTAGCTCATTTCTACGTCACAATGAGGGAAATCTAGAACAGGGTGTTCTGAGACAGTGCTTATGATTTATTGAGATAGTAAAAAAACTACTGGGTGGATTTTTATCATTCTAGGGTGGTTTTGCTCACACACTGCCAACACACATTTATGTTCAAACACCATGTAAAAGTGAATTTTGCATAATAGGTGCCCTTTAAAATTAAAGGAGAACTCCGGTCAATTTTAACATTGAGCTAATTTTTTTGTACATTTGGAGTGCTGTCAGTACAGAGAACAACGACAAAAATCGGTGTTGCCTACACCGTGTTATCCTCTTTTTAAAATATGAACTGTTGACTTAAATGGGGCAAGTTTTAAACCTGCTTTTAGCCTCTTAACATCCTTGATGTGTCATTACAAGTGCACAGCCAATGTGAGTGATTCCTTCAGAGTGAACACGGTGAATCTGACTGCAGTAGATGTGAAAGATATGAATAAAAATGATGTTATTTCAGCCAGCGCACATACTGTACCTGTATTTTCTTCCTGTATTCGGTCGAAGTCCACAGTAGTCGATTGTCGAGTTCACCCTCATAGGTTATCACGCATCTAGATACTGCAGAGTTTAGCTCTCTAAAATATTTGGGAGGTGGTGTGAATGGGATCATAAAGAACAAGAAGTTCAGGCGTGGTAGAATATTCATCTTGACTGTACTGATTCTGGCTTGCATTGAGATCTGAAGGTTAGTCCATCTTTGAAGATCAAGTTTTATTTTCTGGCTGAATTCACTGAAATTTACCTGGATGATTCTTGACAGAGAATCCGTTATTTTGTATTCACTGTCACTTTTGATCAATTTAATGCATTCTTGATGAATATTAATTTCTTAAAAAAATAAATAAACCCCCCCCAGCCCCCCCAAACTTACAGTACGGATGTAGATGTATATCCGTATGGTATGTGAAAATGGATATACAGGATTCGTCTTAATTTCATAACATCACTTCAGTTGGTGGTGGGATTTCCCTTACGAAAAAGAAGTTTATTCAAGTGTTCTATTAGTATACTTCTTTTAAACTAAAAATTAAAAAGTATACTTTCAGTCTACTTTTTATATACTTCTCAGAAATATACTTTATGTACTTCTCAGAAATATACTTCAAATTGCACTTAAGTATACTTGACTTACTGACAGAAAAGTCTAAGTATATTTGGCCTATACTTGTTGATCGAGATATACTTAAAAGTATAATTAAGTATTCTAAGTATTCTTGGCTTGTACTTGTGTTTACTATTTTGATTGAGTAGCTTATTAAATACTTTTTTAAAAACATAATATTACATACTGTCGTATAAACTAACATGTTCAGCTTTATATAGTAACAAACTTTCGGGTGGAATAGCTTATAGAGTAAATAAAATAAGCATGGAAAATAAGTTTATTCAAGTGTTCTATTAGTATACTTCTTTTCATCTAAAAAGAACAAGTCTACATTTTATATACTTCTCAAAAATATACTTAATTACACTTAAGTGTACTTGACTTATACTGAGAGAAAAGTCCAAGTATATTTGGCCTATACTTGTACTCAATCTTTTGATCGAGATATACTTACAATTTTAATTATTCAAAGTATACTTGGCTTATAGTTGTGTTAACTCTTTTGATCGAATAGCCTATTAAATATACTTTTTTTACATCGTTTTTTTATACAGTCTTATGAAACTTTGTTTGAAAATATTGATTAAAATGTTGATATAAAACAGATATGTTTCTAATTCTGCGTATCTGAATTTTTGTGTAGGCTAGTTCACTGGAAGTGTACATATTTACTTTAATTAAACTTTCCCCCACCATTGACTGAAATTTCCAGCTATCCATGTTTTCACTGGTATACGGTAGGGGGCGCTATGACACATCTTCTAGTACAGAATCTCTGGATCAAAACACAGGAGAAGAAGAAGCTGAACCATGTGATAGAAGATTGCTCACTCAAATGTAAAATAATGTGATCATCAAACATTAAACAGCGTGTAAATCAAAACTGCTTAATGTTTCCAAATGAAATGAAGCGTAGACCTAACCCATGAAGAGAAAACGACTGTGAAGCTTTGGGGGTGTTGGACTCGATCTACTCCACCTGTGTTTTGATCATCGTTCTGAATCTGATCAAGGCGTAGTCTTTGACAAAAATGTGATTTTCTCAACTATTTTCTCAACATTTTAACAAAATGTTGCCTTTCTTTATGAAACTTACTGACATTCGAGTGTTGATAAAAAAGGATGCATGAAGCTAATAAAATGTTTTTTTAAATTAAAGTAGAGTTAAAGGTATTTTTCAAGTATAAAAAATAACATTTGAACATAGTAGTATACTGTAGGCCTACTGCAAGTGCAAAAATTGTATATAAATAGTAAACTATAAGTATAATGTTAAGTTCACTTAAAGAAAACTTGTAGAATAAAACTACTAAACTAGTAGTTCACTGAGAGTACACTAAAAGAGTAAAAATAATATATAAATGGTAAACTATAAGCATGATGTTAAGTTCACTTAAAGAGAATTTGTAGTATAAAACGTACTCGGTTACTAATGTAACCTCGGTTCTCTCTAGAAGAGGGAACGAGTATTGCGTAAGGTTAGCTTACGCATCGGGAAAGTCTTCTTTCTTCGAGATCTGAAGCCAAAAAATTATCCTTAATTTTGTATACATTGTCAACGCAGTGCAGCAGCCGACAGACCTAGGCAGGCTGTATAAGCGTGCTCATTGGCTGCTCGGCAGCAACTGCTTAAGCCTATCGGTGAGCGCTCTGAACGCGGCAACCAATGAGGGCGCTTCGCGCCCTCCGCACCCTTCTAACCGTCAGAATGGGTGTGGCCAGCGTGTATATATTCAGCGCTCATAGGCTAAAATTCTGGTTTTCGCAGTCTGAAGCACAAAAGCTCGTGGCGCGACACGGCAGGTTACGCAATACTCGTTCCCTCTTCTAGAGAGAACCGAGGTTACATTAGTAACCGAGTACGTTCTCTTACGAGAGGTCTCTCGTATTGCGTAAGGTTAGCTTACGCATCGGGAACCCTTTGTCAACGCCGTGTGCGCCGAGCATCCAGCCCATGAATCCCAGGGAAACCGGGGAAAACACTCTGCTGGGAAATGTGGCCGGTCGGAGAGACGGGCCAGCGCAGTACAGGCACTTCATGCAGCATATGAAATAGAGCGGCGCGGCCGGTCTATAAACATATAACAGTACAAACAGTAGGGCCGGCAGAGCGAGCCCATACAGTACATAAGCACTCATAAGGGTAGGAGAAAAACGACATAGTCGGTCTCACATGAAGGGAAAAATTCCCGCGCGACAGAGAATAATACGGGCGGCCAGCAGCGCGGGCCAGCACCGACAACAGCGCGTAACGGGAAATAGGAAACAGAGCGGATCAGCCGGTCTGAGTCAAACACTTCACCCTGAGTATAGTACCAGAATAGCGCCAGCATATGAACGTAGTCTGCACACGAGAAATGGGCAGAGCATACATGTCACTTATGCTGACAGTATTTTTGCCTGTAGGGCAGGAACTTCCAGGTTATAAAACCTCACGAATGTTGATGGGGAGGCCCAGCCCGCCGCCATACAAATACCGTGATTAGAAATTCCGCTGGACCAGGCCCACGACGAGGCCATGCCTCTAGTGGAGTGGGCTCTGATGCCCAGAGGGCACTGCAGGTGTCTGGAGGCATAAGCTGCTGCTATCGCGTCCACCTGGACAAGCTCTGTTTCGAGGCGGCAAGACCCTTGGTGCGTCCGCCGAAGGAAACAAAGAGCTGCTCTGAACGCCTGAAAGCGGCGGAGCGCGTGATGTAAACTCTCAGCGCCCGGACAGGGCATAGGAGGTTATCACTGTCCCCACTGTCGGATGCTGGCAGAGCCGAGAGGGACATAACTTGTGCCCTAAACGGGGTTCCAATCGCTTTGGGGATGTAACCGTGTCTCGGTCTGAGAATGACTTTCGAGTCATTCGGCCCGAACTCAAGACATGCAGGGCTAACAGATAGCGCGTGCAAATCACCCACTCGTTTGACTGAAGACAGAGCTATCAGAAAAACGGTTTTAAGCGACAGATACTTTAGATCCGCGGATTCAAGCGGTTCAAAGGGAAAAGCCTCTAGGGCCGCTAGGACCAAGGACAGATCCCACGAGGGAACCGAGGGGGGCCGCGGGGGATTCATCTGTCTAGCTCCTCTGAGGAAGCGGATAATGAGCTCATTCCTTCCCATTGCCCGGCCGCGCGTCGTCTCAGCGAACGCTGCAATAGCGGCCACATATACTTTGAGCGTGGAAGGGGATCTGCCCTTTTCCAACAGCTCTTGTAAGAAGGAGAGCACCCGCGGGACCCCGCATGCGCGCGGATCCAAGTTTTTAGTAGCGCACCATTTAGAAAACACCGACCATTTAGACGCGTAGAGCCATCTCGTGGAGGGGGCTCTCGACTGTGTGATCGTGTTCACGACCCCTTCTGACAGGTCAACGGGTATCCGTTGATCACCCATGCATGCAGCGACCAGCGCTCTGGATGGGGATGCCAGATCGATCCACCGGCTTGGGAGAGGAGATCCTTTCTCACCGGGATCGGCCATGGGGGTGAGTGCGACAGCCTCACTAGCTCTGGGTACCAAGTTTGGTTTTCCCATCGCGGGGCTATAAGCAGCACTGAGTGGTGCGTTTCTCTGATCCTCGAAATGACCTGTGGCAACAGGGAGATCGGAGGAAAAGCATACAGCGGGAGGCTGGGCCATGTCTGGGACAGCGCGTCCTCGCTCTTCGAATAAAACTTCGGGCATTGAGCATTGTCTTTCGACGCAAAGAGGTCGATTTCCGCTCTGCCGAATAGGCGCCAGAGAAACTGGACTGTCTGGGGGTGCAGAGACCATTCTCCCGGGGGAATGTTGTCCCTGGACAGTCTGTCTGGACCGACATTCAGGTGGCCCGGCACGTGCGCGGCTCTCAGCGAGCGCAGCGAGCGGTAAGCCCACACGAGAAGGCGTTCTGTCAGCCTGCACAGATTCCTGGATCTGACACCGCCCTGTCGGTTCACATAGGATACCACGGACGTGTTGTCCGAGCGGACTAGCACATGGTGATCCCGTATGAATGGGAGGAAGCGCCTGAGCGCGTTCTCGACCGCTATCATCTCCAAACAGTTTATGTGGAGGCATTTTTCCCGGTCTGACCACAGGCCAAAAGCCGGTTTGCCCTCGAACAGAGCGCCCCAGCCTGAGGTGGAAGCGTCCGTCGAGATAACTTTGCGGTGTGAGATAGCTCCCATTGTCACTCCCCGCTGGTACCAGTCGGCCGCTAACCAGGGCTTCAGAGCTGAAACGCAGCTCTGAGTCACTCTGATGCGGATACTGCCGGAAGCCCATGCTCTGTGAGGCACTCGGGCATTCAGCCAGCGTTGTAGCGGGCGCATTCGTAAAAGACCCAGCCGAAGCACTGCTGCGGCTGAGGCCATACAACCTAGTAACCTCTGAAATGTTTTGAGAGGTACGGTGCTGCCCGGCCGGAGGGACGCGGCCAGGCGTCGAATGCAGCGCGCGCGCTGTGTCGACAGGCGGGCCGTGTACTGATATACCTGACCGTCGAAGGCGAATCTCAAGAATGGCCTGTGACGGGGTATTATCAGGATCTGAAAAGCACGCGTCTTTTAGATCGAGAGATATAAACCAGTCCCTCGGGCGAATTTGCGCGAGAATTTGTCTGGTTGTGAGCATTTTGAACGGTCTTCTCATAAGAGCCTTGTTCAAACGTCTCAGATCCAAAATTGGTCTGAGAGCTCCGTCCTTCTTGGGAACGAGGAAATAACGGCTGTAAAAGCCCGACTCGCTCATGGAAGGGGAAACCGGTTCTATAGCCCTTTTGCACAGAAGTGTAGCTATTTCTGCTCGAAGTAGATGTGCTACTTCCCCATTCACTCTGGTCTCGATACGCGCTTGAAAGCGCGGAGGGCGGCGAGCGAACTGCAGAGTATAGCCCTGTTTTACTGTGCTTAGCACCCGTTCTGATGCGCCTGGAATAGTTTCCCACGCTTTTGCGTGTGCAGCCAGGGGCAGAATGGCCTCCGGGCTCCGATCGCCTCGCATCGCGGGCTCGAGAGCTCGAAACGGAGGGGCGGGCGCGGCGCGCGCGCTCTTGGTGCTTAGATACGGCGGATCGCACGCAGCGATAGCTGGCCGTTTTACACACAGTGTCCCGGTGGCTTTAGACGGGGAACATAAAGTGTGAGGCGCGACGCGCGATGGCGGCGTCGGGGGCGAAAATGTTCGTTAGTATGTGTGAGCGCTCGAGGGCGGGCACAGGACTTACATTCAGGGGCGGGCGCGGCGCGCGCGCTCTTGGTGGTTAGATACGGCGGATCGCACGTAGCGATAGCTGGCCGTTTTACACACAGTGTCCCGGTGGCTTTGGACGGGGAACATATAGTGTGAGGCGCGACGCGCGATGTCGGCGTCGGGGCGAAAATGTAGTTAGTATGTGTGAGCGCTCGAGGGCGGGCACAGGACTTACATTTAAAACATGACCGGTCGTGCGAGGCCGTGTGACAGAGCGGGCAGTGAGTAGGTGTGGGCACGGAGAAGTGGACACGTGACCTACTTTTAACACTAAAGCGGCTTTTGCCTGCTTCATGAGAGTGGGCTCTGTGAGAGACACGGGATGTATAGTGCTTGTGTACAGGGGTGAGCACAGAACGTGGGCACATTCACTGTACTAGAAACACATACGGCGTCAGCCGTGCAACCAGACATATGCTCTTTTGAAATTTTTCTGGGTTGCCGTGAGAACGGCGGATGCGCGCAGGCGAGCGGGTAGATACCGGCTCGTTGACTGCGGGGTAAACAGCTGCAGTAGCCGTGGCAACGGGGACTGACAGAGCGTTAAGCTTCGACGGTGGTCCAGCCGCAGGGCTGCGGGATTTAACCGTCTTTCCTTCTCTCGTGTTTAGACGCTCAAAAATACTCGAGCACCCTGAGAAGGTGTGGTGCGAGAGGCGGGTTCGCTTTCTGTAAGTAAGAAAGACTGGCCGCGAGCTCGGAGAAGCAAGCAGCATAAATTTTTATCTTCCCCGAGAGCTGGGATCGAACGCGGATCTCTCGCATGAAAGCGTATGATTCTGCCACTGAGCCACAGGGGAAAACACATAAGCTTTCAGTTAGCGCGAGCATATAAAAAGCGACCTCATGTGTTGCGTCGGCGTTTGTTTGCAGGCGTGCGTGTGTTTAAAACAGGCTCGTTTACTGCAATAGTAATATTTCCAGTCGCCTGAACTTAAGAGGGGACTGAGAAATGTGTGAGGATTGGCGGTTGTCCAGCCGTAGCGAGACTAACACACTCTCTTCTCTTTTCGCCGGCGAGTGAGGCGCGCACGCTGAACGCTGCTCGTGACCGTCCGCTTTGTCATCCCTTGAACGGCGCAATCTGCGCGGCCCAACGAGGGAGAGAGCGGGCTTGTTTTCTGTATGTAAGAAAAACTGGCCGCGAGCTCGGAGAAGCGAACAGCATAAACTTTAACTGTCGCGAGAGCGGGGACCGAACCCCGGTCTCTAGCTTGACAGTCTAGGATTCCGCCACTGAGCCACAGGGGAGAATACATTAGTACTCGGTTAGCGTCATCATGTCTTGTGACGGCGTTTGCTTGCAGGCGAGCGTGTATTTATAACAGGCTCGTATACTGCAATAGTAACAATTCCAGTCGCCTGAACTTAAGAGGGGACTGAGAAATGTGTGAGAATGGAGGTTATAGTCCAGGCCACGGCGGGACGAAAACACTCTGTTCCCCTTTCACCGGTGAGTGACGCGCGAGGACGGAGTAGCTTTCTTGTAACGTAAAGAGAGCTCCAAGACCGTCCGCTCCTGCCATCCCTTGTGAGCGGCGCAGTTTGCGCGGCTCGAACAGAGGGAGAGGAAACTCGCTCCGAGACCGTCCGCTCCTGCCATCCCTCGTGAGCGGCTCAGTTTGCGCGGCTCGAAGAGAGGGAGAGGAAACTCGCTCCGAGACCGTCCGCTTCTGCCATCCCTTGTGAGCGGCGTAGTTGCACGGCTCGAACAGAGGGAGAGTACGGGTATCTATCACATTCGCCTCATCTCCTGACGCGGCGGCGGCGCGGGCAGAGCCGGCGGTTGAGCGGCCGGGAGGGAGAGGGCGAGAGAGAGCTCGAGGGAGAGGTTCCGGCGAGCTCCTCAGTCACAACAGTCTCCGGTGGTCGCTGCGAGCGGCGCTTCTTATTGCGCGGCTCGGCAGGGACAGGCGGAGCGACAGCTTGGTCGAAAGCTTCAAGTCGAGCCCGCAGGGTCGACATTGAAAGCTCTTCGCACTCGGAGAGTGCGGTGGCGGCGTGCCCGCGGCCCAGGCGGAGAGCGCAGAGAGGTGGCGGTCTCCGTTGCTGAGCGGGGCGCGGCACGAGCCGCAAAAACGAGGCGTTTTTACAAAAACGCCTCGTGCTCTTTTAGAGTACACACAGAAACAGTAATAATGTAAAGGATATGTCGCCGGATAGCGTAGCAGGCACGGATGGCTGAAGGCGGCGAAGACGGCCGGCTTCCTCAGGCGCTGTCCTAAGCTTGCTGGTCGCTGGTTTCAACGGCGGCGGCTCTCAAGATCCAGCGATGCGAAGAGCGTCGCTGAAGACAAGAAAATCAGAATTTTAGCCTATGAGCGCTGAATATATACACGCTGGCCACACCCATTCTGACGGTTAGAAGGGTGCGGAGGGCGCGAAGCGCCCTCATTGGTTGCCGCGTTCAGAGCGCTCACCGATAGGCTTAAGCAGTTGCCGCCGAGCAGCCAATGAGCACGCTTATACAGCCTGCCTAGGTCTGTCGGCTGCTGCACTGCGTTGACAATGTATACAAAATTAAGGATAATTTTTTGGCTTCAGATCTCGAAGAAAGAAGACTTTCCCGATGCGTAAGCTAACCTTACGCAATACGAGAGACCTCTCGTAAGAGAACTACTAAACTAGTAGTTTACTGAGAGTACATTAAAAGAAAGCTTGTAGTATAAAACTACTAAACTAGTAGTTTACTGAGAGTATACTTCAAAGTTGCTACAAGTATTAAAATAGTAAACTACTAGTATACCCATAAGTTCACTTGCAGTACAAATGAGAAACATAATTATGAACTAGTTGTGCACTTAAAGTTTACTACTGTTACACTTATAGTACACTTAAACATATACTTTTATATACTTCAATTGGGCCAATTTAGTCCCAAGCGGTATTAAAATAGTACACTTACAAGTTTACTACTAGTACATATTGACATTAGTATACTTACTACATAAAGTATACTTAAAAATATACTTGGGGTGCTTCTCAATATCCCTCCTCGTCTCCTCTCTCCTCCGTCCTCCATCCTATGACCCGGAAACCGATCGAGCTCAGCCATCTTGAAGGACATCTCAATTCTCTAAATGCACTGCGAGGAGTCGAGGATCGAGGAGTGAGGAGGCTTCCTGAGGAGTCATAAGCGAGGATACACAGGTGTATCCTATGCGGAAGAGTTTTAACGACTTAAACGTGACACACGTATAAATTCTCCTCCCCCTTCACATCGGAATCATTTTAATTTATACTTTACCTTTGCAGTTTATATAAACCACACATCTCACATATTTCAACATGGTATCTTGCTTTATTATTATTTATTATGAATTTCTTAAATAAACAAACTTCAACAACATAGGGGCAGATCCTTTGAGCGCTGCTGATGGCGCGATGAAGTGACGCTCGAGTGATCAAGGATTCCAATGTATAAAAAAAAGTTACATTCGATTCCTCCGTCCTCGTGTCTTTTCCTTCCCTCGCATCCTACAGGGGGAGGAGCTGAGACGCGAGGAAAGGAAGCGAGGAAAGGAAACGAGGATGCACAAATAAGAAATGAGAAGCACCCCAGAACATTACTCAAGTATACTCCATAAAATGAACTTGAAGTAGACTTTTTTTTTTCGTAAGGGTTGTGACCGACATTAGGAATGCTGGGCTCTAGTGTCTTCATTTTCATTCCTCCCTCAGCTGATTGTCCTGTAGGGGGATATTTTGGTCCACTCGTCTCTCTCCTGAAATCCCATTCTTAAACCACTCCTCTGAGAGAGGCAGCAGGCACCTTCACTCAACTGACCAAAATAGCCCAATGGGCAGCTCTACGCTGGTGTGCTGTCATGAAACCCACTCCCCACCCAATGCCAGTGTCCTGCTCTGGTTAAGGGAGAGGACACTGACACACACACACACACACTCACATACATAGATACTGGAGCAAGGAAGAGTACTAGAACAGCCATTTGAGATAGCACACTATAAACCTTGCTGAGCTTAACTGGACTATTTATCACACACATTGAGGAGTTACGTAATTTCAGCGACTACTTCGTGTGGGAAGGAGGAGAGACTATTTAACAAGCAGTAAACAATTGAAAAAGAAGCGCTCCAAAATTGTCATCATGAAGTTACATGTGGCACTATTTTTTGCTGGGCTCTTTGGTGCCTTGGCAACTCTGTTCATTCTCTTGGCCTTTGGCACGGACTATTGGCTCTTGGCAGCAGAGACCTGCAATCCAAATTCAAATGGTCCGGGTACTTTGGAGGTGGGTGTTGTTTTAGTCATTTTAGGGCATAAGGAAAAAGTTTGGCATGGACGAGTATTTTATTGATATGAATATTCTTATTATCAGAAGACATTTAGAGATAGTCTATCAAAAAAAAAAAAAAAAAAAAAAATGAAATGGCTCTCTTTACAGACTTTTTTTGTATCATCTTTTTTTATTGAAACTAAACTGAACTATATTTCTACTCTTTAATCCTTACTGAAGCAAGATACTGAAGCAATCATGGGCATATTTGTTTTCTAAGCAATGACAGTCATATGACATCCTTGTTCGTCAGTATTTACAGTCTCCGTCCGTGTAGCTTGAGTTTAGGCTATCACATGCTGCAGTCTGATACCACACTAAATATTAAATAACCAAACTGGAATCTCAGTGCAGTGTCTATTCATAGGAGTCACACATGAATTACGTTACCCTCATTAAGGATTGGGAGGGAAAAGTGAGAAGCTCCCGACTCAAGCTAATGAAAAATAAAAAGTAACTATTTTACGAGGTGGCGTAGAGAAAAAAAATGAGAAAAAATGAAGCGTGAACCTAACCGTCAGTGGGGAGTAAGAAGAGAGTATGAAACGTACAAATGAGATCATAAAAATTCATACGAATTAACTACCAGTTCGCCAAAATGTAAAATAGTTACGAATTGCCATGAGAGTGTGTTGGATCTGCTTGTGTTTGTGGAGGCTAAAAAACAGATGAAAAGGGAGTTTAAAAGAGCAAGCAGAATTTGTGGATTCTCAAGACCCTTACGCAAACTTTACATGTCAACGGCACCAACAGGAAGTCTAGAAAGCTTGAGGTTGAACTTTTTTCATGCATCATACTAATTCCGTTTATATTTTGATTGGTGGTGCTTAAATGCAAATTTCTTAATTATCTCCATTTTTTGTTGTTGCCTGGATTAATTACATCTTTCTTAATGTCTTCTGATAATGTACTAGAAGTCCTAGAACTTGTTATTGGCTTAATCAGAGCCGTCCTTAGAGCGGTGCACGCGATCGTGAACGGACCAAAGCCCTACCAAGATTTCCCCTCGGCCCATTCACGATCACGTTCTGGGGTGGGGGTCTCGTTGCACCAGTTGCACCATCCTAAGGACGTCCCTGAACGGACCGAGGGGTCTAGTGAACACTTCTCTTGAATAGTCCTGCTATTAGCTGTTTTGGAACATGATAGCTGTTTTCTAGATGGCCAGGCTGGTCATTAGTTGGTCATTAACTGGTTTAAAGTTGTCCAAGCTATCATTTGGCTTCACTCCATTCCAATCTGTCCTTGACATTCTTTTTGTTAAGTGCATCTAAACACATAAATAGCATGATGTGTCCATACATAGATTGCAAGTGTTTGTTTTTAAGCTGTTTTTAAATATTGTAATATTACTGGCTGCGCAACAGTTGGTCATTGCTCTCTGACCTCTGCTCTCTGCTCCTTCGTGATTTCGTGGTCAACCAGGGTCAGCACCAAGTTAGTGACGGCCAGAACATTACCTTTCATCATGAGGGCTTTTTTTGGCGCTGTACCTTTAATGACACCATGAATGATGACAATCTGTGGAAGTTCTGGTTTGGTAAGTGAGATTATTATATTTGCTTTAGAGCAATAGACATTCAGAGACATGTTCTGTGGTTTTCCAAGCACACAAACTTTTACAGTATTTATTTATATAGGTTGATGTTCATTTATACATATAATTATATATGTTTAGCATAAGCATGACATAATAATGGACAATAAATGCTGTAAGAATTGCTGTTTTAATGAATTGAACATTTTAAACTGCTACCATTACTTTATATTTGAAAGTGTAAAGTGACTTGCTCACTGAACAAGGTATTTGGCCCTCTTGTGAAGCTCTGGGTGAGTATTTGCCACAAATATCAAAGGGGTTTGACCTGTTGCCCTACAGAAAGGCCACACAAGGTTCAAACAGAGGGAATAAGTGTTCAGGTTATTTTAGTCAGCAAACAACTTCTTCACAACACTTCTGAATATTAACTGAAACAATGATTTAAAACTCACACTAATTAATGGCAATTCTCATTGTCTTTCCCTTAGAAAATCAGCCACATGCAAGGGTATGCAAACCTGCATATCTTTTCCCCTTTCCTTTCCCTGACAAGAGCTACAACACTACCAGCTACCAGTCTGCCATAAGTAAGATTTTATTTTACTTTACTTTATTAATATTATTTTATTTTATTAATATTATTTTCCTACATTTTAACCCGGTACTCACCATGAAAATAGCCATGGTAGCTGACATGGTGTTAAATTACAATCGGACAAAAAATATTTTTTTGCTTCAAATAATTAGTTTACTTCATAGCTAAATTACTGTGACTAGATCATTATCTGGCTGTGTTTTTAAATGGTTGTTGAATTTTTCATTAGCTGTCAAAATTAAATCAAAATGAACCATATTTAAATGCATAAATGCCTCATTCATTCATTCATTCAACCATATTTGTTTTCCTCATTTTCTTTTTGTTGACTTATTGTTATTATTCAAAGTAACAAAAAAAAAAAAAATCTGTAAAATGGGTTGTGAGTGGTGAACAGCATATGGCATTGTTTTTAAAGGCCTACATTAGTGTCTCTGTGTAGTGTATAGTGTTACTGTTCACATGAGTAAACTTTAATGCTATTAACTGAATATCATCAATAAATTAGCTACTGTACTGTGAACCATTTTCCCTCTGGTTTGTAATTGGAAACATGATTGTTTAGTCTACAGAGGCTTCTGGAGCGTCTCCATGTTGGTGGGTGTGGCCGCTGTGGTGGCTGGCGGTTTCATTATCATTTGCGCAGCTCCATTTGCTAGTCATCGCCTTTATAAAGCAGGAGGTGGACTCTACCTCATTTCTGGTAAGTTAAAGATTTCATAAGGACGTAAGGTTTATCTATTCCTCACTTGGACATGTGCAGTACTGAAAAATGCATTACAGATTTCACAAACATCTAATTTACCTTTACACTCTCTCTCTTTCATGTTACTCTTTATTTCTCCAACTCTCAATGCTGTCTCTTTTCTCCAGGTTTCTTCCTTCTCGCTGTCACTGTGATGTATGTTATCTGGATAGATATTTTGGATGTCATGAGCTTGTATAAGGAATATCAGTCAGAGAAGTGCTCAGGGTTTGAGCTCAATATAACTTATGGCCTATCTTTCATGTTTGCTCCAGTGGGTGTGTTCTTCTGTCTTCTGTCTGGTCTTCTCTTCCTAGTGATTGGCCGTACAGTCCAAAATCTTTGTAACTGAACCTCATGAATAGTTTGGAAATGGAACAATGAAATTGTATGTTCCAAATGCATTAAGTATCTATCACTGAAGAAAACATGTGTGGGCTCTAAACTCTGAGTGTGCATTGACTTTATGATAGGTTGGGGTACAGTTATTATAAATTTGATTTGAATTTGCCTTCGAATTTTTCAAATGTTGCTTCAGTATTTGGTCATCATGTGTGCTGTGAGCAGTACTGTAAACATCGATCATGAATGGTTTGGGAACACTTCATGTATGTGTGAGTGTTTATGTGAGTATAGTATTGCACAAAACGTTAAATTATTTTAAATAGGTGTATGTTGCCTGACAAATAGCGAAACATACTGGTATACTTCTCTTTGCCTGCTTAAACCTTCTTAAATATAAATTTACACATTTTCCAATTTGCATTTTGATTATTTATTTACTGGTAATTTCTTGAGAGTTTTTTTTCCACCCCAATGGCTTTAACATATAAATATATATTGACAGATTTTTTAGCTTTGTAGCTTTGTAGAAATACCCCCCTGACCTGAAAGCTTTACGCTTTACTTGAACAGCTTGTTCACACACCATAGCACATATATATATGTATTTGCTATATATATTTGCTTTGTAAATAATATTATGCTATCACATACAATTGACATGTAATATTTCAAAAGATTCATTAAACCTTTAATTAAAAAAATAAATTAAATTCTGTGCATTTTATAATAAAGTTGCAATAAAATGGAAGTAGTGACATCTTTTCTTCTGTATTGTGATGTACATAAGAATGTAACAGATAATCGAAAAAGAAAAATGTAGGGCGTAAATTTGGTTCTATCCATTGGTTGTTGATTGGATCGAGGCAGTTCTGAATGCAAGCTTGAGTTTGATTGTAAGAAAGGGATGGTTTTAGTAGAATGAATGATTTGAAAAGTCTAGAATTCTTCACAAGAGAGAAGTCTGTCATTTTTTTTGCCAAGATATTAGCCTGGTCCTACCAGACTCTCGTACATTTCATTTGTACAGAGAGTCTGGCCATTCTCCATTGACAAGCATTAACTTCCTTGAAGGCGGGTACTCTGCCGAAGTTTAAAACTATTGGATCTGCCCAGAGCCACTCTGGATCTGCCATAACCAATCGCTAACGTTTGGTCATGACGTAACCCTACAACTCAAACTAGCGCACAACCTCAATGTCATCGTTCTCAGCCACTCCCTCTGTTTGCTGATTGGACCGGTAAAAATTTGGCTGGAGAAAACCCACGAATATACTGCAAACCCAGACAGAGTACTGAAGAAAAATGAAAATTGAGCGGAAGTACGTGGGAGGGCGGAGCCAGGCTACCAAGATATGCCAGATTTTGTTGAAAAATTTGAGGTCACAAAAAATAAAATGTATACATGGATGAATTGTTTACAATAATATCAATGCATTTAGAAAACAGATCCATTTCATTCCAATTTTAAAATCTTGGAATCTTGATCATAAGCTATCAATAGAGAGAATTTACAACTTATTTTGTCCCAGCAAACACAGAATGTTCTCCTAATGTTAACATTTTGTTATTTTTTGGGAACTGAATAAGAACACTCTAGGAATGTTTTGGAGAAGTTGGAGGGCCAGATGTCCCCTTCCACCTTGAACGTGTATCTGGCTGCCATAGCGGCACATCAAGATGCAGTGGATGGTAAGTCTTTAGGGAAGCACAACTTGATAATCACCTGATAAACTGGCTGCTGACTTCCACTCTCTACTTGCCTTGTTTGACCTCAAGTGAGTGTCTACTGTGGCTACTCACAAATAAGGTAACCAATTGGACCTTATTTAAACGCGCTACTGCTCCACTGACCAGCTGCTGGTCACTGCACACCTCAGATCACTTCCTCCTCACTTTTAACCTCAACCTGGTTCATGACACAACACGCACTTCTCCATGTCACATTTTGGCATAACCTACGTTCACTCTCACCCTGCCGCCTATCCTCTTTGGTTTCATCTACACTTCCTCGCTCTAATCAGCTCTCATCACGAGATACTAACAGTGCTACTGATGCTCTTTTCTCCACTCTAACATCTTGCATAGACAACTTCTGCCCCTTTTCATCCAGGCCATCCCCTTTGCACCCTGGCTGTCTGATGTTCTACGCAAGCATTGTTCTAAACTAAGGGCTGAAGAGAGGAAGTGGCAAAAATTGAAAAATCCCACTGACCTTGGTTTGTATCAATCCCTCCTCTCTTTCTTCTCTGCTAATGTCTCTACTGCTAAAATGACATACTACCACAACAAAATGAACAAGACTCTCACATGCTTTTCAAAACCTTCTCCTCTCTTCTTAATCCTCCCCCTCCTTCATCAACCCTAACAGCCGACGACTTTGCCACATTCTTCATAAATAAAACAACAACCATCAGCGGCCAATTTTCCACAGTACAAACTGACACACACACCTTAACTGCAAACACACACATTCTCCCCTCCATCTCTCCGCTCTCTGAGGCAGAAGTCTCTCATCCTTTCCAATCACCCTACTACCTGTACACTTGATCCTATTCCCATTCATCTCCTTCAAGCCATTTCTTCTTCAGTTGTACCTGCACTCACTCACATCATCAACACCTCTCTTCACACTGGAACCTTTCCCACAGCATTTAAGCAGGCTTGAATAACCGCACTGCTCAAGAAACCGTGTTCGTGTTTAACAAAGTCTCTACCTTTCTTACACAGTTCTCGATTATTGAAGCTCTCAGACTGGCAAGAGCAGCTTCCAAATCTTCAGTACTCATCTTGCTGGATCTGTCTGCTGTTTTTGACATGGTTAACCACCAGATCCTCCTATCAACCCTCATGACAAAGGGCATCTCAGGAACCACACTCCAATAGTTCCAGTCTTACCTCTCAGTTAGGTCCTTCAGGGTGTCATGGAGGGGTGAGAGGTCTAAAGGGGGTCGCACACCGGACGAGAAGTGCAGCGGTGCCTAGCTACGGCTCTGGACACTGTTCAAAACCCTGCCATGCCACATAGCGCCTTTTACATAGTTTTAAATTCAATTTACATTATATTTGTCTTAAATCGTTGTTAATGTACATGCTGACTTCACCCTGTGCTGCAAGACACATTTAGTTTTACATTCATTTACATAAATCAGCTGCTTGAATGAAAAGTGCTATTTTCAGCTGAAATTCTCAATTAATTCAGTTAACGTATGTGTTCAGACTCAGCAACGATTGTATTTAATTGTACAGTACAATCATAACATAGTACAGACATTACCTTAATTTCATAATGTCCTTAAACATAACAATATTGCTCGCCATAAACTGAGAAAGTGCGCGTCTGGTGTGCGATACCTCGAGTTGTCCTAGACGCGACACAACGCGGTGCTGCGCTGTGCTTCTCGTCCAATGTACAACCCCCTTAAGCCTGGGGTGCCTCAAGGCTCAGTCCTTGGACCACTTCTCTTCTCCATCTACATGTCATCACTAGGATCTGTCATTCAGAAACATGTTTTTTTCCTATCGCTGCTACGCTGATGACACACACAACTCTACCTCTCATTCCAGCCAGATGATCTGACATTAGCTGTTCACATCTCAGCCTGTCTGACTGACATTTCTTTCTGGATGAAGGACCTCTACCTTTAACTTAACCTTCAACGAAGACAGAACTGCTTGTGGTCTCAGCCAGTCCAACACTTCATAACTTCTACATTCAGCTAGGTTCGTCAACCATAACTCCATCCAGGAACCTTGGAGTTGTGATTGATGATCAGTTAAACTTCACAGACCACATTGCTAGATTGTCCTGGTCCTGCAGATTTGCCTTATATAACATATACAACAGGATCATGCCCTTCGTATTGGAGAATGCTACACAACTCCTCGTCCAAGCTCTTCTATCCAGACTGGACTATTGAAATGTTCTCTTGCCAGGCCTTCCAGCACTGTCAAACCTCTGCAGATGATCCAGAATGCAGCAGCAAGATTGGTCTTTAACAACCCAAAGAGAGCGCACATCACACCTCTCCTCATAAAATTGTACTGATTGCAAATTACTGATAGCATCAAATTCAAGGCACTGTTTGCCTACAGAAAAACCACTGGCTCTGAAAACACAAATACATAAAATCTCTACTTCAGATTTCAGGCCATTCTGCAAGTGAACGGTGCCTTGTGGTACCATCCCGAAGAGGCACAAAATCACTTTCATTGACCTTTGCCTTGACTGTTTCAAGCTAGTGGACTGACCTGCCTAACTCAACCCGAGCTGCTGAGTCTTTTAGCCATTTTAAAGAAACTGCTGAAAAACTTGACCCATTAATACTAACACTTACTATTCCCGCTGCCTCGGGATGAGGCAGACCCAGCTTTAGAAGCTCTGAGCAGCTCTTTGTCTGTTTTTGGGGGCAGAAGAAGGGGAAGGCCATCTCTAAACAGAGGATGTCCCTGGATTGTGGATGTAATTGCCTTAGCACACCAGGCCTAAGGCGTGCCATGCCCCTTATGCCGAGTTCACACTGCACGATTTTAGCCCCGATTTTCACTCGCCGACAGGTTTTGAGAGATCGCCGTCAAATTGCCGAAATCATATGCAAATCGGTGCTCGTTCATGCGAGTGACAATCATGCAGTGTGAATTATCAAAGATGTGATCTGAGAGAATCGCTGATGAGTCGCCGACGCCTATGAGATATTTGGCAAGCTAAATATCTGGATCTGTCGGTGATTCAAAATCCTGCTGTGTGAGATGTGTTCTGACTGAAAATAACATCGGCGATGACCTACAGGCAATGAGAGAGCAAGATACAGGGCAGTGGGATGTTCGGGGAGGAGTTATAGAGCAGAATATCAGTATTTTAATAGATATATTTACAATTATATCAAACAGAAACAAAGCATAAACATTTGTTTGACCAGCAGCGACAGCACAATCCTTGCTCCCCGCATCTCCCCAACCATTTCCTCCTGCATAATCTGTTTTTCTTTTTCTCCTTTTTGCTGCAAATCAGCGCACAGACAATTTGGATCGCAAGCTTCTTGCGGGGTATCATATTTAATAACAAGTTCAGTCTCGCGCACGCGTGATCTTGCGTTATTTCCTTATCACTTCTCACATGTGTTTGGTTGTGAAATGTAGTTTGCGGACCAGACAGAAGTTGTCGGCGATTCTTTCTTTTGTAAAGTCATGCAATGTGAAACCCTCTGTCGCTGATCCATCGTGCAGTGTGCACACAGCACCAACTGAATGCTACTCCAGATAGTCATGCAGTGTGAAAAGAACAGTGACCTGACTACTTTGAAAACTGTGCAGTGTGAACTCGACATTAGGAGTTTGTGCACACTCCACGAGAAGTGTTCCTAGGCTCTATCAAACAGTGCCTCTCACCAGGCTGGGCAATACTCAATACCTTCACAGGTTTTTATAATCTCCGGATTGAGCCAGTTTCGTCCCATGTGCTATTGGGTGTGAACAGGTAAGTTACAGACAACGGGCCAGTTATACAGCTTGCATACAGTGCCTTTCTCCTCCCTGTGGTGATAACATATGCTTTTTTGTCCATGTGAGTTCCCTGAATCAGCAAACCCTGGGCGGCAGTCGAATTCGGTGGAGGAATTCGACACCAGGCCCAGTACACGTGATGCATGTCCTTTTCAGGTCAGCCCGTATATTTGGGCTATGTGCAACATATGTAGTGTTTCCCTGATGGCAATCCCATATGATGTATTGTCCACGATGTTGGATGTTTCCCTAATGGTAAACCCGTGTCTTCCCCTAGGCAGAGCTCTACTTTTCAGGTATGACCTACCATAGGGACTTCTTTCCACGTGTGTTACTTCCCAGTTGGTAAGTCCTTGTGATGTATTCTCCACATAGTAACCTCCCTTATGGCAGGATGTGGTCTCTGTAGTGTCCTTTCTTCCTAGGAGAAAAAGCACTTCCCCAGCAGTAATTCTAGTCTGCACAGCTGTGATCTTTTTATTTACAAAAAGAAAGAGAAAAGGTCCAGATGAAGCGACCTATTCCCATTGTTAGTACTGTCCTTTCTGTCTCCGCGTTGTACAAAGGACTACACGGCTTATGTGGGCCGTTGGGTAGGTTACGATGTTGTGAGTGTGCTTGTTCTGGGCTTGCCGACATCTGCACTGCCAAAACTTCGAAACACAGTTCAACTGTTGTGCCGTTTTCCCTGGGGGACCCCTAGTGTCAGTCATCGACACCATGTTGAAGTGATTGACAGATAGGGAAAGTCTGATGGAGGGAATGAGTCCTCATGTGTCCCTCCTGCCACAACATTGAACTGCCTGTTGAAATGGCCGGGACACTGTCTGGGCTCCTCAGCATGACTGATGCATGCCGCCTTCCTTTTATACTTGTATGTCTGGGTAGCCTGGATGCCAGCCGAACTTGGCCCCGCCCACAACATTTTTAGGTCGGGAAGTTCGGTCTGGACTTGATCCGTTGTGGAGCTATTATGCTCGAACCAGAGCTGTTTGAACCAATCAAATTGTCAGGGCGGGCTTTATACGATCATGGACAGATGATCAACTGTAACGTAATCATCCACGTCACCAACGAGCGCTTGGGTTGAATTCGTTCGTTTACAACAAATATGACTGCCGCTGGAGAATTGAGATTTCATGAGTTCACACTTACAAATAAGTCAGATAGAATAAATGCATATTTGGCGTGCTGTCCGAGGAGAGGGCTCCGGGATCAGTATTTGGCCCGAACCCAAAGTACTCCCCCCGTATTCCAGGCTGTGGAAGAACAGGCCAAGAGTGAGTGGAGGGATGCTGAAAACTGTCAAGGAATGTTAGGTTGACAGAGTTGACAGAGTGAATAAATATATGCTTCCTCTCATGCTGATAGGGTAGACATGGTAATTGTTTGATTATTTGAACGTGCTCCTCCCGAACTTTGTGTATGAAACATCATTTGTAGATTCCGCCATTGCGTCTGTTATAGAAGATATCGACAGCGCATTAATTTTAAAGATGAACAGAGAACTGCGATCAAGGCATTTGTCGATCGGATTCGGAAAGATGAATGAAGAACATACGTCACTTACTCCGTTGTTCTGATTGGTTGTAGGTCTACCCAACTGAGTGCAGAGGCATTTTCTTTCCTGGTTCGGTTGAAACACGCCCCATAATCACAGCCCAATGGAGCAGTATCAGACTCATATTCTGACTAGAATCTGAGTATGACGACGTCAGGCTAATGTCTGGGGGAATAGCATGCAAATTCTCATGCAAAAGAGTTTGGGGCTCCTAAGTGTGACCCCTAGTGTCAGTCCTCGACACCACGTCTCGTTCCCTCCATCAGGGTACAGGGGTTACAATAGTAACCAATGTTTAGGTTTGATTTTTATAACCAATAGCTAACCTTCCTAGAATATTGCAGGGATGTTTTCTTTTGTGTCAACCTAAAGAAAACGTAAATAGAACATTCCCTTATGTTGATTTTTAAGTTTTATTATATCACCAAAAACGAACGTTCCCAGAATGTTCTGGAAACAAAAATTGTTAGTTGGTGTATTCAATGCAGATCAGCAGTCAAAGTATGTACACACACACACACACACACACACACACACACACACACACACACACACACACACACACACACACACACACACACACACACACACACACACACACACACACACATATATATATATATCAGATAGAAAGAAATATATATATATAATAGAAAGAAAGATAGATCCATATTTGCTCTATGCTGAAGAAAGAGCACTAGGCCAAATGTGAATGCAAAATTAAGACTAAATATATGAGGTGAAATTACCTTTTCCCATCAGAGGCAGACTGGAGATGAGACACTGACAGGTGTGTCCATATAACAGCAGAATTGCAGGGAGATATGACTCATTTATATGGTAGGTGACAGCTGTGTGTATGCGCTCTCACTATACATAGTACTGTTGAAGCAATATTAAAAACATTAAACTTTAGCATGCATATAAATCAATATATGTTTAGTACTGCATGCTCTCTTTATGTATGAGTTTTTCCACAATGTTTGCAGCATTGTTTGTGTATCTATTTCTGCATGGTTGTATATGTTTTACTGTCAGTCTTTAGAATGTCTGTGTCCGTATTAAGTTTCTCTCTAGCCAGCTGAAGGCCTCCTGCAATGCTGGACAGTGTGTTATTTAAAGGCCTCGGATCATATTGCACATGAGAACCTAACTGAGAGTTCTCATAACCCAGTGTGGATACAGTAAATCTAAACTGAGATCATGTAAGGATGGAAAGGATTTAGTGCAACTTGGATAAACCAGTCTGACCATTGTTTACTGATAAATGCTGCAGTTATATATAGTGCTAAACAGATTTTCACCAATAAGATTGACCATAACATGACAAGTCATTTGTAGGAAATCACTTTAAACAAAGTGTTTATTTAGATACATTTGTAGTGTCCATCTACATTTCAGCCACTAGAGGTCACTGTTACATGAGAAATCAAGGCTTAGTCAAAACACTGGACAATAATGCATAGCATATCCTCCTGGGACCCAGGAATAGACTTTTGTCCACTGTAGTGGACATTATATTTGAGTTAATTTCTCTGACACCATACATGTCACATGTCACAACCTGGGTGTCCTGTACCCTGCACATTCAGGACTTTTCAGAGTTACCAAATGTTTGGAGGTTTCACCATGAAAACAACTTATCCTTGGTCTTTAAAAATGCCTGACATTAATTTAGTGATCAAATGTAGCACTCTTATGGAAATATGATAATAAATTGTAATTATAATTTAAATCAGACTACTTTTCAAATTGTATTTCAGGAAAACGTTATGGGGTTTCAAATCAAAAAATGACTTTGTTACAAAACAGGGCATTGATTTTATACATGTCCACTGGAGGACATTCACAACAGGTGAATATGGAAACAAATTATACATCAAAATTCCTATGAAGTATTAGATATTATTATTAAAATGTTGCTAATTATTACTCCAATTATTACACTTCTTTTTTCATTAAATGTTGCTCCAAGAACACAGATACAGATACATTGCATTGAATGGGAATATTAATTTATTGCCTTTTTATCCACATATTGCAAAAAGTAAAATGAATTATCAATTCATTCCGTTATATCTTTCATAACATAGTTGAGAATCATCTTTATACAAATTTTAGTTAAAATAAATCCTGAAACTGATTGAAAAAAAAAAAAAAATCCCATTGTTTTTGCCTGTACATATAATTTCATGTCATTTTATTTTTTTAAACAACCGAGTCATGGTGTCCACTACAGAGGACATAGCATAGCATATGAATTTTTCAGATGAATATGAAAATCATATGAATATGAATTTTTCAAAAAATTTTTTTTTTTTTTAGCATTTGTTTCAATATGCTCTAAACAATGTGATGACATGGAAAAAAACTAAATTCAAAAAATATTTTTTTTTCTAGTGATCTAAATTTAGAACTTAATGCATATTTGACACATAATAAATATAAATTAAAATAACACCATGAACTAACATTTTTGTTGAGAAATCTTAGTTACACTTAACAAGGTCCTTTTGGTTGACGTTGGTTAATGCATTAACTAACAATGAACAATACATTTGATACAGTATTTATTAATGTTAGTCAATAAAAATACATATTTTTATTGTTTGCCAATAGCATCTCAGGTTAATTTAATAATATCAACAGATACAAATTAGATTTTAATAATGTATTAGATTAATATTAATAAATGCTTTAAAATAAAAGTATTTTTCCTTGTTAGCTCATGTTAGCTAAGTCTAGTTAACTAATATTAACAAATAGAACCTTATTGTAAAGTGTTACCAAAATCTTTTCTCAGGGCCTATCAGTGGCGGCTGGTTAAAAATATCTTAGGTAGGGCTGTGCCATATTCAGTCAGTTTCAATAGTTTGGTGACCATGGGAGCCAGGTCTTTTAGCATTGTGGCATGCTCTTCCTCAAGACATCCGTCAAGCATCCACCCTTCTCTCCTTCAAAAACCTCTTAAAATCACATTTTTTCTCTGAATATTACTCTTCAGCTCACAGTCTGTATATTATACCTTGCTATTTATGCCATTTGCTTGAATCCCTCTTTGTTTGTATCTTTAACCTAACTTTGCAAGTGACCACTGTATATTTTTGACCATTTTCTGCCCTTGGTGTGTGTATTGCTTTTAACATCCATCTACGTACCCCCTTCTCTGCAGTCACACCTTTTTCAGTAAGGGACAATATTTGCCCCTTTAAATAGATTTTTCCAGTGCATTTTTTACTTTTACAAATACCTTTATAAAATAAATAATGCTTTAAAAAAATAAATAAATAAATAGAGAAATATGCAATGATGGTTAAAAACAAAGTGATGCTTTTAAATATTAAATTAAAACCGCCAGTAGGTGGCAGTAAGTCACTGTTTTTATGAGTGAGTCATCAAGTCATTCATTCATACAGTAACAAAGCAAAGGGCGCCCTAGCGCCCTCTATTGGCCAGCCGCCCCTGGGGCCTATACTACTATACTATTAAAGTTAGCCCTCAGGTGGGCTTTCATGGCGCAGTGTTTCATCATTATGTAATGACAACATGTTTCCATTTAACCTGTGACAATCATTTCTGTTAATAATTTTTTGTGTTACAGTAAATACATTCAAGGTTTCAAAAAGTGGAACAATCTCATTACTGGTTTAACTTTGACACCATTGTGATTTAACTTTAAGGCATACTATGCAGTTTCTGTTTTTCTCAAACAGCGACCCCTAGAGTCGCTGTGGAGTACTTGTATTTAACGTTACTGTCGTACATACCACTCGCGCTGAGCCGTCTCTGCACTCTTCCGACCGCGCTCTCTTTGTTTTCTTAGTCGACTCTGCCATGATTCACGTCTGAAATGCGTGCTAGTGTCTTCCATAGAGGTTCATATGTTGTTGATGTATGTGACGTCGTGCCGTAAAGCAAGTCGTGATTCTCGCGAGATTTGTCAGGGCGCGTTTGCCATCAAAATGATTTCAAAGCTGTTATATTAAGGTACAAACCTTGCATAGTGTGCCTTTAATTTATAATAAAATAAGGCAGTGATTAAACTTTCCAATGTTAGTTATTTCATTTTATTTATTTACAGTGTTCTGTAATATCATATCAATATCATAATACAACAATTGAAGACACATTTATTTACATTTGCCCTTGATTCCAGGTCAGTTCTGATGTGTGTTTGGTGCTAATATTAACTCATTATCTTTTCTGTACCTTAAAACTGTCTACTACTATTACCTCTGAAATTCAACTCAGTATTCAATAATACAAATAAATCATCCTAATCATGTACTTTAGTTGTAGCTTCAAATTTAATCATAGGATTTTCTGTGATTGTGAGTTATATAAGGTACCTCGAGCATCAATCCCACAACTCACAAGTTTTCATCATACTCTCGGCGGGATGTGACACAGATGTGTGAATTAATTCTGAATGTGTTGAAAGAGAAAATAAGTGTGCAATAGATGTTTTGTGCTTTGTGGGCCACTCTGTTATATACTGCAATACTGTACAGTAATGTGCATCACACTTTGGTGTTCCAGCGAAGCTTTCTAAAGAGGTTTATCTAGCCGAGCGTTACGTGAATATGAGATGGGAGTGAAAATCAATCAGTCAGAGAATGCATAAAAAAAGCCTTGGAAATATAGACTGAAAATCAAATAAACAGGAAATATTCTGAAGAGAATATTGACAGGGACACTGGCTTTCTTGTGATGCGGTGTCAATAAATGCATATTTACGAGTCTGGGTGAGAATATCGTTAGTTCCTTGGTCCCTGGTGATTGTTGTGCGGTTCCACATGATTAGGCCAGATAATTGTGTGTTGATAATAAGCATGTTCACAGCACTGCACAAAATACTGTGTTCCACAACAAGACACTCATGTGGGCCTGCCAGGACCGCCGGGAGCCGTAGAATATGTACAGTACATGACCTCCGGTTAGACTGAGAGGTAATGACTTACACCTTCAGTGTGTCAAAGAATCAACACCATGGTGTTGTCCTGTTTTCAGTGCACTCATGACCGAAACAGTCCCAATCAAGCATATACTTGTGTGACAATAATAATACAGACTGGGGAGTGTAGTTACATATTTTGTTTCAATGTCTGTATTTAGTTTTTAGACATGGACATCAATCTAAATTGGAAATACTGTAAAACATGATTCCCCCATTAAGTTATTTGAACTCATTTCATCGCTTTATAAGTTTTCAAAAATGAAACTCTCAAAGTAATCAATTGTCTTGACTATTTATGAGTTGAAACAAAGGCTGTCTTTGAGTTGAGTTTACTCGCATTTCGTTGAGTTTACATTTTTAAGGCTGAAGGTTAACTTTAGTTTTGTTTAACCACCTGGACATTTTTTTTATGTACATGTATAGCACACACACACACACACACACACACACACACACACACACACACACACACACACAGCACATATTAATGCCTTACATGACCATATTCTACATCCCTTAATCCTACCCAGTACCTAAATTTAACAACTACCTTAACTATTAATAAGCAGCAATTAGGAGTTTATTTAGGCAAAAGTCATAAGTAATAGTTAGTTAAAAGTGAAATTAGTCCCTAATCTAAAGTGTGACACATTTAAATATTATTTATTAATTTATTTGTTTATTTATTTACTTACTACTGTTAACGTGTATCAGTGGTTCTAAACCTGGGGGCCACAGGATGATTCAAAATTACTTAACTTTATTAATAATAATTAACCATTTAAATGCTAAAAACTAATAATCTTTAATCTGAATATGTATATATATATATATTTATCTTTTCCCTCATAACTTTTTTTTTTTTTTTTTTTAACATTCAGAATCTTAAAATCACAAATACAGTCATGTTTAATTAATTTAGTATTTTGAATTTTTGTCCTGTGAATCTGATAAGGCTATAGTACTTCATATTTATATTTGACATGGATACATATGTTGGCAGTCTTTGAATCACAAGTTGTAATACACTTCTGAAGGTGAAACGCTTGAAAGGCTATGCACTTTTTGTCACTTCTGAGCAACTCTAATTGAACTCTTTCACATATTTCAATGCAGGAAGACTTAGACTTAGACTGCACAAGCTACAACAAAAACCTCTGCAACTCAGATTGTGGTTTGCGACTCCTTTACTCTACTTCTTCAAGTTTTCCTAGAGCCCTATTTATATGTAGCTTTATAATCCCTTTTGACGTTTAGTTAAATTTTGTTTATTTTGCCCCCCAGAATCTTGCTAGTATTTGAATTGCATGAAACAAAATGGCAAGTCTTATTAAAGCCTGCTCTTTGTTTAGAAATGGTTTAACATAATTTCAGAAACGGCTTGGAAATAATGAATAAACAATGGGTTATGTTAATGCACGTATTAATGCAGGGCACGAGCATATAATTAAGAGCCATGATTCAAAATCAACATTAACAGTGTGGGTAGGAACCCACGACAAGTTATTGACGAAACAAAAATAAGAAGCCCAAGTTTGTGTGACCTGTGGGGTCAATAACATTCATAAACTGGAAGAATGGTCTGGCGTGGTATACCCTGTGATTTCTCATGTCTGAGGGCTTTGTTCAGCGTTACTCAGTGTTAGTCTTAAATGTGTTTTGAACCCTTACACCACTAGATGGTGTATTATTAATAATTATTAATACAAATGTCAGAAATAATTTTTTTTTGGTTTTATCAAAAGGATAGTACATTAGTGTAAAGGCATACGCATAGAAAGAAGGTGAAAAAGCAAAACCCCTTTGTTTGGCCTTAAAAGGTACCACTGTAAAATGCAGCTGAATGGTCGACATCCTTTACTTGGATGAGCAGCGAGAATTGCGTACGCACGTTTTATAAATGAGGCCCGAGGTGTTTGGCCAATCACAAAGCACCAGGTCTGCTGGCCAATCAGAGCACTCTGGGCGTTTTGGAAGGAGGGGCTTTGTAGAAACTGCAACTCAGAACATTTCAGACAGACTGGGAAAAGAGGTGCTGTAATGCATATGAAAAATAATGTGTTTTTTAACATTAAAGCATGTTAACATATTCAAGTACACCCAATAAACAAAATAATGACTTTTTTGAAATTCTCATATCATTTACTCACCCACATGTCATTTAACCCAGAACATTCATATGGGTTAAATGACATATGGGTTAAATTCTCATATCATTTACTCACCCACATGTCATTTAACCCAGAACATTCATATGGGTTAAATGACATATGGGTTAAATTCTCATATCATTTACTCACCCACATGTCATTTAACCCATATAAATGTTCTGGGTGCTCTTCCATAAAAAAATGTAATGGGAACTGGACTAATACACTTTCAAATGAACATAGAAACTACACAAATATTGTGTATGTGTGTGTGTATTATTATATATATATATACACTCACCTAAAGGATTATTAGGAACACCTGTTCAATTTCTCATTAATGCAATTATCTAATCAACCAATCACATGGCAGTTGCTTCAATGCATTTAGGGGTGTAGTCCTGGTCAAGACAATCTCCTGAACTCCAAACTGAATGTCAGAATGGGAAAGAAAGGTGATTTAAGCAATTTTGAGCGTGGCATGGTTGTTGGTGCCAGACGGGCCGGTCTGAGTATTTCACAATCTGCTCAGTTACTGGGATTTTGACGCACAACCATTTCTAGGGTTTACAAAGAATGGTGTGAAAAGGGAAAAACATCCAGTATGCGGCAGTCCTGTGGGTGAAAATGCCTTGTTGATGCTAGTGGTCAGAGGAGAATGGGCCGACTGATTCAAGCTGATAGAAGAGCAACTTTGACTGAAATAACCACTCGTTACCACCGAGGTATGCAGCAAAGCATTTGTGAAGCCACAACACACACAACCTTGAGGCGGATGGGCTACAACAGCAGAAGACCCCACCGGGTACCACTCATCTCCACTACAAATAGGAAAAAGAGGCTACAATTTGCACGAGCTCACCAAAATTGGACAGTTGAAGACTGGAAAAATGTTGCCTGGTCTGATGAGTCTCGATTTCTGTTGAGACATTCAGATGGTAGAGTCAGAATTTGGCGTAAACAGAATGAGAACATGGATCCATCATGCCTTGTTACCACTGTGCAGGCTGGTGGTGGTGGTGTAATGGTGTGGGGGATGTTTTCTTGGCACACTTTAGGCCCCTTAGTGCCAATTGGGCATCGTTTAAATGCCACGGCCTACCTGAACATTGTTTCTGACCATGTCCATCCCTTTATGACCACCATGTACCCATCCTCTGATGGCTACTTCCAGCAGGATAATGCACCATGTCACAAAGCTCGAATCATTTCAAATTGGTTTCTTGAACATGACAATGAGTTCACTGTACTAAAATGGCCCCCACAGTCACCAGATCTCAACCCAATAGAGCATCTTTGGGATGTGGTGGAACGGGAGCTTCGTGCCCTGGATGTGCATCTCCATCAACTGCAAGATGCTATCCTATCAATATGGGCCAACATTTCTAAAGAATGCTTTCAGCACCTTGTTGAATCAATGCCACGTAGAATTAAGGCAGTTCTGAAGGCGAAAGGGGGTCAAACACAGTATTAGTATGGTGTTCCTAATAATCCTTTAGGTGAGTGTATATATATATATATATATATATATATATATATATATATATATATATATATATATATATATAAAAATCGAAATCTAATCTTAACCACAAACTTTTGAATGGTTCAAATCTTCCAAAGATTTGAAATATCATGCTTAATTACATGGTAAAGAGTAGTCAGCACATACATCAAAATTCCTCCATTTGTGTTCCCCTGAAGAACAACCGGCATGTAGATTTGAAAGAATATGAGGATGAGTAAATGATAGTGAAGTATTCCTATAAATTGTTCCATTATTTCTGTACCTAGTAAATTTGCAGTTAGGGAAACACCTCTGCTTAGTAAAGTGGCACTCAGGCCTATTTGAATATTACACATCTGAAGTGACAATAAAAGGGCAGGTAATGTCTCATCCCATAACCCAGTTCCAGCTGCCCATATCATACCATTGGCTCCATGGCGCACAAAGGGTTATTGAGGACTGTTGCTCCGCCGCGCAGGGCTTTTGATTTTAATTGCGGATGCACTCATCTGCTCCTCTTCACTCAAAGGCTCAAATGCCCTGTTTGAAATCTAGTGCATGAGAGATGCTGTTTTCTTTTTTCTTCTTTTTTTTTAATGCCCCCCCCCCCCTCCTCTCGTCCCCTCCCCCCTTCCCTCTTCTTAAGGCTTGCGATACATTAAAAGGTGTAATCCAACTGAAATGGAAATTGCGCTTCTTGAAAACAAATGATGAGAGGGCAATAGAGGGGCCAGCGCAGTGCTCCATCGCCGAGACCGTGAGGAGGCTCGTCAGAGGCGGGACCCTCTCTTTCAGACCCCGATTGTGCTGGGCTTCTTATAGTGGCTAATGGTGGAGCTGCTAGGCAGGTTGATTACAAGGTTACGGTAAACAATCCTTTTCAGCTGCACCAAGCAAAATTGCATGTTGTGTTTATATGTGTGTGTATAGGGTTTTTTTTTTCATCTCCATTTTGCCATGTGGAGTGTCAGGTGGTTGGCGGTGGAGCACAGGCTTCTGAATAATTACTTCCAATCAAGTGGTACAGAAGCGCTATGCAGAAACCTTGTTTATCTGAACACTGTGATACATTGTGTGTCATGTAACATGCTCTGTATCTAAAGTCTTGTGACTCATGTTTGTGGAAGAGTCATGGAGTTTGTGGTGCGTCAGCTTCAAAAATAAAGGTTCTTTACTGGCATTGATGGTTCCATGAAGAACCTTTAACATTCATGGAATCTTAAAAGGTTCTTTTATATTATTAAAATGTTCTTCACACTAAGAAAAAAAAAAAGTTCTTTTAAGAACCGTTCAATGAAAGGTTCTTTGGGGAGCCAAAATGGTCTTCTATGGCATCACTGCGTAAACCCCTTTTTGGAATCTTTATCTTTAAGAGTGTAGAACCTTTCCATTACACAAAATATTCTTTATTATTAAAATATTCTTAATAATAAGACAAAAAATCACTTAAAGGGAACCAATAATTGTGTTTCTATGGAATACTGTGAAAAAACAAACAAAAAAACATTTGTAACCTTTATTTTGAGCTTGTTTCCTACCCTTGCAAGACGTACTGAGATTATATCATGGTTCACTGAAAATGATACCATGGTACTGAATGATTACTGTGTTTGTATACTGTGAGGTCCAAAAATATGAGACTGCATTTCAAGTCTGCCATCCAATTTAAAAATGGAAATACACAAAGTTTAGAAAAAATAAAACAAATCGACTTTATAAAAAAAAATGCAGCTTGAGTGCTGAGTGCTGTCGAAAAAAAAAAAAAATTCTCTTAAAATGTTGCCGATATGCTAATAATATAATTATCAATAAATTATTTGAAATGTAGGCTAATTAATCATTTGTAATAAAAATGTAATTAATTAATTATAAAAAAGCAAAAAATAATACTTTTTGCCACCACTTTATTATGGTATTTACTGTACAAGGTATTTAAAGGTAAATTAATATCTTCATTTATATAGCGCTTTTAACAATGTAGATTGTTTCAAAGCAGCTTTACAGAGATAAACGTGCAATTTAAGGTAACAGAGATTGTTTTGGCTTTATAGCGGTTCTTTAATAAAGTTATTTTCCAGCTAAAGTTCGTTTTAATTGATTCGCTTCCGTCGCAACGATCATTTGTTATTAAATTAGGGGCCGCTAAGACGACACCATTCTCTCTACACAGACTTTAAACGCGAACCTGTGAGAAACGCTGATGGCGTTCACATGCGCATTAAGAATTGGTTCTATGTGAGTTTTTTTTTTTTTTTACACCGAGTTATGTTCATTAAAAAACTTTTTTAATTTTTTTTTCATTTGCATTTTGGAATTCTCAGATGACTTTCTGTATAGTGTCCATTTGAGATCCACCAATCCATGGTGTGTATGTGTGTATTACATTGTGGGGACCAAAAGTCCCCACAAGGATATAGTTAAACCTGATATCACCTACATTGTGAGGACCAGCCAGTGGTCCCCACGAGGGAAATGGAATAATAAACATACTAAATTATGTAAAAATAAAAAAGTAAATGCAGAAAGTTTTCTGTGATGGGTAGGTTTAGGGGTAGGGTAGTGTAAGGGGATATAATATACAGTTTGTACAGTATAAAAATCATTATGTCTATTGAACGTCCCCACAAAGATAGTGAAACCAAGTATGAGTGTGTGTGTGTTATACAATAAAAGTCCAGCACAAATCTGAACAAATATTTCTTGTTCTGAAATGAAAACAGGAAATCTCTTGCACTATTGTGCTAACACAAACATTTGTTTCTCTTTGCCATAGAGTTGAAACATTTTTTGATCTGGGGTTTTCAAAATACGAATAGCTTTAACAAGATTTTCGTGTTGGAGAAGAATAAACCAGCGACCTCTTGGTTGGAGATAGGATGTATTGCATTTCAAATTAGAAGAGAGGCAAATTAAACCCTGCTCTCTGTCTTATTAAGCATTTGAAAAGACGGCTCTCTGGGCACTGCCGTGGTTTTGGGAGAACAGCACACTGTTGGGTGTTGGAATAATTAGTTTAATTTGAAGTGGTCCCCCTCACAGCAGGTAGGGGCATGCAGTGTGGACCGCTGGAGGCTGTTGGGGTGCTGTGGTGTGGGTCGGGGTGAGAGCTCAGATCACGCTCTTGGGTCTTGCGGGCCGGGGGAGGCCTGAAAAGGGGTAAGGGGTTCTCAGAAGGAGAAGATGTGCGGTCTGTCTTCTCGCAGCTGCAAATCCTCTGGGTTCACCGTAATGAGCCGCGTGATGTGAAAAGACCTATTCAGCTGAGAATAGGCATTTTACCATGCTACTCTAAATTGTACGTTTTTCTGAATGGTTGAAAATTAATAAGAGAGAAGTTTAATTAAATGAAAAGTAATTTTAATTAATATGATTTTAATGACTTATATGGTATATTAGTGTTATATGGTCTATTAGTGCTATTTGGTGTTAATCTTTCTCAAAGCTAAACATTTTTAGTGAAACAAGTTGTGGAGTTAGATTATTTAAATTAAATTGCATTAAATTACAAATGAAAATTACATTTGTAATTTAAATTGAAATGAAATTGGTAATCTACAGTAGTGGCAGTGTTATTTTAGCTTTAGTTTTATTATAGTTTTATGCATATTTTGAATTAACTTTTATTTTTATATTGTTGGTTGTCATGTTAATTATAGTTTAATTTTTTAGTAATTACATTGTGCTTTTGTCATTGTATTTCAAATATTGCTATTTAGATTATTATATTTAATATTTCGTTTAAGTTTATTTTTTCTTTATTTTCAGTTAATAATTTTAGTGCTTCACCTTAAACCTATTTCAATTTATTGGCAAATTTTTAAACTAATATTTATGTGTTAAATTATTTCAGCATTTATAATGACTGCATATATATATATATATATATATATATATATATATATATATATATATATATATATATATATATATATATACTAAATACTGTTTCAATTTTATTTGACCTCAGATTTTTCTTCTTTCGTTTTATCTATCTATCTATCTATCTATCTATCTATCTATCTATCTATCTATCTATCTATCTATCTATCTATCTATCTATCTATCTATCTATCTATCTATCTATCTATCTATCTATATATATATATATATATATATATATATATATTCATTCTTGGCTGGAAGCTTGGCGAGATCTGAATAGAATTGTAATAAGAATAAGATTTCTCAAGTGTCATTAAACTGAATACAAGTTAAAGCTCAAGTTAAATCTATATCTGAATATTACTCAGCATTACCCTCATCCGAACAACACACAGTTCTTTTCACGTGTATGTCATGCTCAGTTTATGACACACACACAAAAGAAAAACACACACACAAGTGTTTCAGCTTTCACCACAAACGTATCTGAGCAAAAGGTTTGGAGAGCAGACATTTATTTGCTTTGTGCGGTTTAGCATTTTGATCCCGTTGCTCAAATAAAGCGCCGGTGTGAGTTCGGTAATCTGACCTCAGCGGGGTTAAACCTAAAACACCTGATTAGGATTCATCAGGTCAATTCCAATCATATTCCCTAGTCTACAGATATGCCTCTGTAGAAATATCATTTATTTTGCTCATGTATTGCAGATCCTCTTCTAAGACTAGACTCTGAGGCCGCAAAGCTTTGGCCAAATGGGACAAATATAATGAAAATAGAACGTGGAGAGAAAATAAATAGTGCTTTGTGTCACTGAAAGCCCAAGAGAGAATACGCAAGCATTTACTTGTATTTATACAGCGTGCTGTCCAAAACCTCACGTTCACCACTGCATTGTTCATATTAATATTATTATTATTATATTAATATTACAAAATGCATCTCAGTGTTCCTTAAAGCAGATTATATTAACTGAAATTCAATGACCTTCTTGTTTACACAAGTTATGGTAATTGAATTCATCCACTTGGAGAATTTGTCAGCATGACAGTAACATATTAAAATGTGATGAGATTACGCGGTTTCGCTTTAAAACAAATGAGCTCACTTGTCCGACATGTTAAACACAATGACATGCACATAATTTTATTTATACCTTAAGCATATGATAATGAATAAAGTGCATCCTAATAGCATGGAAATTGTATGCTAGATAATTGGGAATATCTGCATTTAGGTTCGTCTGAACGTATTAGAATCAAATAGAAATGATTCTTTTATCATATTTAGGTCTATAAAATGCTGAAAGCCATGACAAGAACTGGATGTAGGTGGACATATTAACAATCCAAAAACTGAATCACTAGTATCTTCTCAAATGAAGTCGTAATGGCATAAAACGGCGAGAACAGTGACTTTTCATACTCTTATATTTTAACCACAATGGGAGAAAGTAAGCAGTCTTTAATCTCTCTCGCAAGCCGAGCCACATCTGGGCAACATCTGTGCGCAGCCTGAACATTTCAGCAACGAAAACCAAAATCCACAGAGCACCAAAATCAGTTGTTCACCACCAAATCCATGCAAACTGTTTGTTAGCGAGTGATTTCGGGTTTGTTGGTGTGTTTGTGTGTTTTGTGTATTTCTGCTGGTTGTTTATGTGCTGGTGGGGATCTTGTCTGTGGGATCGGTTCCTCCTATACCTTGCCTAACCAGCCATTAGTGGGATTGCAGGCCTCCAGCATTTCAAACACCTTAATTAGTTATTCAGCTCCTTATTTGTGTTTGCTTCCCCCTCCGGCACCTAATTAATGCTTAATGGAAACTGCTGAACTGAGCCTGTGGAGAACTCATGAATATTGAAATTAGCCTCAACAATTTTAAAAAGGGTTGCAGGGGATAGAGGTAAGAACTGCTCGCTGAGGTACTCATTACTTTTGTGGGATGCAAGCCTGTGACAACGGTAGTGAGCAATGTGGACTCGAAAAACACAAGATCACGCGATAGAATAGACTATATTACACACATTAAATTAAAGTTAGAGAGGGCTAAAATTATCTTAACTGTATCAAGTTTGTCATTCAATTTTTTCCAATAAATGTTTTCTACGTGTTTGCCCGAACAATAGTAGTTCTGCATTTCTGTGTAATTTTACAAGATTGAAAGATTTTTTTCTTATAAAAAAGAAGAAAAAATTTAATATTTAAATGTTTAAAGTTATGTTTACTGATTAATATTCTACTGATTTTAAATCAAAATTCAGAAATTTCTGAAGGAATAACATGGGAGCAAGGATTAAAATTTAGATCTTTTTGTTTTGTGTTAACTTTACATTAAGACATTAAAGGGATCGTTTATCCAAGCAATTAATATTCTCTCATCATTTACTCACCCTCATGTTTTTCCAAACCTGTACGAGTTTCTTTCTTCAATTGAACACAAGAGGATATTTTGAAGAATGTGGACCCCATTGACTTCCAGTATGGAAGAAAAATACAATGGAAGTCAATGGGGCCCATCAACAACATTTTTCAAAATATCTTCTTTCGTGTTCAGCAGAAGAAAGAAATTCAGACAGGTTTAGAACAACTTGAGGGTGAGTAAATGATGACAGAATTTTCATTTTTACTGTAGGCGAACTATCCCTTTAACATTTGTTCAAATTCAAGGTAAATATTTAAACATATTTTATTTATCTCCACATGTTCTCTGTTTGATAAACAAATATAAGATTGAAGTTATTTGCAGGCACATTCCAGCAACAACAAAGAGTGTGTGCCATGTAACCTTTCGCTAGTTTGAACTATGAATGTGTTGATTTTCATTCTTTTCTCTTCAATGTTTTTATTCTCTCTTTTCTTCGTATCCCCCCTCCCCCTCAAAAAAAAAGGTCTAAGTTCTACAAGTTCTCTTAGTTTGTCTCCCTCACATCCACCATGCCAAATTTTTTATGTAGACTACATGTAAATACTGACTTTATTATATAAAGATGTTTATTAATGTTACCTTGCAGTAATGATCTGTCATATCTCTGTGCTGATGACTGCAGAATGTGGAAAATCATTTTAAAATATACACTAAATAACACTGCTTTCCATATATTATGAACGAATGTACAATTCAAATTGCCTTTATTTAAATTTTTTACCATTTCCATTGTTGCAATTATTCACGTGAATTCACAGTACAATTGAATATGTAACAGAGCTTCATTTGAATAAGATTTATGAAAATTACGCCACTTAATTTATACAAACAGGACAACAGGGCCTGTTTTGAGACCAGTGGCCAAATCAAGTCACATCTCTGTAAAAAAAAAAAAACACATTTCAAAGGTTATTCAAATGTAATTTGACTTGTGACAAGGCTGGTAATTCACGAACAGAAAACATGCCTATCAGTGTGTCCTGAATTTGCATAACGAGGACTCTTCTATTTCCACAAGCGCGGTTTTGTTGACGTCTCCGGCTCGAGACTGTAAAGTGCGCGAGCGCAGTTCATCTGAGCAGATCTTCCACGGAAGATGGCCGGATAACTGCCTAAGCATGTGAGCCCTGGTAAACAAAATCAACCAGACAATAATAGCTTTTGCCGGAAGAGAAATTTGCTGAGGCTATATGTGTGTGTCTGAGTGTGACTTCTGAATGCTGAAAGACATTATAAGAAGACCACTGAAAAGTTTGTTTGGGTTTACAAATGTAAAAGACTTCATATTCATTTTATAATGGTGACTGATTCCATTTTCACTACCTTAAATTTTGAAGTACTATCAACTTGGATATTTAAGTCATTTCAACTAAATGACATTAAACTGACTAAAAAAAAAAGACGAGTTGAATCTTGTATAGGCTAACTTATAAAAAAAACAGTTGAAATTGAGTTGAAGCAATGTAAAAACATATGTTGTCTTAATTTTTTAAATTTTTTACAGTGAGTATATTTGCATTAGGCAGTTCTGCTATGTATTTTAGAGAATGCCATAAATGACCAAGGATGGGTACTGTCAGATTAGAAAATTAGATTTCACTTAAACGTTTAAAACTATTAAACTTAAGTTGTTTTATGCCATTGATGTTGCAAAGGTAAGATCTTGCGATGAAAGAAAACAGAATATAATTATACAACTTACTCATTTTTGAAAACATTCCTTTGTCTCCATGTTTTTTTGAGGAAGAAACTTCTCCAGCTTTCAGTTATGCGAATTTTATTTCCACAGCTGCGGTGTATATGTGCTGAGAGAACTCCTTTGCCGACTCCTTTCTTTCTCTTACTTGAAACTTTGAAGCGGCTTGGAAAACCGTTCCCGTTCACTTTTATATATTCTGTCTGGTTATGTTTTTAACATATCACTGGAATTGCAAATTTCAGACCTGTGTTGAGCTCTAAAAGCATTGACATTACAAAGGACTAAATACATTCAAACGCATGCATTTCCTCACATAGGAATGGTGGGCCATGGTAAAACCGAGCCATAATTAAAGTATAATAACATCTCTAGCTGAGGTCAGTGCATAATGCGTCACAAAGCAGATTCGCAGTGAATATGTTCATGTATTCATTTATTAATATATACAATTAGATAGACTCTGAGTTAGACCGCAGCCATTGTTTAATTCAAGAGAGGAGAGATTCATGTATCAATTTTAAATGTGATTTATCGATTTAATGTCTAAAATAATTCTTGGCTATTGATGTACTTTTATTTTGTATTCAGCCTATTTTGAAAGAAAAACTTTACACCCTATTTTATGAAAAGCACTTCAAAATGAGCTAAAAGCAGAAGTTTTGATATGAAAGCCACGGGTCACGGAGCAGCACTGAGCCTTGTTTAGGCAGCAAAATATTAGTGGAGATAAATAAACATTATTTAAAGGATCCGTCAAGCCCTGTTAGATATCCTCGCCATGGTTCACTTGTTCTTCGCTCCCAGGGCAAGGACTATTTAATTATCGCACTAAATGAATAATCAAAAAGTCAATTTCCAAAGAGCCCCTCGCTTGCCCGTGCGAAGAAGACAATTGCATTTAAAATATCTGCATGCAAAATCTGTCTCACACCCCGCCACCCTTTCGTACAACACCCCGTATGCCTCGAAGCAGTGCAAATCCAATGCATAAGGATTCCTCCTCCTTGCTTGAGTTAAAGTTGTCCTTTACAGCTAATGAGATATGGTCCTCCCTGAACAAGGATGCTGATGGTACATCATGTCCTACAACAGCACTTTAGTGATCTTTATTGATCTGATTATGTAAGGCGAGGTTAATTAAATCCAATAACCCATGGTGGCTCGTCTTGGGAAGATTGTTGGTTCATGTAGGCCTGTGTTGTGTGAGTAACTCAGATGTTCTTCATGCAGTAGCCTATTTGGAATAAAGTGTCTCCTAATTCTGCTGATGTAAAGAAGAATAATGTCAGGTTTTCCATGCATCCATTTTGATGTTTATCTTATATTTAGACTATGTCATATGAGTCTGTGAGTATAGAAGATCTGAAAAGATAGATTGTTTTAGTTGATTGTTGAGCTGACATCTGAACCACTAGATGGCGTTACAGTTTGGCAGGTCCTTCGCTGCTGTAATTGAGTTGAAGCATTGTTTGGGCTTCTGATGCTGGATTAAATTAGTCTATTTTCCACAAGCGTTTCCACAAAACAGTGACGAAGAAGTGCACACTTTGATTTGGTTACTTTTAACAATAGGTTCTAGTGCAGACTTATTTTCTTTGACATCAACTGTGTTCAAGGAAAGTGTACAATACAGAGTGAGGCTATGATTTATTATATAAAATGGATTTCAATATTAAGATGATTAAATATTTTATTTGTTTCTGAAGGGTACAGTGCCTTGCTTTTATATTCCACACAAATTATTGTTGTAATTTCTTTGTATAGTATACATTTGTATATATATATTTTTTTTAATTTTAACATTTTATTTTACTGTGTCCTTGTTTCCATGTGTACATATGTTACATGCACTTACCATAGTAATAACAGTAAATTATGCATAATTACATGCAACTAACCCTCAACCAAATCCTAATCCTACCCTAACCCTATAGTAAGTACATGTAGTTACTTAATATTACTCAGTACTTAAATATATAATTACACTGTAACAATGACACCTTAAAATAAAGTGTAACCAAACATGCTATAATGCATCTCCTTGGGATCTTATATCTGTTTAAAAATTACTGTCAATATGCCTGCAGTTAATAGATATACAGTTGTGGTCAGAATTATATTTCTTACAGCCACTTTCTATTTTGTGAAGCTCAACAATCTTTTACTTATCAGAACTATATTCTGTGGTTTTACTCATTGTGAATGATGATTAAGGGAATTTATACTCCTGTGAAACAACAAGACATAACTAGACAATTTCATGGTCCTAGTCACCCTGCTGTGCTAAAAAAAAAATTAAATATTAATGGGAATATTTTACAGAAAACTTTTACTTATAAAAAAATTCTAGGGGTGCCAATAATTGTGGCCAACCTGTTTTGAGGGAAATTATTTATTTCATATTGTGGCTTTCCTCCCACTTTCAATTCTTTTTACTACAATGAAAGGTTAGATTTTTGCGAATTTTTTGAATGAAAGATCAAAAGGATAAACAATGCAGATTTATTTTTACAGCCATCTTTGATCATATTTACCAGACGTGCCTGTAAGTCTATGTCTTCATGATGTACTTGTTGCTTATAACTGCCCTAATCCAATCACTTTGATTTACTGATTCATTGATTTATTTATATTTAATTATATTTTATTTTATATTTGCTTTTCTAGTGCAGCTGAAAGAAACACAATTATCCCACTAGTCAGTACAGGCTAGACTTAATTTTTTCACTTTTATTTTTATTTTTATAGAGACTATAAGTTTGTGAATTTTAAAATGATTATTTTTTATGATTATTACACATTTTATTTATTTAGATAAATAATCAGTTTATTATATACCCTTTTATGGTTAGCTATGTGGTATTTTATTACAATATTAAATTTGCTGTATTTGTTGTTCACATTCTCACATTGCCGCAATTATTCCTGCAATCAATTAGTTGCATTTTCTAAAAGCTGCATGTGTTTTTGCTGATTCCATACACACCCTAATCAAGTCCACTCCTGCGCAATATATTCTGCCACAGACCTCATTTCAGTTATTCAGTTGATTGTGAAATGAACCTCTGCTCTTCACACTCACACATTCAGCAAGTCTTCTCTTCACTTCCAAATGCTTAGCATAAACACAGCGGATATTCAAACAGAGAGGCATCGAGTCAAATCGCCACTCGCGCTTCTTTCATTTCTGCCCTGTCACTCAGCTGGCAGACGTCCACTTCTCATCACTTCTTCCTACTGTACGGTGTTAGACTCTGAACTCATCATTGTATTTGTCTAAACCTTCCCGGAGATGAGTGTTAAATCAACACTGAGCCAGCGTTATTCGAGCACGCTTTGCTGAGCCGGTCTCAGCAGGGGTTTAGTTGTGCGTTTAGCAGAATGCCCCATGCGACACATGAATTTTAATAATACACTGTCAATGTGGCAGGATTCAGAGACTCCCGGTCCGGCAGTAGCCACACTCTGAGACCGTGCCAAACCTTCTCATGTGATAGATTCTCTCTCCCGAGACTGTACTTCACCGCTTAGCGCAAGGATTATTCACTGAAAGGCATAGAATTACTCATCTAAGATTTTGTAAATTCTGTAATTATGCAAATCAGGCCTATCAAATGACATTTTGATGGCAACGCGTCTCTGTCTGCGAGAGTAGATATCCTGTCAACCTTTTTTTTTTTTTTCGCGATCAGATGCTATAGATAACTTGTTACCTGTCCACACAAAACACAGAGGCCCACTAATGAGGCTCCCTCGCCTCTCCTGTTAACCTGCTCTAATTGAATCTCAGGTGCTCTATTGTTCAAAGACGAGCCCGCGGTACCGCTGAGACACCCCTCACTCCCTGTTTTGCCTAGTGCTTATCTCTAAAAAAGCTGGATAGAGAGAAAGAGAGCTAGAGAGGTGGAAAAGGAGGGGGTGAGTTATGTTATAGCAATGTGATGTGCATCTGTGCCCCTCTGCACCCTGTCATGGCCTGCGGACCGATCCTCACACATACAGTCTGTTGGCACTGTCACACCTGAATGTCGGGGTGGGGGAGAGAATGGCATCTGTTCTGTGGAATGAAAGAAGAGAAGATGAGAATAACTTTTTAACTTGCCACATTTTACTGTACATATATGCAGATGTGTATTATTAAATGTATTTCATTTCAAGCATTTCTACTTTCTTTTTAGTAAGTGTATTTATTTATCTATGATTATCATTTTTTTTTTTTTTTTTTTTTTTTTTTTAAATAGTCACATTGAATTAGGCAGGGAAAATTATTAAAAATATTATTTCAGAAAAATGTTTTACTGCTTATTTAAAAAAAAAAAAGAAGAAGCTTTTTTATGTTTCTCTTTAATGCAGTTTGGAATAAATCCTAATCTTGGAATAATAACAGTTTGGAGTGATTACGTTTTTATTTTTTTATTTTTTTCATGGCTCTTATGCTCACCACGGCTGGATTTATTTGATCAAAAATATAGTAAAAACAACCATTTTGTGAAATATTGTTGCATTTTTAAATTTCTATTTGAATATATTTTTTGAATATGAAGCTGAATTTTCAGCATCATTACTCTAGTCTTCAGTCACATGATTCTTCAGAAATCATTCTAATATTCTGATTTGCTGATGAAGAACAAACACACACACACACACACACACACACACACGCATGCGCGCGCACACACACACACACACACACACACACACACACACACACACACGCATGCACGCACCTTGTGTTTCCATGTTTTATGAGGAATTTCCATAGACATAATGATTTTTATACTCTACAAACTGTATATTATATCCCCTTACAGTAACCCTACCCCTAAACCCATCACAGAAAACTTTCAGCATTTTTACATTTTCAAAAAACATCACTCAGTATGATTTATGCTGTTTTCCTCATGGGGATCAAAAATGTCCCCACAAGGACAAGGATTTCAGATATTGCCATCTTTGTGACATTTTGTCCCCATAATGCAGGGTTCACCAGGACACACACACTTTTTTTGACTTAAAAATTGTTCTCTCCCCGCAGCGTAAATATTCCATTTGAAAGCATCTACTTAATAAAAGCTTAAAAATGAATTTATTATTAATAGGTATTGTGATTCATGATAAAAAAGCCACCCCGATGTGGTGTCCTTGGAGCTCTGATGACTCAGCTGTATCCCGTTCCCTCCCTCTTTCACCACGCTCCCTCAATCCTCATTCATCCTCTCCTTTATCTAGCCGTTTTATCATATTTCTTCAGGTTTTCAAAAACAAACACCATTAATGAACTACTGTGCTGACATATGCGGAACGCAGACAACTAATTTAATACGCACGGCGCTGATCGAATCTCCCTGTGGCCTGCGTGTCACCTACTGCATCTCAATGAGAACATGCAAGTTTCTCAGTGTGAGAGAGACGAACAGAGCGAGCGAGCGCATCCTACAGTCAGCTCCGGACCCAATCCAAAAGGAGTTTTCTATCGAGAAAGATAATAATCACAATCAAGCCTGTATTTACTTAGTTCTAAGCATATGTTTAATGTTGGATTATTATTTAGTGGTAGATTAGGGTGACGTTCTGCACTTTAATAACATTTGTGTGTTTTGGTAATCAGATGTGCTGCGAGTCAGAATAGTTTGAATTCCCAGAGGTTTTGTGCTGTTTTGGTTGCCATGGGGGCAGCCCAATGTCGCTGATGTGCGGTAAATTGATTTCAGCGCTGATCTGATGGATGAATTGAAAATGAATGTCTTCATAGGTGACCTCTTTGCTGGCGATGCCGTGATTGCCTCCCCAACGTGCCTCATGTTGATTGACAGGCTGGCTAACGAGTTCTGTCTCTGTGAGAGTTATAATTTACCTGTGCGAGGGACTCTCTCCACCAGCCGACACACACATACAGACACAGACACACACATGCCGTGAGCTGAGATGAGCACCTCGAATGCTGTCTCTGCTTGAAAAATAAAAAGCAGAACGAGAAAAAGAGAAAGATTAGCCTATTGAGGTACTGAAGGACATGCTATAGGTGTTTGAACAAGCTATAAAATAAATATTAAGGATGCGTTAAACACTAATGAATTAATTTCATGTATGTAGTAGGATTTTTTAAAACACTGGAACTGATTTTGTGTAGTCTGTTAAGCAACATGCACGAAGAAGGAATACTCTAAATAGTCTTTAATTATAAACTTAAGAGTGCAGGAGAAAGGGAGAACACGGGAGAAAAGGAAACCACACAATAAACCATAAGCGAGAACCAAGGCAAACATAACCAGAGACAGGTGCAAATTATAAGTAACCATAGAAACAAACGAGGACATAATAAGTAACCAAGGAAAACGAAACTAAACTATGACTCGGGTGGGTACTGGATCTGCGGACCAGATCCGAGGAATAGTCTTTAAATAGTCTTTAATTATAAACTCAAGAATGGAGGAGATCACTAGGAGAACATGGGAGAAAAGGATAAACCATAAACGAAAACCAACAAGGGACTGATGAACAGGAATAAATACAAGGCAAACATAACAAGAGACAGGTGCAAATTATAAGTAACCATAGAAACAAACATTTATTTTGTATAAATATACAAATATTGTATAAAAATACAAATATTGACATCTGAGAGTGTAGTATAATGCTTTATCTATTAAATTAAAGGCAATGTTCGGCTCTCTTCTACTCTCTTTTTTTTCTACACTTTCTGGGGCAATGAACAATGTCAGAAAATCTTGCATAAAATCTATTGTAAAATTCAAATGGTAAGTTCTTAGAAATCCATGTAATATTTGAATTTATTGCTCAACAAAAATGTTGGTTTAACAGCTCGGTGAACAAAACAGTGCTGACATTCATTCATTCATTCATTCATTCATTCATTCAATGTGGCCACACATTTTAAAAATTGGACTTAAAGAGGTTGTACATGCACAAACAGTTGACATGCTATTCAAAACGAAATGATGTGATGTAACTATTGAGTCAGGCGTTGAAGTGAGGCCGGTGAAGTAAACCAGCTCTGCTGAAGTGAAGTTTATTTGTGGGGGTTGAAGAGAGGAAGGTGATCTGCTGTTAAAAGCTAGAGGTCAAAGAGTGTATGGACCCAGCTGTTCCCCCTGACAGTACCACAGGAGGGAGGGCTCTTAGCCAGAACAGGGGGTCCTGGATGCCCTCACCGTGATGGAGCGCCTGTAACCTTCCTCACTCTTCCTGCAGAGAGCTAATGGAAAGGGGATATGTAGTGTTCACAGACGAAGGACTGAAAAGTTCAGTAAGAGGTCTAGAGAAGTCTGTCTACGTTAAATTCACTTCACCTTCACTTCAAACTCACAATCTCCACAGAGACTTAGTTGAGCAACTCATTATCTATAGTATCCTGTATACTGTATATAATCCAGCCTTTTCATTGGGGCTATATTCAGGTTTTTGGATACTACTAACTTTTAGAACAACTGTGAGTAAAACATTACCCTCATGTTCTGAAAAACCTACTCAGGAGACTGATGCATTATCATATGTGGGTTTAGATATTCAAGTATAGTCAGTACAAACCTAACTGGTTCACACCTACTAAACAGTCCTGTCTATCAGCTCACTGTGAGCGAGGCCTGTGCTGGTGAATGGAGTTTCGTGCTGTACTTGTGAGTCTTCATGGGAACGGAGGTGTTGGAAATGACAAGAGTGTCATTGCATCCTGGGATTGATTTAGCTCGGAGACCTGCTCCACTGACAGTGTGCAACGCACTGTGTGTTTGTGTGTGTATTTACCACTGAGGCTGTCAGGGAGACAGACGACATCTCTGTCAGCGCTCCCCGGCAGAAATGATCGGTTGGTGATGTCCTATTAGTCGGCCTGCAGTACATTTAAAAGAGAGTGCTGACTGCTTGCAGCGTGTCGTGTTGTTCTTCTGATCTACTGTATCTTCGGTCCTCTTTCCTGTTGTGGTTCCTGTTCTCTGCAGCACTCACATTTTTAAACTCTGGTAAAGTGCTTTCACCTGACAGCATGGCTTCAGTGCAAGTGGCAGATAGCATCAGCACAGGTGCTAGAAAGCAAGACCGCAGGAAGTATACAGTTATTCACAACAAATACCTGCAGGGGATGTAACACTTTTTGCTTTAACCTCTGTAGCTTTTATAGTGGCATTTTTCCCAAAATTGATTGTAATCTGCTACAAATTAAAGTTGTTTTGAAATCTATAGCTTATCGCTAAACTGTTAATGTAATAAAATAAATTAATGTCAAGTACAAAGTTACAATCTTCCCCAAACCAGGTTAGAAAACTTCCCATCACCCACTTCCTCCAACTCCATCCCATTTCATTAGCATTTTAATTAACATTATTCTAAAATAGCAATCAAGTTGAAAATTCAAAAAAATATTGAGCAAATACAGTACCGTTTAAAATTTGGGGGACAGAAAAGTTTGTATATATAAGGTTTATTTATTTATTTATAAAGGAAATTAATACTTTTATTCGACATGGATGCATTTAATAGATCAAAAGTTATTGTAAAGACATTTATAATGTTACAAAAGATTGTAAGATTTCACTGTAAAAAATATACGATCAATAAGTTTTGACAACATGGTTTTACATTGCTTTAACTCATCAAAATAAGTTAAGCAACTTTCAACTTTTTTTTAATAAGTTATACAAGATTCAACTCATTTTTTTAAGACAGTTTAATGTCATTTAAGTTGAAATGACTTAAACATCCAAGTTGGTTGTACTTAAAAATTTAAGGCAGCAACTTTTTTTGCAGTGTTGCTTTTTAAATAAATACAGTTCTTTTAAACTTTCTATTCATCAAAGAATCCTGAAAGTAGATCAGTTTCCACAAAAATATTAGGCAGCACAACTGTTATAAAATTGATAGTAAGAAATGTTTCTTAAGCAGCAAATCAGCATATTGGAAAGATTTCTGGATCATGTGACACTGAAGAGTAATGATGCTGAAAATTCAGCTACACATCACAGGAATAAATTAAATTTAAAAAAATATACATCTAAAAACCATATATTTTACTTAAAAGTACGTTTTGAGCTTAGAGCCAGACGAAAATATTTCAGAAAAAGCAGCCGTTGGAGGAAAAGCAAGCCATGACAGCAAACAAAAGTTGAGAAATAATTAAAAGTAAATAAAACATTAAATGAAATATAAATTAAGTAAATTATAAGGTATTCAGAGAGTTACAGTGTATATTCTTTGCCTTGGAAATGGCTTGCAAATTACAAGAAAAAAAAAAGGGGAAAAAATCTTATAAAAATCACTTTGCAAACATCATGCAAATTGTCCATAGAGTTAGGCAACTTATGTGAGTCATGTGAAAAGGCCTTAATAAACAACCACCATCAGCGGCCAATTTACCAATCCACAAACTGACACACACATTTTACCAGCTAACACAAACATTCTACCCTCCTTCTCTCTGCTTTCAGAGGCAGAAGTCTCCAAACTCCTCCTTTCTAATCGCCCTCCTACCTGTCCGCTTGATCCTATTCCCACTAATCTACTTCAAGCCATTTCTTCTTCAGTTGTACCCGCACTCACGCACATCATCAACACCTCTCTTCACACTGGTACCTTTCCCACAGCATTTAAGCAGGCTCAGATAACCCCACTGCTTAAGAAACCCACTCTAAATCCAGCACATCTGGAAAATTACAGACCGGTATCCCTTCTTCCATTCTTCGCTAAAACACTTAAACGAGTTGTTTTCAATCAGATCTCTTCCTTTCTTACACAGAACAACCTCCTGGACAACAATCAGTCTGTTTTCAAAAGCGGACACTCAACTGAGACTGCCCTGCTCTCAGTAATTGAAGCTCTGAGACTGGCAAGAGCAGCTTCCAAATCTCAGTTCTCATCCTGCTGGATCTGTCTGCTGCCTTTGACACAGTTAACCACCAGATCCTCCTGTCAATCCTTAAAGATGAAGGGCATCTCAGGAACTGCACTCCAATGGTTCAAGTCTTACCTCTCAGGTAGGTCCTTTAGGGTGTCGTGGAGGGGTGAGACGTCTAAGACACAACATCTAGCTACTGGAGTGCCTCAGGGCTCAGTGCTTGGACCACTTCTCTTCTCCATCTACATGACATCACTAGGATCTGTGATTCAGAAACATGGCTGCTACACTGATGACACACAACTCTACCTCTCATTCCAGCCTGATGATCCAACGGTAGCTGCTTGCATCTCAGCCTGCCTGACAGACATTTCTGGCTGGATGAAGGACCACCACCTTCAACTAAACCTTGTGAAGACAGAGCTACTCGTGGTCCAGACCAACCCAACACTTCATCACAACTTCACCATTCAGCTAGACTCGTCATCCATAACTCCATCAAGGTCAGCCAGGAACCTTGGAGATGATCAATTGAACTTCACAGACCACATTGCTAGAACTGCCCGGTCCTGCAGATTTGCCTTGTACAACATCAGGCCCTTCCTATCAGAGCATGCTACACAACTCCTTGTCCAAGCGCTTGTTCTATCCAGACTGGTCTATTGTAATGCTCTCTAAACCTCTGCAACTGAACCAAAATGCAGCAGCTAGAGTGGTCTTTAACGAGCCGAAGAGAGCACACGTCACTCCTCTCCTCACAACATTGCACTGGTTGCCAGTTGCCGCTCGCATCAAATTCAAGTCACTGACGTTTGCCTACAGAACAACCACTGGCTCTGCTCCCTTTTAACTAACCTCATAACTTCAGACTTATGTGCCATCCAGAAATTTGCACTCTGCAAGTGAACGCCGTCTTGTGGTGCAATCTCAAAGAGGCACAAAATCTCTTTCTCGGCCCTTTACCTTGACTGTTCCCTGCTGGTGGAATGATCTGCCTAACTCAACCAGAGCTGCTGAGTCCGTAGCCATTTTCAAGAAACGGCTGAAGACTCATCTTTTTCGGCAGCACTTGATCCAGTAATACTAACACTTTCTCTTCTATTCTATTTATAAAATAAAAATAACTGCGTTAGATTAAACTGAGAAGGGTCATATAGCACTTGCATATTGTTGTCCTATTGTTAGTTTAACTGCTTCTATTGTTCTCATTTGTAAGTCGCATTGGATAAAAGCGTCTGCTAAATGAATAAATGTAAATGTAAATGTAAATGTATTTTCATATAGCATGATGTACAACTTGGTCTTTCTCACACGCTCTCTCTCTCTCTCTCTCTCTCTCTCTCTCTCTCTCTCTCTCTCTCTCTCTCTCTCTCTCTCTCTCTCTCTCTCTCTCTCTCTCTCTCTCTCTCTCTCTCTCTCTCTCTGTGTCTCAGTCAGGCCCAGATGTCCCTCTGTACTTCTTGTCTCTTTCATGTAGTCGTTAATGAGAGAGTCACATATGGCCTTCACCCTTGTTAGGCGGACTGGGTGACACTTTTGGTGAGGTGGGGGGAGGTTGTCACAGGGGTGGGGGTGTGTGGTTGAAGGGGGCCAGCTCTGTCTCATGGGCACATAAAAGGGACGAGCAGGGCACTGTTCCAGGTACAAGGGGGCGGTGGATGGCGGTAGAAGAGATGAGCTGGGGTGAGCGGGCCGAAGGGTCAGTTCATTAAATGCTTTGTGGACAGTTTCAGAGTAGCAGATTAAGCCTAGTCAAATTTACACTGTTAATGGGGATTCTGTCTCTAAAATCATTGGTAAAATGGAATTTGGCTTATCTGTTTGTGGGAATCCACTCCGCGGTTCTGAGAGTGAGGAACACGGCATCTTTGCAATTCATTTTATCAGTAAATTGAATAATTATAATTTTACATTATTTTATTCATTGAACAGTTTGCATAACAGTTAATATTGATAATGATTGATAATATATAAGGTTGGATTATTCAGAAAACAACTTGACTTTAATTAAGGGAAGGACAAATCGTTTTAATCTGACTAGTATTTTATAGGTTTTAACTTTTTGAAAATTAATTTAGTGGTAAATGGAATTTTTTCCCCCCACATGGTCCATTTGATTACAGTCAATGTTGTTACATTGTTTAATGTTTAAATCGATTAATCGTGACTAATCGCATCTAACATAAAAGAAAGATTTTTTCATGGATTACTTTTGTAAGGTATTTTTTTCTTATGTAATCTGTTTTAGTTTGTATTATTTAAGTAGGGGAAGAAAAACTAAACTTTAAAATACCACTAAAAACTCCTTAATATAGGTTGCTGGAAAGTTCTTTGGATATGTAAAAAAAAAAAGGGAACATTACTCTTATACTTTTATTTGTTCAAGCCTCTAAACTGATTGTACTTCAGAAATATTCCCACTTGAAAAACTCAGAACACAACAAATTGGGTTCAAGAGGGTTCAGAGAAGTTTTCTGCAAACAACTGTAATTTACTTTGCCTGTGTCATCTGAATATTCATAAACACCCCGGGTTTGACCTTTCATGAACAGACATGTGTTTCGCTTAATATGCTAAAGCTGAAATCTTGAATTGAACTATGGGAGGGGGAAAGTGTTACACAACGCATTTCAAAAAGCTGCATGACAGTTTTCTCATAAAAATTTGTTTAAAAAAAATTAAAGCTACATTTAAATTGCATTTGTAAAAGCAATAACAACTTTGTCTAAATGTTATACCTTGCTCTTTATAATGCAAATGCATGAGCTCTTATTTCCATAATCAAAAAGACAGAGCTGAGATTTAGTCATATCTGTTGTTTGCTTCATGTGAGTGTGCAATCTTACCACTATCACCTGCGAGATGCTCCTGTTTTGACCTGGTCTGCTTTTTTCAAAGAAACCTTTATTTATGAGAGCAGAGGTTCAAAGGGCCGTCCACCTTCACTTCAAACAAGTAAAACCAAACTCTCCTGCTTTCTTCTGCAGAGTAGCAGTTTCAGTTGTGCAAGGTCGTCCCTCAACCCTTTGGTCCCCTCAAAAGAGCCGCCCTTTCACAGACCACTTAGAAACAGACAGACATATAGGGACGCAGGGAAAAAAGGTGAGCGACAGAGAAGAATAGAGTGAATAGTTAAAAAGAGTGGAGAGATAGATGAGAGGACAGATGATGCTTGAAAGAGAAGGTGAATGGAGGACAGGGGAGAGATAGAAGAGTTTTCAGAGCTGACAGCGCGAGACAAGAAAGAGGCAGATGAGAGGGAGGACATGCTCTTCCAAAGTGGGAGAGGTTGAGTTCACATCAGACACCAGGCTTCTCTGAGGTGATTCAACAATCTCAGTCATCTTTTGACCTTGGGCTACAATAAAGAAGAGAGAAGACAAAAGCACAGGAGAAGCTCAGTGTCAGTGCTGTTTACGTGAACTTGAGATCTTCAAACCTTCCTGTTAAATTAAAGAATAGCCCATCTCTTCAACGGCAACTGGGGAAGACAATGGAATAAAAAAGCAACACGGCAAGGAAAATATTGAGTGAGAAAAATAAATAAAACACAATGTAGGAAATTCGGGGGCTTATGGTTTACATTAGCTCCAAAACATACTAAAAATACCATAGGAAATGTTCACTGTAAAAAAAGTTGCTGCCTTAGGATTTTTAAGTACAATCAACTTGGATGTTTAAGTCATTTAAACTTAAATTACATTAAATTGACTTAATAACTTTATTTGCTTAAAATTGCTTAACTTATTTTGATGAGTTATAGCAATGAAAAGTTTTGTACATTGTAATAATTTTTTACAGTGAATTTGTTTCATGAACAGTCATACGACTCAGTTATTTTTAGAATCTACTTTTAAAGGGTTAGTTCATTCAAAGATAAACAAAATAAAAAACGAAAAAAATAAGATTAAGATTAAACATTAAAAAAATTGTATGATGTTAATTTTATGAATTGTATGTCTTGTATTTGGACCCTGAATCTGTAATAAATCTGATTGATTGATTGATGTGCTATTTTTTTAAGCCCTCAAATGTTATGTGAGCTTTGTGTGAAAAACAACCCGAATTTACTGAAAATCTTCTGCTCCATTTTAACTCTTAAATCAACTACAGTTCCACTAAATATGTCACGATGTTTGGTTAATTATGGCTGTTTTTGATTGACTTTTTTTTTCTTAATTTTGTAGTGACTTCTATTAGTTATTACAGATCTTTGTCAGAAGGGAAAATAATCAGTGAATGCTCTGATTCCCACACAAAGCTGTCATATGACTTCAGAAGACTTGGTACCTGTATCATACGCAAGTTTGTCTGCTTTTATGACATTTTGCAGCTTGATTCTGTCACAATTAAATTTTATTATATGAAAAATTCATCTTCTATGTGTTACGAAAGAAAAAAAAAAGTCAACATGAGTGTGAGTAAATGATGACAGAAATATTACTTAGGGGTGAATTAATACTTTAATAAATAAGAAGAAGCAGACACAGTATTTGATGGTTGCATTTATATTGAGATGTTTATATCCACTTGTCAGGGGGTTGCGTGTAGTTTTTTATCCACAAAAAGATGCGTGAAAGAATGAACAATAACAAGCACTTTAATAGACAAAGAGAACAATACTACACACTCATAAACATAACGTTAACGAGTGACAAAGAACAGAGGAGAACTGAGGGTTTAAATACATGAAGGAAGATAATCAACGGAACAGGGAACAGGTGAGGACTAATCAGAAACCAACAAACGAGAATTCAGGCAATGGACCCCGCAGAAAAAATAATATGAAGATGTTAATTTTACTATCAGTTTCATGTTTCTTTAGTAGTTTAGGTTGTTCCATCAGAATGAGATTATTCTCATTTAATGTATTGGGAATATTGTCACAAATATGATTTTGTACACTGTACACAATAGTGTTACTTGTGTAGCAATTTATCTTTTTTCCCTTCTCTGAAACATAAAAAAATATATATTTTGAGTCTTTTTGTCAATTCAGTGGAAGTCAATAGCCTGGTTTCCATTACAGATTTGCTCAAAACTTTGCAATATTTTCTAAATGTTGATAAAAAAATATAGCAATGGATGTTGGTAGGTTTATGTACACTCACCTAAAGGATTATTAGGAACACTATACTAATACTGTGTTTGACCCCCTTTCGCCTTCAGAACTGCCTTAATTCTACATGGCATTGATTCAACAAGGTGCTGAAAGCATTCTTTAGAAATGTTGGCCCATATTGATAGGATAGCATCTTGCAGTTGATGGAGATTTGTGGGATGCACATCCAGGGCACGAAGCTCCCGTTCCACCACATCCCAAAGATGCTCTATTGGGTTGAGATCTGGTGACTGTGGGGGCCATTTTAGTACAGTGAACTCATTGTCATGTTCAAGAAACCAATTTGAAATGATTCGAGCTTTGTGACATGGTGCATTATCCTGCTGGAAGTAGCCATCAGAGGATGGGTACATGGTGGTCATAAAGGGATGGACATGGTCAGAAACAATGATCAGGTAGGCCGTGGCATTTAAACAATGCCCAATTGGCACTAAGGGGCCTAAAAGTGTGCCAAGAAAACATCCCCCAGACCATTACACCACCACCACCAGCCTGCACAGTGGTAACAAGGCATGATGGATCCATGTTCTCATTCTGTTTACGCCAAATTCTGACTCTACCATCTGAATGTCTCAACAGAAATCGAGACTCATCAGACCAGGCAACATTTTTCCAGTCTTCAACTGTCCAATTTTGGTGAGCTCGTGCAAATTGTAGCCTCTTTTTCCTATATGTAGTGGAGATGAGTGGTACCCGGTGGGGTCTTCTGCTGTTGTAGCCCATCCGCCTCAAGGTTGTGTGTGTTGTGGCTTCACAAATGCTTTGCTGCATACCTCGGTTGTAACGAGTGGTTATTTCAGTCAAAGTTGCTCTTCTATCAGCTTGAATCAGTCGGCCCATTCTCCTCTGACCTCTAGCATCAACAAGGCATTTTCACCCACAGGACTGCCGCATACTGGATGTTTTTCCCTTTTCACACCATTCTTTGTAAACCCTAGAAATGGTTGTGCGTGAAAATCCCAGTAACTGAGCAGATTGTGAAATACTCAGACCGGCCCGTCTGGCACCAACAACCATGCCACGCTCAAAATTGCTTAAATCACCTTTCTTTCCCATTCTGACATTCAGTTTGGAGTTCAGGAGATTGTCTTGACCAGGACCACACCCCTAAATGCATTGAAGCAACTGCCATGTGATTGGTTGATTAGATAATTGCATTAATGAGAAATTAAACAGATGTTCCTAATCATCCTTTAGGTGAGTGTATATCTCAGCCACCGCACAAGCCATTATTTTTAATCGAGGAGACGTAGTTGTGTTATCCAAGCTTTAATGGCAAGGAAAGCCCCTTATACTTGTGACTGGAACATATGAGGTGTTTCTCCCTCCTATCTGCTTTAAGGTCTTGCCAAAATGTGGCATTTCTTTGTTGTTTAGAATCCAGTATTCCCGACCTGTACATTTCCATTGCAGTTTTGCGAAATATTCCTTTCTCGAAATGCTTGAAAAACCACCTCAAGCGAACGTAAACACTTTTTTGCGATATATGGGAGTTTCCATTGGGCGTATTTTCAATTCGCAATTTCAATTTGCACAATTTGAAGGGTAATGGAAACACAGCTAATGGTAACTAAAACTAAAACTAACCCTAACCCTAGGGCTACCAACATTTCTCGAAACATCTTCTGATATGTTCCACAGAAGAAAGTACAGTAAGTCATACGGGTTTGAAAAGACATGAGGGTGAGTAAATGATTTTTTTGGGTGGACTCTCCATTTCAATTTTAGAGCTTTTTTTGCGTCAAGCATTTGCTTAAGATGACGATATTACGACCTTATTCAAAACTATACTGGAAGTCTTTTATGCTTGTACTGTTTATCAACGGAAAAACTACCAAAACTATTTCACATTTTAAATGCGTACTTAAACTTCATTAAGTTGTCACTGATAGTCAGCTCATCCATCCAGGGCTTTGTAAATGGATTTAAGTCTCAAACCGCAATGTTTCGATTTATGCGGCGGGCTGCTTTTCTGTTTGTTTTGGGATTAAGAATTACATGTTTAAACTCAAATTTCCCTTATGCGTTGGCCGAGGCTGCAGATTTTTTTGAGTGTTGTACTTACATTGGAGGAAAGGCACAGCGCGGGCAGACATTCAGACATTCAGACGGCCTGTCTGCTGTGCACCGGCTGTGCAGGTTTTTTTCCCCCTCTGTAAAAATATCACACCTTATTTACAATTCAATGAGGTGAACTGAGTAAGAGTAACAAAGCCACCCTCCCTCCCTCCTTCCCTCTCTCTCTCTCTCTCCCTCGCTTCTCTCACATGTGCGCGCATACACTGCTGGGTGCACCAAGAACAAATAATCTGAAAAGAGAGTCCAGATGCTGTATAAATAGAATACGCACTTTCTTGCTCTCTGTCTTGGTTTTCTTGATGTCTTTTCCCCCCTCAGATTAAATGGTGTGATGGATGGAGTCAGAACATGCTACGGCCTTCTTTCGCCCGCTATGTTCTCGTGCATTTCTCTAATTGAAAATGACTTGAAATGAAAAACGGGTCAGAAACCATATGGTTTCAAACATCCAAGGGCTAGCCAGTAATTATGTGTCACGCCGAACTGCCGCGAGTTGACGGATGTATTCTGACCAAGTTGTATTACAATACAAGTGAAGTTCACCTCAGGAAATGTTGGAAAAACATCTTTAGCCGCAAGGCATGGCTGGACTGCCGCTTGACGAGGAATTGTTTTTTGCTTACAGCTTGTTTGTGTCCCGACACTTGTGTTGAATTATCACTTTAAGTGTATGTTTTTATGCTTTTTTAATTCTTAGTAATGGGTAAAAAACACGAGGAATGGTAACCTGCCGCCACACACCCACACCCACACACACTTTATGCAAATGTGCATGCATTCGCACACATACACACCCTGACCAGGAGTGCATTGGCTAAAGCAGCTGTCCAGATGTGGGTCGTACATATTCATGTGTGCTGCCTCGGCTGTCAGGGTTGTCATGGTGACGTCTCCAGTGCAGTGGATGCCAGTGAGCGTTTCTCTCTCATCCATCACCCTTGGCAAAGGTCACTATTATTCTCATTCATTTCAAACTCTCTCTCCTTCTCCCTCTCCTCCTTTAAAAAAAAAAAGAAAAAAGTCTGCCCTGTGAAGGTTTTGGTAAATTAATAACATAATTTACCAAATAGAGAGGCTAATGTGGAAGAAGAAACATTCTTTTGTCCTGGAAAAAAAAGGGAACTTTTAATATCTTTTGTTGTATTCGTTCCCCATCAGACTAGATTAATCAATGTGTGGTTAATGTGGAATAATTCATGCTTTTGTTCTGAGATTTACAGAAACTTCAAAGCTGAATTTGGCTGCTGAGATAGCAGTAATGGTGATACAGAAGCTGGCTTGAGGCGAGAAGGCTTCAGGCTCTCGCTGGATACAAACTCTGAGCGCTTTTCCCCTCAGCCGCTGGCCCAGGTCAGTAGCATGAGTACAGAGTAATTTAAGGGTCAAAGGTCATGGTGTAGCCTGCCCTGGCCAGTGTATTTGTGCTTAAAGTGTATGTGTATTTTTTTTTTGTTGTATGTTTGGCTGAAACACGCAATTTTTACCTTTTACGTAATGCAGTACTCTTTACGTAATGTAAAAAAAAAAGAAGAAAAAAAAAAAGGAGTTTTGCAAAGTACAATCCTCATAGTAGGACTCTCATTTATCATTAAATGATTGAGAAAGAAAAGTATAATTGAAATTCAGATGGGACTAATATATGGCATTGATTCATATAATTAGCAAGTAATTGGTAACCATGATACTTGGATTATTTGATGAATAACAATCGAAAGAACAGCATTTATTAGAAATACAAATATTTTGTAACCTTCAGTTTCTTTGTTTAATGTCTTTATGATCAATTTAATGCGTACTTGCTAAATGTATTAATTTCTTAAAAAAAAAAAATCGTATTGACCCTTATTGATTTGACTCCATTTTGATCTTATTTTACTTTTTCAACGGTTAAGTATGTTTAGTGCGAAAACAGCTATTTTTTTTGATTGAATTTAAGAAGCATCAAAGATCGACAAATATGAAATATAAGTGTAACATAATGATTCTGTTCTGTGCTCAATAAATTCATATGAATTAATTTAATAAGACACTTGAAAATCATAATCATTTAATAACAGACCCCAAACATTTGATTAATTGCATTTAACATAAACGTTTGTGTGTGTATACATATATATATATATATACTACTATATATATATATTATATATATATATATATATATATATATATATATATATATATATATACATACACACACACACAAACACACACACACACATGCATGCACCTACATGTATATATTTACAAACTTTTATGTTAGATGCGATTAATTGCAATTAATTGATTTGACAGCATAGTACTTAATAATTCTCATTTATTTTAAATACAGTGAAATCAACCAATGAACTCAATAACCTCTAATAATTTGTAACCATTTATTACATTTTAGATGTTATTAATACGTTAATCACCAATCATAATCTCAAACATTTACCTTTTAACTGTTAGAACTCTCTAGTGAGAGAGATAACTTATTTTTGTTTCCTCATATCTTCCTTTTCAATATCATTCATAATGAATGTTTTTCTTACAAAAAAGAAAAAAAAACAGCAGTCATTGTTGATCAGCTTTTACACTGCCAATCATTTTTGTCAAAGCTCTATTTGACTGTCCTATTTTGTAAATTTTCTGCTCCCACGAGCTCGATTCCTCTCTGTCTGCCTCAGAACGTCTCACGTAAAAAGCGGCACACAAATGAAATCGAAATTGTGCACACATGTCTCAGACCCCGAGGTGTTACGAGACCCAGTCGCCCCTTCACCCACCCCACTTCCTCTCTCTCCCTCAGCCCAGCTCTGCCAGGGGAGCGGAGGGGAAGAGGGGGCAGCCGTATCCAGGAGAAAATTCGCAAAAAGCTGCGCTAATGAATATTCATCTGTGACGGTGGCTTGGGCTGTGGCACGTTATCCTGGCTGAGACGCGGGATCCTCGCAGGCCGTGATGTGAAGCAGGGGGGGAGGAGGAACATAAAGGCCCGTGGCCGATCCCATTACCCAGCACTGTGCAGGCTTAATGGGATTCAGCCAGGAGTCTGAGTGCTGTAGAGACACACTATTCTGTGAGATTTCATACAGGGCTTTAAGGACTAAGGTCTTCCAAAGACGCAATACACACGAGAAAGTCCCACGCATCTTAGATAAAAATGGCTGATGTCAGAAAAATCCTCATTTGGGCTGATTTAACTCATTCAAGGGCTTTGTTCAATTTGTTTATGTGGGAGGTGATCTATGTTACTTTCCTATCAGACTCTAGTTACTCATAATATGACGAGGAGTGTGTTGAAAATTTTAATAATGACTACACTCTTAGAAAAAAAGGTTTTATATAGAACCCAAGGGTTCTTGACTTTATGGCAAAAAGGAGAAATGCCTTAATGATTGCACAGTACTTTCATGTTTAATGGGTTATTCCAATTTTTCTAGTGATAAAGTATGTTTATGAGCTGCTTAATTCATAAAATGTAATAAAAATACAAATGAACTAAAACAAAATTAAATCTGAATCCATAAAGTTGTCGCATGAAGGGAAACCCTACAAGGTTCTATATGAAGCTCCTGACATAACAGTGAATATACTGAAATTGGGAAGAGAGCGCTATATTTGTATGCTTTTCTAGATTTCTCTCACGGAAACATACATTCAGGTCTACCAGAGTTGATATCTGTCGATATATTAATGCACGTCCTGATTTTGCCGAGTTAGACGCGTTTCTATAGGTCAACGTATTTTGTTGATCCTGGATTCGACAGCATTTGTGTTCGATAATTTAATCCTAACCATAACCCTACCAATAAGTTATCCCTAAAAATCAGAGGGAAATCATAGGTGAATAACCCTGATGTAGAAGCACCTAACCCTGGTTGTAAGCCTAAACTTGACATAAACTGTAAACTGGAATGTTGCTACAGGATCAACAAAGATAGGTCCAAGTACATGTTGCACTTGGTGAAATCAGTTTCTGCTGTCTTAATACCTCAGATCAGTTCATTTATTTGACTTCAACTCACATTAGTTTGTATGTCTTCCTGTTTGATCAGTAGACGTACATCTCCTCCCCTGCGGTCCGAAACGCTCCCTGAACAAAACCCAGCGCCATTCTCTTATCACAACCAATAGGAGCCTTACATTTATTTTCTTTATTTTTTCTGAGATTACATTGAGTTTGAGAATTCAGTTAAGGACAAGGAAATAGGAATCTAGAGTGAGATAGTTTTGAGTTTTTGTTCATTTTATTTTATTTTTGCCTCTAATATGAGTTAAATGTATAACCTAATCAAGTCAGATGCAATTAAGCTAAAATGCACACAAATACAGAAAACACACTATTACAAAACATACCTTAAAAATTATATTTTGCAAGAAGTCTCTTATACTCACTAAGACTGAATCTGTTTGATTACACATACAGTAAAAACATATTTTAAAACATAATTTATTCCTGTGATGGCAAAGCTGAATTTTCAGCATCATTACTCCAGTCTTCAGCGTCACATCCTTCAGAAATCATTCTAATATACTGATTTTGATGCTCAAAAAACATTTATTCTTATTATATATAATTATTTTTAAAACACTTGTGCTGCTTGCATTGATAATTGTTTTTTAGGATTCTTTAATGAATATAGCATTTACCTGAAATCTTTTCTTTTATATTTTTGTAGCATGTCTTTACTGTCACTTTTGAGCAATTTAATGTGTTCTTGCTGAATAAAAGTATTAATTTGTCCTACAACAACAACAAAAATCTTACTGACCCCAAACTTTTGAACAATATTTTGACCTATAAATCACAAATAAATAAATACATTAATTAATGGATAGACTTTTTCCAATACTGTGTTCGAATCAGTCCAGAAAACACACACAAAACTACCTTTTGAACTGTGTAAATAAAATGATGAACCTAAAACCCCAAAATATATATATTTTTTTACTGAACGTACTCAAGATGTAATGTTTGTTTTAGGATGTTATATTTTAGCATACCTGACATGGCCACAGCGAGTGCATTTAATTGAAGTAATTACTAATGTTACATTTATTGAGCGTTAAATTGTCCCTGCTCTCCCATGCGTGCTTTTGCTCGAGTCCCTTTTGATTTATTCTTATGAGGTTTGCATTTGATGCCACGCAGCACAGGAAAATCCACATCAACACCAAATAGTATAAATAATTTGTTTTGCAGGGCAAACCCAAGAAGAATCTAGTGCACTATATAGTTTGCTGTGTTCTTAATTCATTGTGATCTTGAGAATTTACAGGTACTCTTGCTGCTGGTCTCTCTGACATCTGACTTTGTTGAGGACTAGTAATCCACAGCCAAAGGTATCACGCCACCCTGAAGATTTAAAAAAAGGGGCTCTGTATTAAACCGCAACTCTGTTAACAGCGTTACTGTTAAACCACTCACATAAAAAGGACAGACACAAAAAAAGAAAAGGGAAATTACAAAGCGTTGGCGAGGTGTGCTGCTGCAAGCATTTAGGCAAACACAATTTTCAGCTTATCGTGGCAAGCTCTCTTTTACCCATCATCCCTAACTGCACCTCGCCTCACGCTCACTCCAATCCGGATCATTTTCAAATGCAAATAGCAGCACTTCACAGTAATCTCACCCAACAGAGAGGCGAATCTATTTGCATACATAAGTTGGCCGCTATTGCCATAAGTCTTAAACACACAATCTGCATAAAGTCGAGGAAAAGAAATAAAATGAACCAAATGCACTGTGACAAATTCGGCAAAGCAATAATGAATGACTTTGTTTGATATTTAAAAAAAGAAGAAGAAGCTTGGTCAGTAACGGGAGCGATGATATGTTGTGTAATAATCATTGTGAATTAGCTGCAAAGGTGCACTTTCGTGGAATCTAGCGACAGTAAACTCAGATAGGCCTACACCTTATCTTTCTCCTGTGCTGGTAACCTTCTTGTGCTTAATCAGCGTTTTCTTCGTATTTCTCGGAAAAATCCATTCTTCTGTGGTGACATTAATTTAATGTTTTACATGGCAGAATGATGGATTAGCCTGATTTTAAACTGTAACTCTGACAAGATGGAACTGTATTTTTTTTTATTTTTTACTGTGAATCAATACATGAATTTGTTTAAAGGTGAACAGGATTTATTTGCTTGTTTTTAATATAACAAACTTGATCTGCTTCCTCAAAAAGCCTACTAAAAACATAAGTTAGCATAGTATATATGAAAAGCTATCAGTATAAATGATGCTACAAAATGCAAATTTGCATTAGAGCACCACAATTACACGTTGCGGACCACTTGTGTTTTGACATGGGTGGATTAAGTCAGCCGAAGCGTCTTCAGGGAGTGGAGGATTTTGTATGTAGGGTTTGATGGGATCAGTTCATAAGTGAGTTGTGCTGAGCTGAGCTGTGGTTGAGGAGTCCGTATAACGTCCAAATGCGCTGGTAAAACTGTACAGTGTTATCATCGTGCTTTAGTACCCCATAGAATGAAAAAAAAAAAAAAACTCTTGTATATCAATGTATGATGACAATAATATTCAATCCTGTTAATACATCTACACAACTATAATGTGTTAAAACAATACATACAGTATGTTGATACACAAAATAAGTTAGCAACTGATTACATGATGATTTTCATTTATTTGTTTAGCAGATGCCTTTCCTCCAAAAGAAATTAAAAAAATAAATTACAAATGAGAAAAAAATGCAAACAAAACACTAACCGTAAGGGCCAAACACATTAGATAGATAGATAGATAGATAGATAGATAGATAGATAGATAGATAGATAGATAGATAGATAGATAGATAGATAGATAGATAGATAGATAGATAGATCTATAGATAGAGGTTCTCTTCTCTGATGATGTGTTCACTGGCATGAGGGCGGGGCAACCTGTCACTCACATGACATCAAAGCAAAACCGAACCTCAACCAATCAATTCCCGGTGGAGAAAATCAAGTCCCGCCCTACATTTTTTCTTGTCCGAGATGCCGTTTCACTCGGATATATGGGAATAAAAGACTATAGCAACTTCCATTTCATGCCAACTTTAAGAAAACAATGAAAGAAACAGGAGATCAAACAGAAAAACTATTTATTTTAAAGAAATGTATAACCAGGAACAAAAGCAGGTCCTGTACTGCATCTCCCTATAGTTAGCACCTCATTAGCAAGTCCAAATCTTGTGGGGGCGGGGCTGGAGAGGAAAGAGAGGATGAAGAAAAAAAAAAGAAAGAATAGGAGATGGTGGGAGAGGAGAAGGAGAAGGTTAGTTGTTCCTTAACTGAGCATACTAGAGGTGTATTACTGTTCACATAATTAAAGAGCTGCTCAGTGTTGTCTAAGTTTGGTTCTGGTTCTTGCACAGTTCATTGCTCATGCATAAGAGCAAATATCAGCATAATGCCACGTCTTAGCTTCTGAGGTAATGTCTCCCCGATCCTGTGAGGGCAGGCACTAACTTTAATGTGTGTATACTTTCCATGTATGAAAAATAATGTCACAGCTGAAGCATGTCTGGTAGGAAGGAGCAAATGGCTGTGGATGTTACCAGCGTTCAGCGAGGGTCGTCATTTGAAAAGAACCCTCTGCATTAACATTCATAATTACCTACATGGCGAATCTGATATGGTTCATTTACCAGCAGAGTGGGGAAACAAGCTGTCAGGAGAGTGTTCTTTAATTAAGAATACGACGAAGCAACGTGTCCCTCATGACCGCTAATGGAAGTGTTGGTTAATTCACTTATCTCATGAAATTCTTAATGCTTCCTCAATAACTTGTAGTAGAAAGTAATTTTTACATACTAATGTGATGATCAGTTACTCAGGTTTACAAATACATTGTCAGATTGTATAGTTATCACATTGAGAGTGTTCACTATGTACATTGCTGGGATTGTTGGGTTTTCCTCTGTTTTTTTATGAGTGTACTTTGAATAAGCCAGGCTGGGAAAACGTGGCAACGTTTCTGCAAAATTACATTACATTGCTTCTCACACGTTTCGCAACACTAACAATGTGAAATGTCCGGTGAGTGGTGCTTTAAAAGTGCTCTCAGTTTTATCTTAAACAGATGAACATGATTGTGGCTCCGTTTTATTACGCATGTTGGACGTATCACGGCAGTTCGGAAATGTATGGAAGCTTGTTTCCGCCACTGAATAAAAAAAATCACCTTTTTACAAGTTTATAACTTGCATTTCTGACTTTTTCTTAGAATTGTGAGATATAAACTTGCAATTGTGAGAAAAAGGTTAGGTTAATGCTAAAAGGTTCATGTAGTATTTTTGAAAATAAAAAACTATCTCACGACCAATTCGTACGAGTTCGTATGATTTGTCTAAACCCATGTGATGGTTAAGTTTAGGGGCGGGGTCAGGGGTAGGTCATTCGTACGAATTCATACGAATTGGGTAAAATATGTACGATTTAGCAAAAATCGTACTAATTCATACGAGTGAGGTCGTATGAATTAGTACGAATTAGCCACCTCGTACAATTCGTGCTTTCTAGTGGTTTGAGATATTGAGCTTCAAAGTTTTTTGTATTCCATTCGACTAGATAGAACCTTTGTTTTCGAAATAAAAAGTCCCAAAATGTAAGATAAGTGATATGTAAATAAGTAAATATGTGAATGACTCAATTATATATTTATCCTGACTTATACAAATAAAAAATCTTTAATCGATAATCTGCCTCAGTAATCATAATTTGTGTGAAAAGGGCTAACTATCTTTTATATTTTACTGCCACTATTCTTCATTTCAGCTGCAGTGAATTGCACTGCATAGGTTCGTTTTTGGAGTTTTGAAAAATGCAGGTAGAGGCACATTTTTCCAATAAGCCTATGTTGCAACCAGCTGTAAAATCGGGGTAATGCCAGAGGATTGAGGTATTGTCGATCATGTTTGGCTTTTAAAATCTTTATATAAAACAAACGTTTAAAGTATAGGCATGAACGTATGTGTTGTCAGGATTATTAATCAGTGTAAGATCATGCATTTCTAGAAGAATTCTCATATTTGCATGTGTGATCTTATTTTGAAGATTACGCTGTATGCAGGGAAGCTGAAGACAGAAGACTCAGGTTCTCACAAAACACTAATAAGTTTAATTCTTACTCAAAAAGCAAGCAAACAGGCAGTGCAAACACATCTCAACACAACAGAGACTGGACAAAGAGTGAAGGCAAGGGTGAGGCTTAAATAACAAACTGAAACGAGCTAATAAATGACACACAGCTGAAACCAATGAACTAATAATGACGGTAACCATGGAAACTGAACAAAGGCGGGAAACTGAACAAAGGAACATATGAAACTCAGACCTGAACAAAACAAAAACAAACATAACCCTGACAAACGCTGTCTAGTTATGTCCTTGTTTTGATTTGATTCTTCTTTAGACCGGTGTTTTGAAGTGAAACGTCAGAAGTTCAGGATCTGTTCTTCAGAAGTTTGAAGAAAAGAGGCTTAATTGTTCAAGGTTGAACGTGTTTTAATCAAGGCATGATCAAATACGTAGGCAGCCCTGGCTGTAAATAATACATTAATGCCCATACAAAGGCAGCCCCACAGGCAGTGTGCAGAGCGGTAAGCACTGGGGGAATAATACATGTCCTCAGGTTATGCACCACTTTTCTGCTGAGTCGTCAGAGTGAGAGGAAGTTCAGAAAACGGCTCGCTCTGAAGTTACAGAACTCTTCTCAAGGGTGATGGAAGGGCTGGCCAAAGTCACTCTTCAAAGGGACCCAGAATATCCTCTGGTTCTCTCTGAGAGTCCAGCACGGGAGACGATTCAAACACTTAAGAGGAGAAATGTTTAGAGGAGTCAATATGAGTGAACAGTGATCTGGTTGAAAATACTGCCGCCTTTGTTCTCTGCTTGGCCAGGCGTTGCTCCTGAGGACCTTGATCTTGGATTTTAGTCTTTGATCATAGACATTTCGTCTTCTGTTTTGGTCTCGATGCAAAAGGACAGGGCTGCATCTCCCTCGCTTAAGTCATGATGCAATGACCTGTGAGCTGTTTGCCAGTGATGTTTGGCAGAGATGGCGGTTGGCAATGCTCAGCGTTGGCTCAGAACTGTATACGAGAGTTTATATACAGACACAGCCATAAAGTGAGGTCTTGACCTGAAAGATCTTGTTCCACAAACAATAAGTTAAATGAAAAAAGAAAGGATACAAAAAGATGTCAGTTGCAATGGATGTCATGACAACATTTAAGTGGTTTCTAACAAATTTAGAATGACCTCTTCATGTACATTTGTGTTTTTCAACTGGAATTTACCTACAGTTCAGTCAGTAAGATTGTTTTTTAAAGAAAAAGAGAGAAAAAAAGAGAGAGAGAAAAAAAAAGCTTGATAGACAGAAAAGGTTCAAGTGAAATTTAGAGAGAAGCATCCATCAGTAGTGGTAATTAACAATCTCCAGTCTCCATTTAGCACAGCTTTAGTTTTTTTTTTGGCAATATTGATTAGACTCAAAGGCTTGTCAATTGGAATTCCCATTGATAGAACTAACGCAAATGAATAAACGAGAGCAGAGACCTTTATTCTTTCTACTGGTGCACTGATTCATGCTCATAATAGAACTACAAAAAAATTCCACAATCATCAATATGAGAATCAGCGGCAATAACACAAACACAGTAAGATTGTTGGTTCTATGTGTAATGCTGTAGTGCAGTCTGTGTCATCTTGATTCAGTGGATGCTGGACTATAATGTCCAGTGTAGTGACCATCACACAGCCAGTGATTATCTCCAGTCATCACTGCGGTGTTGTAATATGCTGACTTCACACTCGAAGTTTGCATCCTCGGTTTTTTTTTTGCAGTTACATTCACTTGTGTTTTTTTTTTTTATAACGATGTAGGTTGACTTTTTTCCCCACCAATGTCTAAAAATACTCAAACGTATGCAAATAGCAGGATATTGCATACTTGTAATAAAAGGACCAGTGTTGGGGCGTAACACATAACAAGTAACGCGAGTTACGTAATCAGATTACTTTTTGTAATGCAAGTTGTTTTGTTTTCCCATTTATTGACTGACAGCTCTCCTGTCTCCATGGTGAAAGAAATCGGGATTAAGTGCAGAGGTTTTGTGTGCACTGTCTGGTTATTGTACTGCAATTAGACTAGATGTTAGCAGGTATTTACTTATCTCACGTGCACAAAAACAGATTCTGTATTCCTCAAAATGAAAATATGCAAACTCAGAATATGCAAACCTGCAATAATTACACGTTAAATATTATACAAATATACTTTATGTATTTAATCTCACTTTATTGACCAATGTCTTTGCTGCTGACCTTCGATGATCCAAATCAATACGAACAAGCAACAATTATGTTAGTTAAACCACAGTTGTGTATGCATTTATTGCTGAGGTAAGAGTGTTGAACTTTTTTCTCCTGCATTTGTTTGAAAGGTTTGTTTGACCTGCGCCCTCTACGTTTTTAAATTTTACCACCACCCTGAAGATTGATGATCATATTAGAGGAGTATGACAAAATTTTATTCATTTTCATACATAATGCCAGAGCATTGTATTTGTGTTTATGAAATTAACCTCTCACAAACAACTTAATGAATATTCAACATGTTTTGATTAAGGAATTTTCAAACCTTTTATCAAAACAGCACGAATTATGCAACTTTAATCTTTAATCATGGCACATTATAAAAATTTGGGGTGCATTTTGAGCAGGTGCTGCACAAGTATACAAATGCATTTTCAATTCCTTTTGAGTTTATAGCCTTGTTTTTTCTAATGATATATATATATAGAATTATATATATAGAATTTTTTTTTCCCTGTGTAAATCACTAAACTGTTAAGATTTCAATTTACACGCACTTTCATCTCTATAGTGTTTTGAAAAGAAATGAAAGAAACAAAGTATGTTGCCTCTTGATACAATCTTTTTATTGTTTGCTCTGCTCTTTTTCCATTACAGCAAACCTGGCTTCTCTTCCACCCTTATCCAGTGCTCAGCTCTACAATTGCTTTTTGAATGAAATAGGACAAGTTTTCATCCATTTTTAATTGAAATGCAAACTACAGCAGTGGGTCACAGCAACAGCAGCGCCTTCACTTCCCGATGATAAAGGCTGCAGCTATTTGTCTGGCTATCAGCTTGGTCATGTGTGTAATTGCCTTTTACCATTCTCTGGCCACAAAAAGCACCAGAGTGATGCATGCTGAGAAGAAGCAAGTGGAAATTGCACACAATACATGCCGAAAGATTCCATATGTACAATGATGGTTTTTGGTCAAGGAGCTCTTCCCCCACAAATATGTGTCTAACAATAATATTTCAGATCAATGTTTTGTTTTGGATCTTCTTTGTAAGTTACTAAAAGGGGGATGAGAAATGGAATAAGGAAAAAAAGAGTTGAAAGAGGTCATTTCTCGTATGCAGCACCTTTTGAAATCTAACTTTAAAAAATGCATTAAAATTAGCTTGTGTTTTTAAAGTATTTAGATAAAAAGGTTTTATGAAACTTTGGGTCAAACTTAACACTTAAGTTCAGGCACTTTATTAATTATAACTTGGTTATTTACACAATGGCAAGAAAATTAACAGGATGAAAATAAAGAGCTCATTTGGGGTTTAGAGTTGGCTTATATGAGGGTGTCATCTTGAAGGTAATTTATGATATATATATATATATATATATATTTTTACGTTTTAATGTTTTTATATTGACACTGACATTATGCTGTAAGTTTAAACAGGATAGAAGTGAGCCAAACCAACTAATACCATGAAAACCAAATCCATTGCTAATGTTGATGCGTGTGCTGTTGTTTTTGATGTCATTAAGGTTTTTGTTAGTTAAATGGACTTTAAAGACACTGACATTTTTTTATAAATTGATTACCCATAATGTAACAATACTCAAAACAAATAAGTTTGAAACGTTTTGATTAGAAACAAAGAAATCCATCCATATTATGAATATTTAATATAGTAAATTGCCAGTTTTTTCATTTTTAATGGCAAAAATGGCAACATTCACCCAAACAAAAGTAGTGAAATTACTTCAAACTGACTTATTTGTTGTATTGTGATAAAATAAAGTAATAAAATGTATAAATTGAATACCCATAATACTCAATTTTATCCCAAAAATGACGACGTGTGTTATGGGCACATGAAACGCACTGCGCAGTACAGAAGGAACAACACTCTCTCATGGTAATTCATAAATATTTTACGTTTTGGCGAATTGGTGATTTGCATGGATACATATATTCTCATTTCTACATTTTCCTGCTTTCGCCCCACTGACGGTTAGGTTTGAGGGTTGGGGTTGACCTTCATGCTTTAAAAAAACGTACAAATCATGTCGTACAAATTCACAAAACCACCATCTCATAAAATAGTTATGTTTTCTCATTAGATCAGTTTGGGCTGAATGCCAGGTTAAGACCCGTTTTCTTAGAGAAGACAAAAGGAAAAGCCATTGCAGGAGAGCGAGAAGCAGATGTTGTGCTGGTATTGATCTTCTCAAGGTCAGAGCAGGCATGAACTTCACCCTCAGGAGAATTCCCTCCGTCACCTTGACCATGAGCCAACACCAGTCATCTGACCTTTGAACTTTGTCCTCCGGAGACTGCCTACCTCTATCCTACCCCCCGGTCACCTTTTCCTTGAGCTAATCCCTCGGTTGACCTCTGAAATTTCACCTTGGACATGCGCTAATGCTGCATTTTGACCTGCGACATGACCTTTGACCCCAGCCCATGTTCTTCAGCTGAATTAGGAGAGTGCTGGGGGGAACCAGCAGGACAGTACAAGCGCCGGCCACAAACGCTGTTCAAATGATAACTGACAACACTCCCTTCCTCCACCCCTTGAACGATCTGCCTGCCCATTGGGCAGTTAGAAATGTGGGTTAAAGTGAGTCAATAGTGTTTCACAAGGCCAAGATATATCCCCAGAGTGGGGTCTTCTGTCTGAAGAGGTTTGACATTTATTATTTGGGAAAAAAAGGAGAGATAGGGGTGATTAGTGAGCGAACGGCTGGGAAAGAGAGGATTGACAGGCAGGGAAAGTGAAGCAGGTTGAAAAGGAGAGATTGGCATAGTGGCAGGGAGAAAGAGAGATGCTTGGTCGTATCGATTTGGATACCACACGAACACAAACATGCACTTGGGGCATGTCCTACCCTCATGCTATGAATAAAATATGAAAGCTAAATATCTGATTATGATGCCCTACTACGAGTATTTTAAAGTGCACAGTGTTTATCATCAGCGCTGCATGATTCAAAGCGTTCGTCTTTAACCGTAATTTTATGTAGCTGATTTTTGTTGTGTTTTCCCCCCAGTTGCTTGGTGAGCATGTAGTTGTTTTGGCAGCAAAGGTGAGAGAGTTTCAGTGAAAGAGGCTGTGAGCGGGGGAAAACAGAAGTGAAATATTTATAGAGGTTTGACTTGCACCTCTCCCATCGGGGCAGCACATGCATGCTGGAGATTGCTGCAGGCCTAACAGAGCAGCAGGTCAGATTCAGAGGTTTACACTTCATAGAAAAACACAACATGTCAATGAGGCAGAGAGGAACGGAAAGGCAGAGAGACAGAGATGTTGGGAGGGGATGAACAGAAAGTGCACATGGAGGCAGATTTGAGCCTTGGAGATATAGATTTGTTTTCTCTTTTTATTTTATCTTCTTGTTGTTTTTGACAGATACCTTTCCTGTTTATTTTCTTCCCTTTAGATCAAAAAGCGTCTTTGTGATATTGAATCTGACAGCTACCTGTATCCATATCAAAATTCATTTTGTGCTGTAGTTTTGATTTCTTTCATGTGGGGCCTGGAAAGATTTCGGAACTTGTTTTCATGCCAAGGCAATAGATTGGGGATTTTTTTGATGGCATGGAGGCCAGATCCGGATCCAAACCGCTAGGAAAAACCAGGAAAAATAAATTAACTGAAGTCAAGAAACTGTGGAGTATTTGAGAAGTGAGTGGGTGTGAATTGACTTTGATTTTGGATAGTCTACACACTTTAATCTGAATTACAATTTATTCATTCAAGTCATTGCTATTAACTCTTTCCCCTGCAAGCGTTGCCAACAGTGCTGCTTGTAAACAACAACAAAACATTTTATTCTAACATTTTATAAAACATTTTATTCTAGCTTCATGCATTCTTTTTTTTCAATCAACACTTGAATGTGGGTAAGTTTCAAAAGAAAGCAACATTTTGAAAAAGTTGAGAAAATCCCTATGTGAATATCGCTTGTTTCTGTTTCTTCTGTTTCTTCGAGTTTCTTTCCGAAGATGTGTAATACGTATAACAGTGAAAACATGGATTGCCGGAAAATGCTGTCAATGGCGGGGAAGCATTAAAATCTCTGTACATTTTAATGAATACCTCACATGTGCATCTTTTCGACCTTCCATTTGGTTTATCAGTGGATGTCGCCCCAAGTCAGGTCCAGACTTGATCAATAGGTCATCAGACAGAGGGGTAGAGGTCAGAGGTCAATGCTAGTCTGATCAGGTTGTATTAGGCCTTTTTGTGGGAGGAAAGCATGCGGGGAAAGAAGAGTGCTGATTCAGGAGCCTGCAGAAAAGAGAAGCCTCTTTCTCCATTGATGGGCTTTCTCTTAAACAGATGATTTATTCTGTCCTAAAGGGCATGGAAGGGAAGGTATTGATCAGGATAGCGTTTCAGCCCCTGAGCTGTGACCACCTGAGACTAGAAAAAATGAATGAAGGGTCAGGCAAAATGGCAGCTCTTAAAGGATTTTAATTTCTCTCTCTTTTTTTTTTTTCTTATTGGGTAGTTAGGGGCAAAAAGTGTCAAATGCCATAAAATTGTCTGAGAATTTAATTTGGTTGAAAAAAATTCTCCATTAAAGCTGCACTTAAAAAGTTATTTAAGAGCTGTATTTGTATAACTAGTTTTGCTTCAGGAACCAGATTTCAAATTGGACAAATCAGTTCAAATGGTGACACCAATACCAAACAGTGGCAAATATCAATACAGAAAACAGTTTAACCATTGAACGAATATCTTGGATCTTTAGTGACCCGGGAAGCCATTCATTACCCTCCTCCTCATTCATTTTTTTTAAAGTTAGACATTAACCATCTTAGTATTCCTCAATCAATTCATTTTTTTTATAAAAGAGTGCCTGTTTTCTCATTCATTTTTTTCAATAAATTGTATAGGGTCGCTGATGACACGAGGTGTGTAACAGTTTAAGTATATTTTTTTCTGCACAACAATAATTTAATCTTTGATGACTGAATAAATGCAATTCACCTTTATTCCATAAGGTGGTAATGTCTGATACACAATGATGAAGTGACATTTCATTCATAGTTACCGCAGAAAACAAAAGAATAGTAAGTATCATCAGCAAAACTTGAAATGGCTCAGAGATTTACAGCAGAGCAAGTACTGAACGCAATCAAATATTAGTGTCACTGTCACTTGATGGTGGATCTGGTGAAGAAGCTGTCAGCGATCAAAATATTGATTGTGAAGATGTTGAAAATTATAGTTTTGAGAATATGTTTGAGATTGTGAATATAAACCAGATGCTGAATGTACTGGGAAATGAGCTCTGATGAGGACAGTGATGATGGTATAAAACATCTGCTCAAACTGAACACTTCCAAGCTCCAAAAGGTAACAAAATGTCCTTTATTTTATTCTACTGGAATTGTTATTCTAATATCAGGAGAGTTTTATATTATCACGACTGGTAGATATATTTATCTGTGTTAGATATAGAAGATCCAAATATGTAATTATGATTGGTGAAACTTTAATGCATTTAAGGGTTAAAGAAAAGCATTTTTGACAACTAGAAATATTTTGTATCATAAAGGACTAATATAGTCTGGATTATATAGACTTTTTCCTTGTATTTTTTTAATTTTGTTACATTTGTATGTATTTCAGGGATGAGGATAAAGTTGCCGATCAATTTCCACCAAAATTCAGTAGTTTAATTTGATATTTTCATCTTTTCTTATTCATATGTTTTTCCTGCTATGTGTGATCTGTTAGATAACACCAGTGACCCACTTTTCGTTCACGGCCCAGCACTCTATCGCTTTTTCATTTAGGTTTCGTTAAGTCCAACTCAAAGGCAGGTTCTCAGGTATTTTCAGGCAGAGTTTGAGACCCATCAAAGCCTGTGGTATAGCGATGCACCGCCCTTTCCCGTCTCCCCTTGTTTTAGACGGTGTTGTGATTACATTTATTAATCTCATGGCAATAGAATAAAGGCCTGCATGTTCAAACAGCAATTACTCCATCGTCTTTGGAGATACTGTCCGGGCATAATTGGATTTAAATGAACTCAAATTTTCCTTTGTTATGGCACATAACACGCAATGCTTTTTAATTAAGATCGCTAGGCTCAAGTAATGATACAGGCCCACGTCGAGAGCCGCAGTTTCTTTCATGTTTCGTTCTTCAAACAGCACTAAGAGCAATGAAGCCGCAATGGCGGTCGGACCAGCACACTGTCTAACTCAGCAGGATAAGGTGTGGTTTAATTAAGATCCCACCTTATCAGCTCCATCCAAGTTTCTGCTGTGAAGATGAGATGCTCTGTACTTGAGCTCCTATCGTTCACGTCGCTGATATCCACAAAGTGTCAATTCTGGCTCTTGTCTCCTCTCACGTGGAGTTGATGATGAGAATGCTGGAGACTGGTTGGTGGTTCTGATCTCCTGGTCAGGTAGACTCATTTACTGAACCTGTACAATTGTTTTTTTACTGCATTTTGAACCAATAGATGTAGCCTTGTTCCTTTCAAAAACGTATAAAAAAATCATAACGACCCCAAACTTTTTAACTGCATGTATTTCATAATATTTCTGTCAGTGTTGCAAATTTTCTACTCATCCAAATGTTTGTAGGAGGCAGTACCGCCTTTGCATCCTCAGAGAAAACAATCTGACCTTACAAGCTTGTAGGAACAAGGCTGCACTGATCAAAGTGAACATCAACTTTAGATCAGGACATCTTGCAGTCTCTGAGAAGCTCATTCTGTAAGAGAAAGTCCCCCACACCACCCCCCAGTTCTGTATAATTTATCTTAATTGCACAGCAATTTATATATTATTTAAAAAAAAATACCATTCTGTTCAGAGCTGAGAGCTTTGATGAAAATAGAAAGGACTGAATGAACACACACAAAGTTAAAGAAACAGGGAGATAAAAGTGCAAAGTGTCGTGATAATATAATGCAGCTATAAAGACAGAAATTAGAAGGTTATCTGCTGAGAAATTACTGTGCATTGTTAAGTGTAAGAAAGAATGTGTTAGCAATTGCCACAATTACCAACTATAATTACTTAATTCAATTTATGCAAGACATATTTAATAGGAAGAGCTAGATACCCCCCCTCCTTCCGCACCCCCTCCCCCTAATGTTAAGCTATAAAAATTCCTGTTGCTGGTTGCCTTAAAGCTTTGAGTTTTCTTAACTTCTCAGATTTTATACTGTATCTGACTACATGAGTACATAATTCAGGACCAAATCCACACGAAAATCCACAAAACTGGCAAAGAAATTTAAGATGCATACAAAGTTAAATATAAAATAAAATAAATTATAAATACATTCTTAAATAAAAAATATATATTTTAATGACCTCAGGTCTCCACACACCTGAAAAATTCCCTTATTTTTTGCATAGTGTACATTACATCTAGTTTGAACAAGACAAGAAACAAAGTAATCTCTGCACATTTATCACATTCATTCTGCTATCACCTCTACTTTCGATGTCTGGATTGTCTATCATTATGAAAACAGAAGAGCAGAAGTATACTCAAAGCTCTAGCAAGCATGAACAGAACATCTTAATAGCAAACCCAGGAGACATTCTCAAGCATCGAGGGGTCCCATATGGTTAAAAGGTTGAGGATCTGCTTGACACTGCTTGATCATATGGACATCTTAGTGAGGCAGTGGGAGAAGAAATGGAGCTCCAGTGAATCTGACAGTGATGCACTAAGGCAGAAAGAACACCCTGGAAATAAGTTATGGCACAATGATGACCTGGTGCTTTTGATAAAATGCATGTGCTGCAGCTCAGCCTGCTTCACAGTTCGGGTTTGAGATGCCTTGAGTGACTGCATGATCGATTGGGTACTGTTTTCTGCATCTTTTGCACATGTAGTCTATCCACACCTTGCACTAGACGTCATCAATCAAATGATGGAATAACACAGTCTTCATTCATGCAGTTTACAATGTCTGCTGACTCTGTACTGAGTGTATTACCAGTATCTCTCGCTCTTTCTCTCTCTCGCACTGTCATGACAGGATGATCCGACTGCACTGGCTGAAATCTTGTAAAAGGTGGAAGCTTAAGAAGTGTAAATGCTGTCAGTATACTGTAGATCAGATGGGTCCTCATTTTTGTATTCCTCATTCCTGAGATGGGAAACTTAGAGTAATTATGAAAAATGTTGAGTGGATGGGGTAGATTTGGACATATGCACATGATATCTGATATAGTTCTGATACACAGTGAGCAAATTATTCAATGACTTTCAAGGGGGTCTATTAAATTAATTTCTATAGGACATTTTAAAGGTGCAATCTGTCATTTCATGCAACTCGACTAGCATTTTTTTTTTTTTTTTTTTTTTTTTTGTGATATGTGATCCTGGATCACAAAACCAGACAAAAGTCGCACGGGTATATTTGCGGCAATAGCCAACAATACATAATATGGGGCAAAATTATCGATTTTTCTTTTATCATTAGGATATTAAGTAAAGATCATGTTCCATGAAGATATTTTGTAAATTTCCTACCGTGAATATATAAAACATTTATTTTTGTGAGTGAATGCAGCACAATTGCAAGCATAAATGTACAACTTTAAAGACGATTTTCTCAATGTTTTGATTTTTTTGCACCCTCAGATTCCAGATTTTCAAATAGTTGTATCTTGGCCAAATATTGTCATATCCTAACAAACCATACATCAGTGGAAAGTGTATTTATTCAACTTTCAGGTGATGTATAAATCTCAATGTCAAAAAATTCACCCATGTGACTGGTTTTGTGGTCCAGGGTCACATATATTTGTAATATGAAAATCTATAATCTATGATGAAGTGATAAATAATGACAGTATACATGTTTTGTTAATATTCTGTCTAATGATGATTATAACAAAAAGTGCTTTAGCAGCCTGCTGTTACTATGGTTACCTCAGGAAATACGATTTCTCTTCGTGAGCTATTTACCCCAGATTTTTGCATGTATTATACATATCACTAAATCACTTAAATGCCAATCAATCAATCAATCAATCAATCAATCAATCAATCAATCAATCAATCAATCAATCAATCAATCAATCAATCAATCAATCAATCAACCAACCAACCAACCAACCAACCAACCAATCAACCAACCAACCAATCACCAAAAGGATTAAGCAGCACAACTTTTTTCAACATTGATAATGATAAGAAATGTTTATTGAACAACAAATCAGCATTTTTTTTTACTGACTGAAGACTGGAGTTATTCAGCTATGTTAAAGGCTCAGGAATAAATTACATTTTACAATATATTCAAATAGAAAACAGTTATTTAAAATGTTTATAATTGTACACAATATTACTAAATAAATTGAGCACATGACATGACATCCTTATTGGATGGATTAACATTGTACACTTATTCCTATACATAACATGCTGTTTGATTCTTGTCCAAATTTTGACTTTTTAAATGAATTGTTGGTCTTTTTTATTATTTAAAAAGCACATTTGTCTTCCATCTGTTTTTATTGTTTTATGTTAATCTCTTTTCCCAGTTTTCACACAACGTGATTTCACCAAGTGCCACATGTTCCTGGATCAACATCTTTGTTGATCCTGGAACAACATTCCAATCAACCATTTAGATTTTAATGAACAAGTTTAAAGTTTTTGTCAAGTTTAGGCTTACAACCGTAGTTTGGTGCTTCTACATCAGTGTTATTCTCTTATTATTTTCCTCTGATTTTAGGGACAACTTATGGGTATAGGCTTAGATTTAGGGGTAGGGATGGGGTTAGGACTAAATTTTTCGACAGGATTGTGGTTCCAAGATCAACAAAATATGTTGGACCAGGAACGTGTCTTACTTGGCAAATGACCGCATAGAGACATATCCCCTCAGATAGACACAATAGAAGGAGAGCAAAAATGAGAAATATATTATACACAGACGCATGACTTGGTTCGACACAAAGTTTAAATCTTAAATGCTCTCTCTTTCGCTCTCTCTCTCTCTCCATCCCTCTCTTTCCTCCCTCTCCAGGGAGCAGTAATTACAAAAGAGTCTTGGTGTAGTCTCTCTCTCCTCCTGTGCTCTCTGCAGTGTGAGGGGGAGAAGTTGCTTTACTGAACAGTTGCAGCTGGTTTGTGCAGGAATTAATCATGATGATTAATTGGGCTTCAAGTTAAATATCCACAGAGCGACGTCAAGCTGACAGGCGTCACGCTTAAATTGACACTGTTTTAAAAAGCAGTAGATTGATTTACAGAAAGGACTAATGAATAGCTCTCTGAACCAGGGGAGACATAAACAGGAATGTGTGTTTTCGAATCTGACCTGAACAGTCAGTTTTGTTGCTCGCTCTCTTCCTCTCTCTCCTTGTCAATATGCTGCTTTCTCTGTGTGCTTCTCTCACTCTAATTTGCCTGTGTGTGTGTGTGTGTTTCCTATTGTTCGGGCACATCGCTGTGTAGGGGAGGGGCTCCAGTCCTGGCATTTGTAATCCATCTATTGTGTTGGGCCTCTCCAGCTCTGGATCAATGCTCTGCACTCACTCTGGCCCACAGGTCTGTAACCGAGCCTCTATTCAGCCCTGCTCAGTCCTCTCTCTCCCACACCAACTTTGGAGGAGGAATAGCCAGGGTACGGATACGGGGTCTTCATATGTGCTTTTTGAGTGTGCATGTGTGAAATCGTAAAGCTGTGCAATGCTTATGTCTTTGCTCCTGTGTCAAAAAAATAAAATAAAAAAATGTTCAGATTCCCCTCTGGAGTGCCTCTCACTTTAAGTTGAACCTTGTTTGTTTTTTTTCTACATTTAAGCCTTTTTGCCCTCATATAATAATTTTCTGGTTAGCAAATAATTTATTAAATGTTTTTAATGGTTATTTCAGAGTCATCATCACTTTCAGGGGTTAAATAGGGATTTTGGTGGTGATTCTGGTGCCTTAGGAAAGATAAAACGCCCAACCCCCGAAAAAAGCATTATTACCAAATTTGATACCCTTTAGTGATATAATATTTATATGAAAAACTGAATAAAATAAATTATTATTCAAAAATATGATACAGATACAGATAAATATAAATAAACCAATACGACTGAAACTTTGTTGGTTGGTAAGACAAGAGGTGTCTCAGGTTCAAAACCCACCAGCATTTGGGTCAATGACAATTTCCACAATGTTTTTTTTAAAGCAACGATGTAGTTTGAAACAAGTTCTTAGCAATTTGTATTCATGTTAGTTTTGAAAACAATTATTGCAGCTTTAATATAAAAAAATAAAAAAAACTTTAAAAATGTCATGTGGTTTAACCATCAAGTAAAACGTAAGAACATATTTTCTGTCACACATCTTCATTAATCATTATTTCATTTTTTTGTTCAAATATATATAATTTCAAGGTAATTTAACGATATACAACACTAATTTAACATTGTTAACAATATATTCTGAATTATTTTTAATTATATAATTATATATATATATATTTATAAATATTGTTTTTTGGGGAGTAACACCATATGGCATGTATTCAATGAATGAATTCAAATAACTGTACGATTGTTTTATGCAGTTTTGGTAACGTCATTTCAATGGTCCCCTTTAGACATTCTACTAAGTATAAGTCACTTTGCATCTGCATGTCAACTAACTCTCATTAGAGTAGGCTGTCTGCTTAATATCTGTTGTCTCGGTGTAATTCTATCAAAAAAGCACAATGAATTCATCTAAATACTTTGTCGCAGTCACTGGGATCTGCATGACTCAGATCAGAATTTGTGAGTTTAGCATTTGCCGCTGCACGTCTCTTCTGAACTTCTGCTGAACTCAAAGACATGTTGTTCCTCCTTGCAAATGCTGTACATTTTGCATTGTTCACCGCACTGAAATTCATCGCTTTTGTGAGAGAGAAGATAGAGAAATGTCTAATCTAAATCAGAGGTGTCTAAAGACTTTGAGAGGGGAAGTACCACAGCTTCCAGTAGGGGGCGCTGAGACAAAGACAAATCCTGTAAGGAGAAATCTCTCCCCCAGCACCCTTATCTGCATTCACTTCCTCTGTCTCATGAATACAGAATGTTCTTGCACAACCCAGTAAGCCTCTGAAATCATGAACAAGCAGAGCAAGTGTGTATGTTTATGTGTTTAAAAAATCTTCCTGCCGCACAGGCCTGTCTGTTTGGCTTCTGTTTGCATGTTATTGTTGTAGCAGTTTTGCAGTTGTCTGTCACTGTAACCCCTCCCCCTCCTGTCTCAAGTCAAGTCGAGACCCTCTTTATACAGACAAGGCTGTTCATGCTCACCAAAGACTCTTGCAAATCATTCTGACTTGGTGTGAGTGTATATTAATGCACCTTCTCCTGTCGACAGATCTGTCTGATACAAGGTTGGAAGTCATTTGAAGGGGAAGAGAAATCAGGAATTAAACTCAAGACTCATAAAAGAATACCCACACTTGCTCACTGAGAGAAACAGAGACTGGCTAACGCTGAAAGTTTTTACTCACCCTCATGTTGTTTCAAACCATATGACTTTCTTTTATCCTTGGAATGCAAAATGAGAAATTTAGAAGACTGTGCTGTTCGCTCTTTTCCATGCAGTAACATTGCAGGGACTGGAGTTTTCCAGCTTCAAAAAGCACATAAAAGAGTTAGAAAAGTGGTCCGTATAACTCAGGCTCTTAATTACAGATCTTCAGAAGTTTTATACTAATAGCTTATAAAAACAGACCAAAATGTACAGCTGTGTAAAGTACAATGTACAAACGTAACTGTGGAGACATTTCTGCAAAATAATATTATGCTGCTTCTTGCATGTTTTGCGACACTTTCAGCGTGAAATGTCCAGTGAGTGGCATTCTAAGTTTTTCTCAAACAAATTAACATGAATGTGGTAACAAATTTTCACATTGGTTGTTGTATGTATCGCAACAATTGGGAAATTAAATCTCTGGTGATATGGCGCTAAAGGGTAATGTTCTATAGTGTTTAAAAATAATGCTCCATCTAAACCTAAATGATAGTTTTAACCAAACGTAAGATAAAAGCACATTTTGTCAAAGCAATCATGTAATTTTAGCTTTGACAAGTCTTTGAGCTCTTTTATTGAGTGTAATGAAACTTGTACTCACATGTCCTGATTTTGCAGTGTTAAACCTGGATCCTGGGTCAACACATTTTGTTGATCCTGGAACAACATTCCTGTCTGAAAATTTTATCCTAACCATATCCCTACCCCTAAACCTAACCCTACCCATAAGTTATCCCTAAAATCAGAGGGAAATGATTGAGGGAAGAGCTCCGAGCTTGGAATTTGGCCTGAAACCAGAGTTCACCCCTATCCCTGGCTGGGAAAGGAACCAGCCAATAGTGAGGAATCGGAGTGGTGGAGGGATGCAGAAAACTGTCAAGGAACATAGGTGAGTCGGCTATATATATAGTGAAAGTGACATTTGATGGCCAAGTATGGTAACCCAGCGCTATCTCAGACCAGAGTGAGTAAAATATGGCTGATTCATTTGAATTTGTACAACCTCACTCATACAAATTCATACGATTTGTCTAAATCCCAGTGACGGTTAGGTTTAGGGGCAGGGTCAGGGGTTGGTAATTCGTACGAATTGGGCAACTCGTAAAATATGTACGATTTTGCAAAAATCGCACAAGTTCGTATGAGTGAGGTCGTATGAATTTGTACGAATTAGCCACCTCATAAAATTTGTACGAATTGCCGTGATATCCGGTTGGGTAACCCATACTAGGAATTTGTCATCTGCATTTAACCCATCCAAGTACACACACACACTGCAAGCCGTGGAAACACACACCTGGAGCAGTGGGCAGCCTTTTTTGCTGTGGCGCCCAGGGAGCGATTGGGGGTTAGATGCCTTGCTCAAGGGCACCTCAGTCATTTCCTTCCGGTATTGAGAATCGACCCTTGCAACCTTCAGCTTACCATACTCTCTAACATTGGGCCACAACTAACTATATATAGGCCTCCTCTCGTGCTGATTGGAAAGATAATTTGAACGTGTTCCTCTCGAACTTTGTTAATAAAATATCATATGGAGCTGATTATGTGATGCAAATTAATTTGCAAGGAACCGTACGAAACTAAGTCTTTGTTAATAAGTATTCTGTCCCTGTAATCATAATGTGCAAAATTAGTAAATAAAATAAAAGTTGATAGTGTTTTACTGCCACTAGTGTTCATTTTAGATGGAAACTGCCGTGGATTGTATGTACTCAATAGGTACATTTTTTGGAGTTTTGCAAAAATTTAGGTAGAGGCCTGTTTTTCCAATGAGCTTATGTTGCAAATTTAGGTTGTTATTCATAGAAATGAACTTGTGGACCCAGTTCAGTTCATGTCTGAATCATTTGTTCACATATCAAATGATCTAGTTCTTAATGATTTGGTCCCAGCTCACTGGAGGGGAAGATTATCAGTAAATAAATTTTCAATTAAAATTTCATCCTGTCCCTCTCAAAAAGCTATCATATGGTTTCTGAAGAGCTGTAATATGATGCACAAGCCACGTGGACCACTTATATGGTACTTTTATGGTGCTTTTGCATGCATATGGTGCTTTTTGCATTTACAATTGCTTGGAAAAGAGCAACCAGCATAGTCATAAAGAACAACATAAGTGTCAGTAAACGAAGGCAGAATTTTCAGATTTGGGGGAACTATCCCTTTAAAGATTACTGAACTCTGTTACACAGTAAAATGTGAGAATTCATTGAGTTTCTTATCTAGTACATTTGTGTGAGTGTGTGTAGGTCTGGTTCCCTTTTGTATGTAGGCATCGCTGACAGGCAGCAAGCTCCAGTACCACACGAACAGTGACTTCTGGCTTTGCTTTTCTCTTAGCGAATCTGCGTTTTTGGCAGATGATGTCATTGGGAAAGCGTTGAAAAGTATTATTTTTTCCACACACTCACTGATCCAATTTATATGTTTGATCAGAATTGAAAATTGATCAATGTCATTTCTAACAATCTACACTCAGTAGGTACTTTATTACGCCTGAACACTTTGTGCAAACGTCTCATCAGCCAATAGTGACACAGCTCAGTTCATAAAAGCATGACGGGATGCATCTGAAACCTAAACCTACATTGCTGCCAATGACACACTGACATCATGCCTAATGATCTAAAACAATCAATACAAATTGATTCTGCAAACATTTTGACTATGTGCTTATTTCTTAGAAATGGAGACGTGAATTTAAAAGAAAGGATGTCATTTTCATTTTCTTTTCTACAAACCACCAAACATGTACAAGATTGTGGGATATCAAGGCAGCAAATTATACATTTATGTCACCTTCAAATCACATTAATAGACAATATGTGATACAAACATTGCTTTTGGGTGTGCTTTACCTCTGTATACTACATGCCAGCTTTCAGAAATAGAGGTTCAGGTTTTGTTCGATCCAAACATCCAAATGGAGGCCGTGGAATGACTGTACTGTAGGTGCCAGACGGGGAGATCTGAGTATCTGAGAAACTGCTGATCTCCAGGGATTTTCGCACACAACCGTCTCTAGAGTTATGGTGCGAAAAACAAAAAAACATGCACTGCTGCAGTTTTGTGGGCGAAAGCGGCTTGTTAATGAGAGGGGTCAGAGGAGAATGGGCAGACTGTTTAAGCTGACAGAAACGCAGCGGTAAGTGAAATAATCACACGTTACAACTGTGTCATGCAGAAGATCATCTCTGAACATGCAAAGCATCGAATCTTGAATTGAATGTTCCACAGCTGCAGAAATCTACACCAGGTTACACTCAGTCAATTCAAGAGCAGGAAACTGAAGCTACAGTGGGCAAAACTAGAGGAGAGCACAAGATTGGGAAAACGCCTGGTCAGGCGAATCTTGATTTGTGCTGTGCAGACGATACAGGGGTACAGGTGTTAGTACATTAACAAAAGAAAGGCCAACATTGGCCTCACATGGGGATCATCATGTTTGTCGTCTAGCAACTCTCCGTTCGCCAAACTCTAGTCAGGCCAATCACATCGTGTATAGAGTCGGCGGGCAGGCTTAACATAATGACGGCAGAGTTGCAACAGTTCCGTGTGAATTCCCTGCTACTTAAAAACAAAGAATGGCTGCTGCTGCTGGCGAATAGCGCTCTTTCGAATCAGCTTTGGCCGCGACTCTGGAAGACTTGGAGTTAAGCTTTTCTTTGAGAAAAGAACAAAGAACGGCACTGAAGTCATTCTTAAAAAAGGAAGATGTGTTCAGAGTTTTGCCGACCGGATACGGCAAAAGTTTAATCTATCAACTAGCTCCGCTGGTGGTTGGTTGTAGCGCTATCCTATTGCGTGCAGAGGGAATTTGAAAGACAACCGTTTATCCCGCACCTCAGATTGAGCCCTGCCAATGGTGTGTTCCCAGACCCAACATCTTGATGTGGGTCTGGCTTGTCAGGCTAGCTCTCATGTCAACATGGGCAAGAATCTGTAAGGAATGTTTCCAGAACCTTACTAAGAATTCAGTCTGTTCTGGGGTCAAAGCAGGGGTCATACCTCGTTTTCAGAAAAATGCACCAAAAGTGACCGCTGAAAACTAAGTTACCGTGAACATGAAAGTGAGGTTATTTGAATTTTCACACAAAGGTGGAACGAGCCGTTGTTCATTTACAGACAGTGCGTGCTTTGCGGACAGGTTGCAATGTTTGATGTTTTCACCCGTTTCCTCTGAGCGAAACCCCTGTTGAGTTCTGCTATTCCTTTACCAGGTAATTAAAACCTCCTTGCTGACCTTCACAAACAGAAAGCTGGTATGAAAGTCATGGTCAACTGCCTTTGTACAGAGTATTATAGAAAACAACAACAACTACAAAAGTAACCTTCCTCACAGCAGCGGACGTGGGAGGTCTTTGATTGTGCATATCAAAGAATTGCTCCCCCTGTGTGCTCTAGTAATCCTTCCAAGGTCAGACTGTCTACCTCCAGTACATCACCACGGACGGGCGAAAACAGTGCAAGGTGTTGGATACAACTTTTTAGCCCAAATAGACTGTCCTAAAAAGTAAAGTACGGCTATTGTGGCCCTGTTCGCCGTATACATAGATTATGTGTCGGTCATGTGACAAAAGGAATCAAAAATCCATATATGATGCAAAACATGTTCCTCATAATCAATGCACAGATATCATTGAGGCTAAATACTTCTCATTCATAAAAAAACTACATTATGTTCAAATGTTTGGCTCAGTAAGATTTGAACCTATTTGAAAAAACTGAACCTAATGTTGAAATAATGGTGAGATTAAAAATAAATAAAAAATACTATAATGTAATTGAATCAACGTTAAACTTCATTTCCAAAGTCTGATGTCATCATAACTACAAGTGGTCCAAGAGTTCAGGCTTTACATGGCTTACATCAGCCTCTTTTCCTCTGGGTTCTCTGAAATCTGAAAAAGAAAGCATGATGTCACTTAAGAGCAAGTCGATTCAGTTGTCATATCTACAGCCACATTCAGGAATGTTAATATGTTAAACAAAATATGATTCACTTTTTTTTAAATTGCTCAATGCAAGAAAGATTCCAACTTTGATATAGTATTGTTACATTCTGTTTATTTAATCAACTTATCCATTAATGATTGAATGTCAACACAGTTTCCACATTAAACATTTGTAAATGGAATGCTGTGGCAGGAGTGTCCAATGTTTCCAGAAGAGTTTATCCCAAATTAAACACACCTGAACCAGCTAAATTTAAGGTCATTAGGATCAATGAAAACTTCCAGGCAGGTGTACTGGAGCTAAACTCTGCATGAAGAGGAATAAACACCTCTGAACTATGGCCATTACTTGGACTTAGAGACAGGGGGAAAATACAGCTCAGCTCATTTTCCATGAAACTATATAACTATCAAGTGACAAATGTTCCAAGTTTTTTTCTTTTTTAAAATGTCAGCTTCTTTAAAGCTGCAGGTCACCAAATGTAAACCTTAATTTCTTTAAACCCTCTGGTGCTCCTTATTTTTTAGTTGAAAACGTTTTTTTTTGTAAACTGCCACTTAATCAGTAGGCATGTTCAAACTACAATGGGTGTTCTTCAGCTGCTTTACCTGAAGGCCCACCCTAAAACCAAGCCCCCATTGGATTACATTCCCCCACATTCATACTACACACACTCATACTAATATATAACAACCTTTTTTAGCGGTCACAAAGTAATTACCGATTCAAAACAAGTATACCTACTCAAGAGAGTATGTGATTTCGGATGCAGCCATACTTTCATGATCTTGTGGTCAACAACAACAAATCAATGTCAGTTCAATAACACTGTCTCGACCCATGTGTGCTTTTGGCTTTCATCAAACTTTCAATGCTGATCACTGAAATGTCAATAACCAAAGTGATGGTTTAGATCAAAACTCATCATTGTATCAATGTCACCTTGCTAACTGGGTAATCATTCAAGGTTTCTTTCAGAGTGTTGGAAAAAAAAACACCACACACAATGCTAATACACAGAGCCTATGCACTAGAAGACAGATGAACATTTCAATAGCGATGGAGCTGAAAAAAAAAAAAGGAAAGGAGGGAAAAAAAAAAGTGTCACTTGCAGCTGTGGACTCCTAATCCCTCAGAGAAAAAGGATAGAGAGTGTGAAATAGAAAGAGAAAAGAGCACTTTGGTAGTGAACCTGTGAGTGAAGCACAAACCCAGAGGGATCGACAACTGCAAATAGTGTTTGGAAATGTTCAAGTTTAGCCTTGTGTGTTCTGGTGGTGGTCCGCAGCATCACAGAGACAGGTAGAGAAGGCCGCCCTCATTTTAATTGCTTATGTGTTGTTTCCTCAGTACAACCGACCTGTCGTGCTAAAGTGTGAGCTGTTAAGTACAGAGCTCTTTTTATGAATGAGGCCAAATCTGTGGAGGCATGAGACAGTACTGGGCCATTTTGTCAGCAAGGAAGGTCCGGAGAGAATTTAGCGTCCTCTCTGGGGTGGATGGATTGCCACCTACCCGTGCAATCATGTACCATGTGCCGAGCGAAAGAACACAATGGAGAAATAAAAGATCTTTTGTGAAGGCAGAGAGGATGGAGGGAGAGATAAACGAGAGGCTCCGTAGAGGCTTACGTCAGAAAGATAGAAAAAAGTCAAGACATTTACAGTGCCAGAGGAATGAATAGAAGAGAAGGACATGGAAGCAGTCTTTAAGCTATTTGTATTTAAAGATATTGGTTGCAAATTAATAATATTATATAATTAATACAAATTCAAAAAAAGCTCTTGCTAATGATGGTTTTGGGCTGCATAAAGTCTCTACACAAGACGTACTAAAGTTTATGTTCTGAATGTCAAACTCCATCTTGGGTCAGTCATTGAAAACAGTACAGTTTGTGGTTTTGGGAATAGGTAGCAAGACAAGTTAGAGGGAGAGACATAGGAGAGGGGAGATTTTATATCCTGAGGGAGTGATGTGGTATGACCAGAGAGTAAAGAAACTAAACAAGAGAGGGAGAGCCTTTTTCCCACAGTTCCCCAGAGGGTTTCATGTAAAGTCAGAGCTGTAAAAGAGATGCTGATAGGGAAGAGGTAGAGCTCTCAAGCTGAGCTCAGAGCTCACAAACAGACTGCTTCTGTCTGGCTTTTCTGATCAGACACAGTAAACCCAGACAACTTACCTCAACTTTGTGTTAATCTGCCAACAGTGTGCTAACGGCTAATGCTAACCAGCCAAACCCTAACTCTTAGGCTGTTGCTCATTTGACATGCGAAGGGGAAATTTATTTAAGACAGCAGCAAACACAACCTGTTTAATTCTAAAGGCCAAAGTCTGGTTTTTACACTTAGCCCATGCTAGGCTAGGGTATGCATGCATACAGTGTGCGTGACGCAAATTTTGTCATAAGAGTGCGCATATGCGCGCTAAGAATATGTTTTATCCGTCAGAACTTCTGAAGAGAAATAGGGCAAACACCGAACAGGATGAAACTTTCGAGTGCGCATCTGTCAAGCACCTGTGTTTGCAAACACTATTAAACTGAGTAGCTATACTTTGAAAGGCTATGCATATGGTTTGGGCATAAAGTGCAAAGTATAATTCAGTTTATGTGTACGCTAGGGTATACGTACAGTGCACATGATTTAAATTTTACACTCACTGCAATTTATTGCGCGTTTGGACATTCAGGTTGCACATGAGCCTTGAATTGTTTGTACAAATTCAACAAGGTGGCAATACTAGCATAGACCATTGTTTCACTGTCAAAAAACACACAGAAGATACGGAACAAAATCACTGGAGATGCAACAACAGCAGACATCCGCGTTGATGAGTGCATGTGTGAGTTAAAAGATACCCGTAAGTCCAGTTTAAACGAGCTTTCAGAATTTGTATCTATCATTACTTCTGGAGAGAAATATAGTGCAGACACTGAACAAGGTTGAAAGTCTACGCGTTCGACTGTACACCTACACTTACGTTTTCGTGTCAAAACTGAAGTATATAGGCTAGTTTAGGATTTAGAAAAAATCTGTCTGTGCACGTAAAATGCTGATGATGAAATTTACGTCACATGCACTGTATGCATTTCCTTGATTATGCTTAAAGGAGAAGTTCACTTTTAAAATGAAAATTCTGTCATCATATACTCACCCTCATGTTGTTTCAAAGCTGTATGAATTTCTTTCTTCTGCTGAACAGAAAGGAAGATATTTAGAAGAAGGTCAGTAACTAGACAGTTTTTGGGTCCCATTGAGTAGGAAAAAAATATACTATGGAAGTCAATGGGACCCAAAAACTGTCTGGTTACTGACATTCTTCTAAATATCTTCCTTTCTGTTCAGCAGAAGAAAGAAATTCATACAGCTTTGAAACAACATGAGGGTGAGTATATGATGACAGAATTTTCATTTTAAAAGTGAACTTCTCCTTTAATAGTCCCCATAGTACACTTTAGGCTCAATGGTCAGAGAGATGACTTTTTGGTGTGAAAAAAACTTCACACAACAAAAAAAAGGAAGAAAATGATGTGATATGACCCTTTTAAAATAGTATTAGATGTATGGATATTTAAGGGATTGTTCATGTATAAATGATTTTTTTTCTGCTGAACACAAAAGAAGATATTTTGAAGAATATGGAAAACTGATGGGCCCCATTGACTTCCATAGTTTGGAAAAAAAAATGTCCTGATATTAGGGACATTTAATAGGACCACCACACCTCTGTTGCTTTAAGACCTTATGACCCCTGCTTTAGTTCACAATCAGATTTAAGATTTAAAATTTAAGAGTTAACTTTTTTAATCACGCTGTTCTGAAGGAATTATTATTTTGATATTAAAATTGATCCATGGTATTGTAACAGTCACAGTGAATCATAATGAGACTGCACATTGACATCTGTAATTAATATTTCTTTTTCTTTTGATATACAGTCCATTTGATTTTGTACAGATTACCTTTGAAATGACTCATTGAGTTGTTAATTGTTTCAACAGAGCTTTTCTGACCTTTTTGCTGTTATTACTTTTCTCTGTGTTTAATTAGGGGTCGAAAAGACCTTGGGACCAATCACTTCACCAGAAACAAAGTCTAATTAGTAGAAAGGAAAAGGCCTTTTAATTGTATGTCAATGTCAAAGGAACATTGTAATTAATTATTATATAGTCAAGGAGTCGGGTATTTCTATTTTATAAAAAGGTGTGTGTGTGTGTGTGTGTGAGAGAGATACATGCAAGAACATGCAAGAAGTGAATGCATGCGGATGAACACACGTACTAATACGTGCAGTTGTTCGTATTGTTTATGTAATGTATGTTTTTCTTATACACATCAGTAAAAAGAGATCAGAAATAAAAAAGAGATTAAAAAGAAGTGTGAATATAGCTCTATAGAGCTTCTCTTCTGTACCCATAGGATGCCCAACACATGGCTGTTCTCAGATCTTATGCATGTAGATCCAGTAACCAATTAAAATACAAACCACCTATGTGAATTATAAAACACTTGCACTTCATTTCATTCAGCTGTCAAATTATCTGTGTTTGCATTAAACAAATTACAGCCCTTAAATTAACAAGAACTAAACAAATCTCGACAGCTGTCAGATTGTGAATCATTGTCCTCTGTATAAGTGTTTCAATGATTTTGTTAATTTTGTAAATGTGTTCTGTCCAGATCAACCACAGCAGTATCAGGCAGTTCTGTCCCGTCCTCAGCTTCCTCTGTGTGACTTCATGTTTGCTGTGATTGATTACATAGCTGGAGGCTGGATCAGGCTGGATCATTATGGGTTTTTTGGTTTTCAACTTGTTTCTTATTGTCAGAGCTGATAACAATGTTGAGTCAATACATTTTCTAGAATTTGTCAGTATTGCAGAAAACACTTGTCAGAATATTTTAGTATTAATATATACACTATATATTACACGTTCAGATATTTTTTTCTCAGCAAGAACCAGTTCTTAATAAAGTGTATAATAAAGGGCTGACCGAGTACAGTTGTAACAGTGTGAATTTTCCTTTCTCATGCAATAAGAATTATCATCCACGTACACATTCACCTTAACATCCTCTCAAAATTTTAAAGCCACAGTGAACATTTTGATTTGTATTTCTTCAAATAAACATTTTTTTTTAGACATGATAGTTGTTAGCATGCTAGGTCGCTAATAAAATCATCAGACAAGGTCAGCGGGTTGACTGCATTGATGGCGAATATAGGTTGTAGGATATGTATGTGCTATAGGTATCTGCCAACAATGTGAAAATGATGCATACTGTACAGTCACAAAAACACTGAACTGGTACATATGCGTAGATTAAAAATGTTTGAGAATGGTTAAGAGTATGAAATGTGTACTTCAGAGTAAAGAGTATATTTCACTTAAATAAATGTAGCCCTGATGTCTATTAAAAATTTGTTCTGTGCATGCATGAAGAACCTTTAACATCCATGGAAACTTTCCATTTCACATAAGGTGTTTTATAATGGGAAAAGGTTGGATTATTAAAAGGCTCTTTAAGCTAAGAAAAAGGTTGGTTCTTATATGGTATCGGTGTGAAACCCCCCTTTAGGGAACCTTCATTTCTTAGAGTGTATGAATGAAATACGTTTGTGACATTGATTTTGTGTTACGGTTATGGACTCTTATTTTGATATTCTGTTCTACTTTCTTTAGTTCCTCTTTCTTTGCTCTGTTTAGTTTTGGTTTTCTTGGTTTACGATTATGTCCCTTTTTCTGTGATTATCATCAGCTTTATCTTATTTGGTTCCTGATTATCCCTTGCATACACTCTCTGTTATGTCTAGTTCTTTGTCAGTTGTCGTTTATTTTTGTGGTTGTCTTCCTGTGTATTAGCTGTTAGTAGCTGTTATTAAAGATTGTTCTAGTATGTCTCTATCATCGTGTGCTTCATTGCAACCACTCAGAACATGACATTTTTTTAGTAGACAGATAAAAGCATCTATTATTGTCAGTATTTATGATGCACATGAAAATGTGAAAAATTTGCAACCATACTCAGTGAGCCCTATTATCTGAGTAAACTATCTACTTTTAAAGACAGCATCAATGTAACATTAAATGAACCCTGACAGTGTGTAATACTGAAAAGCAGAATTCAGAAATAACATATTTAATGAATAATTTAGTAATTTTTTTATGCTTCAATATAATAGCAGCAGTTTTCCTGGCAAAACTCAAACCATTTCAGTGGAAGGCTGATAATAGTTTAACAGCCTAGATTTTAATAAATATTATCAACACCATACATCTTTGTTGTCATTTTTTTAGATGAAATTCTGTGATGTAACAGAAAAAAAAAAACATAGTATGTATGAGAGAATGAGAAAGAGAGAAACAGTATTTGAACACCTCAGTAGGCTTTGAAGTGTTGGACTTCTCAACTGGGTTGTGTGTGGAGCGCTGAATTTCTCCTCTGACAGCTGATGAGGAGATGACTGCTAATTGTCACGTCCTTCTTGTTCTTTGAAGTGTTAAAAGAGAAAATTTCCTATGATATGTTTGCTTTATTGAACTGCATGAATGATTTTAAGTCCCTGTGGTTTTTTTCTTGCATCTTTAAAATGGTTGTAAAAATGCTGACAACATTTGGGTTACATTTTTAATTTTAAAATACTCTAACATAGCATTCAAAGACCTGACAATGAAATATTGAGGTATTAATGGGATGTGTTTTTATAAGCTTCAAGTAGTAAACAATTTCAGTGATGTGACATCATAGCAGACTAGGCTTTGTTTTTTCCCCAGCTATTTTCAGCATGAGATAAATACTCAATGGAAAAAAAAATATTTTATTTATTTATAGCTATGCACCTCCCCACACAATTAATATGTTCACCATGAACAACATATGCACATGCGTAGGATGTTAATCAAGCAGTCGACGAAAGGTCAGTCAATTCATTCCCATTAATAACAATATTTTCCTTCTGTTATGATACAAAATGATTGGCAGATTTTTAGCAGGAACAACAACATCAAAAAAAATCAAATACACACCGAAAGAAGCCATATGCTGCTCTTGCACTATTGCTGGGTTAGATTTTGATTGCTCTGACACACTGCCAATCCAACATCATTAAACAGAGCAATTAACATCATTAATTTTTCAGATTATTTGGATACCATGGCAGAATGTCCAGGGGAGGTTTAAAACCACCCATGGTGACAAAATAAATCGCGGACTTTGGCGCATGAATAGGTGATGGATTGCAGAGTGGGATCCCCTGCTCTGCTCTGATTGACAGGCCTGACATATGGAATAGTTCTGGTACTCTCCAGAGACTCGGAAAGAGTGAGAAAGGGTGGGAAAGAAAGAGAGAGAGAGAGAGAGAGAGTGTGTGAGAGGGGCTGGTGAGTGAGCCGTACTGCCTGCCAGCTCGAGAGGAGGAGGAGAGGGTGCTTTCTTACTACAATCTGTATTTCTGATCAAAGGAGCTCCAGATCTCACTCTATCTATCTCTAGCCTTCTCTCTGCCTGTCTCGAGCTTCCTTCCTTTCCATCTTACTGCATATTCCCTCTCTCTCTCTTGCTCGCTCACTCACTCGCTCTCTAAATTTAGCACCAGAGGCAATTAGTGGTGAAGTGCTCAGAGCAAGATCTGTAACTGCTGACAGGTTCCACAAGTACAACAAACTACAGTGTGTGTGTGTTTGTGTGTGTTCGTTGTGTCTGGGTGTTTAAATATGCAGCTCCTTGCCCGTTTAAGCCTCTGAAGAAGAGGTCATAACAGGGCTGGACACTGTTATTTAAAAAAAAAAAAAAAAATATATATATATATATATATATATATATATATATATATATACAGGTGCTGGTCATAAAATTAGAATATCATCAAAAAGTTGATTTATTTCAAGAATTCAACTTAACATGTGAAACTAATATATTATATAGACTCATTACATGCAAAGTGAGATATTTCAAGCCTTTATTTGTTATAATTTTGATGATTATTGCTTACAGCTTATGAAACCCACAAAATCAAAATCTCAGAAAATTAGAATATTACATGAAATCACACAGTAATTACACAGTAATACCATGGTCATTGAACCAGGTTTTGGTTATCTTGGCAGTGTGGGCAGGTGCAAATCCTGCTGGAAAATGAAAATGAAAATGTTTTGGCCATTCGTTTACATGACAACGGCGTTTTGGGTGCCTGAAAACGCAACATTTTGAAAACGGGTTTCAAAGTGCAAGTTTTTGAAAACGGTTCAACGTGTAAACAACAAAAACTCGAATCTCCGAAGACGATGATGTCATGCACATGCGTATTACGTGTTCAGTCTACAGCGTTTCATCACCATGTAATGGCCTGGCAGCAGAATACAGGGTTTTTAGTCGTTTTCACGGATCCGTCTGAATGGGGATCGTTTTGACAAAGGTGCCGTCTGTATGTGGAAAAACTTGTCCGTTTTAAGCATGTATTTGTCATGTAAATGTAACCTGAATCTTCAAACACACTTTTTTAAGACTCTTTGAGAAATGAGGTGATGTGCAATGTATATTATTATGATAAAATAAATATAAATATTTATTTAAAATAAAAGGGTTTTTGACCTTGGATGCATGTAAACCTGTTGCAGGAGACAACCAAAACAACATTAGAAACCTTTAAAATAGTATAATAGGGGCACTTTAAGGTATTACGCACCTTTTAGGGGTAAATAAGGTGGTGGTCCTTTTAAGGATACTACTCCTGTAAGTACCGCAAGTTTTTCTTATATTTATTGAAGCTGTAACATACATATCACCATGCTTTGACTTCTGTGAACATAATTAATGTTGGCATGATAATGCAAACAAATCAGTTTTTAAATGGTAATATCCACTAAAAAAAAGCCCTGTGCACACGCTGCGTTTGCCGCTTCCTGCGGATTTGCATCACTACAGAATCTGCCACACTTTAGCTGAGAACTGTGATCAGTAATAGTTTGATGGGAGGCTGATTGAACCCTTGCCTGACAGTGAGCTGGAAAGACGTTTTCGCTGAAAACGTTTATTCAGGTGGGAGGATAATGTAGAATGATTTGAGAGAGCCCAATAGCAGCAGAGAAACCCAATTCTCCTGAGAGTTACCGGCCTGTCCGGACTCATTAGTCGCCAACTTACTCTCTTCTCTCCTGCTTTCTACCCGTGAAGAGGGTGCGCATATCTCCACCTCACACGGCTTGATTCAAGGAGACTATTTAAGGACGCAATTCAGTTTTTCACTAGTCTGAATTAGTTATTATTCCACTGTATAATCCCTGTGGACTCAAGATATTATTCCTATCATGAGCATTTGACTGAAGTGTTTTTTTATTTTTTTTTATTTGTACCATTAAATGCCAAATGAAACACGGCAGATATATGAGTGACTGATTGTAAAACCAACTGAACCAATATTTGGATGTTCAGGTCAAGTATTTGCTGAGTGCCGGTGATAAAAATGTATTACTTCTCATCCTTGGATGTTTCCGACATGAGATAGAAAGTCTATGCCGATGCACAGTGCAACATTCCCACACACTTCAGCATTGTCTCGTGTAGCCTTCACACTTTATATCCGAACCTTGCTTAAATATGGCTTTCATCCATATAGCATTTTCAAAAGCGAGGACGGCTAAAATGTTGTATGCTATTTTAGTGGTAAAAACGGTGTATAAGACTGAATTCAATACATAACACTAAATACATTTTCCTATTTTGAATCTTGCATTTGATTGAATTGACCCAAAGTGACCCCAGTCTATTTAGTCCTTTCCGTTATCCTTCTTGGAAAGCACATGGAGTTACTAGTAAAATGTGCGATGTTTTCCAGTATTGCTTGGTTACCTGAGCTATTGCCAGAACCCTATTGTCTCAGGTGGTTTTACAGAGGACTTGTATCATCCCCATGGGGAATATCACATTTGCATAGTGTGATTATCTTCAATTGTTTATATACGCATCATAATGGTGCGGTGTTCATGGGCATGTGGGTTTATGGATGTTTAAAGCTCATTTTTGTGTTGAGATTTGAGCTGTGAATCAGGCTCTGGTGAGTCAGGGAGAGAGACGCTCTAATGAGGGACTAGCTTCTGCCAACTGGTATTATGTTACCTTTTGTTGTCATGTAAATCTCAGCACTCAATAGAGAATAATAGCCATGACTGACATTTTCAAGAGCTATGCGGTTTTCTTCTCTGTCCCCGCATAGTTCAACCCCATGTGATAATGTTGTTGTAATGTGTAAAGAATAGCAGCTTTTGAGAAAATCCTCATTCGCAATACAGTATGTGATAGCATTCAAAAAAGGCAGGTCTTAATATACCCTAGGATACCCTAATGTATCTCTTACAATAGATCATGTGTCTGCTTGGTTTCCTTTTTGTTTTGTTTTGTGGCGAAACAGTTTGAGCTGGATTTCTTCGGAAAATTACAAGTTTTGTATTGCTATTGAATGTAATATTGCTTTAAAGAGATTTTCTTACACTTCTGTCATTCCTAACCTGTATGACTTTTTGTTTTTCTTCTATTAAACTTAAAAGGAGACATTCTGAAGAATGTGCTTAATTCTCTTTTCCATCAAATCACAATCAATGGAGACTGAAGCTTTCAAAAAGAGTGGAAAAACAAACAAAAAAACTAACTATGGAAATATCATAGAAGTAGTTCATGTGATTTGTGCACTAAGTCTTCTTAAGTGTTATGATAGCTTTGAGTGAGAAAAAATATATTTTGTGTAATATCCCCTCCAGTGGGATGTTAACTGCGGTGGATCATTTTGTCAATAAGTTAAACTTGAGAACCAGATCGGGTTGTTTCATAAACGAGCCATTTAAATCAGTTTTGTAAAATTAATCAACTGAGTAATTAAAAGATCTGACTCAAAAGGGATTTGTTCACAAATCAGATACCATTACTTATGAAATAGCACAGGTGGATGTAATGATTTTCAGTAAATAGCTATTTAAATGGTAAAGTTTATGAACCTGTTTATGGTCCATTTTAATGATACTATATATATACTTTTACTAGGAACTGAACTTTTGCTTTCCGTGGCAAATTTAGTCCTCCAGTTGTCTGAAACTAAATGTATTCATTTAATCAATAAATTATAGCATTCATTTGAATCATCTGTTTAATATTCAACAATAAATCAAATTCTTGAAAGATATTAGATAAAAGCTAATTGGCATTTATTAATTATTATAATAATCAAAATGTAAGATACCGGTATGGGCTACACATTGGTTCCAAGTATCCACATGACATATGTGACCCTGGATCACAAAACCAGTCACATGTCGCACGGGTATATTTGTGGCAATGGCCAACAATACATTGTATGGGTCAAAATTACCGATTTCTCTTTAATGCCAAAAATCATTAGGATATTAAGTAAAGATCATGTTCCATGAAGAAATTTAGTAAATTTCCTACCTTAAATATATAAAATATTTATTTGTGTGAGTGAATGCAGCACAATCGCGGACATAAATGGACAACTTTAAAGGAGATTTTCTCAATGTTTCGATTTTTTTGCACCCTCAGATTCCAGATTTTCAAATAGTTGTATCTCGGCCAAATATCGTCATATCCTAACAAACCACATATAAGCTTATTTATTCAGCTTGGTGTATAAATCTCAATTAAAAAAAATGGACCCATGTGACTGGTTTTGTGGTCCAGGTTCACATATGGTTAGAATAATTCACCACAGATCCTCAACAGAAAACAAGTAAATACACTCAAACAAACCCCAACAAGAGGAGAGCCCGCATTGATTTTAGGATCATTTCCTTTGCCCCCATCTGGAAAGGGATTTTTTTTTTGTTTTCACAGTTGTGTGATCTTATCAGATCGTTTGGAAGTCAGCTCCATTATCAAGAGCAGACCATGAGCTTTTTGGACACAGATTAAGTCTGATGCTCTTAGAGGAGAATCACTGTTAACAAAAGAATTTAATCAAGGTCTAGGCCTGATGTGCTTCTCACAAAATTGCTTTAGACTTTCAGATGGAGGAAAACCAGAGCCAAGAGACACAGATAGACTAAACCCTACTTATCCGTGACCACATCGAGGTGTTATATCATGCAATAAATTACTGGATTGGATGCATTTTAATTGCTGTATATGAGAAAACACGGCTGATGCCAGTGCATACCTCTATTATCCTCTCCCTATTGGAGTGAGGTGGTAAAGCCACACAAGATTGCAGGTCCTGAAAGCAGCATGGAGAAATCCTGACATTCATGCCATGCAGATTCATTGCTGTTTTCTGTTTGGTCAGTCATTTCCTCATGGGGAGCTGCTGTTTGAGTTGGCCGCTGGTGAGTTTTGGGGTACAGGGCCACAGTTGTGTTCCCCACTCTGTGTGCTGCTCCTGTGGAATTTCCTGCCCACACTTTTTCCTCTGCGTCTCTCTGATTTGACTGACCGAGTCCTGATGCAGCAAATATGAAATATTAGGAGGGGCAATAGATTTGAATCCCTCATTGTTTTAATATATGCATTTGATACACAATGCATTCTCGCTTGCGGTGTTGTGTTACAAATGGTTGTTTAAATATTTTTGTAGCGGATTGTTTGCTTTTCCTGCAGAATCTACCAAAGAAGACGTTTAAACTTGAGTTCTTGCCCACCAGCAATTTGTCTATGAGGTTTTTGTGACCTTGTAAATACTAGCAGCGGTTGCTCATTTAATTACTACTCCATATATTTATGTACTTTCAATATAACCTGTCTTGACAAGCTGCAAGCCAGACTGAATCATTTTCACCGAGCTGGAAGGATAATTTAAACTGTATCACCTAGTAATAAAATCATGATATTTCCACCGCCTAAAGATCTCCTTTTTGGGTCATATTGAACATTATTTAGATTAAAATAATCGTTGTTTTGTTTAAGCTAAATAAAGATAAATTAATGTTCAATTAAAAATTTTCACTATGAATGGGAGGAACAAATAAAAAGTCCTTATATGCTCAAAAAGCACTAGCACAGTAAATATAATGTAATATAAAACATGTATTTTAATGATATAAAATGTATATATCAAATCTCAACATTTACTCTTCCAGTCCAGTCCTGTGCAAAGTATGCTGGGAACTAGAAATCAACTATCCAGTTTCAGTTGTCAATAAAAATTAATCAAGTAGCCCCAACACAAAATAATAAAGTTAACTCCCATTTTACAATTTAAATGGATTAAAATTAATTAAATTAAATTGTGACAAAATCTTTGTGAATTGTATTGCATTATCAGATTTTAACTGAATAAATTAAAAAGTAGCAATAATTTTTTTTTTGATTGACTTTTTTTTGTATTTTGTAAAGTGATATCCACCTTTTTTAATGTAAGAGCGGGCGGGCACAGCCATTTTTTACTTATATATGTGCAAGGCTTCCAGTGTCAGTTGATTCCTGCCTGATATTGCAAACTGGAATTTGTTACATTAAGTACCTACAAAGGTGACATTTTAAAGAAAAGGGTATATGAGGCCTTGGATTATAGTTACAGTCACAAGCCAGTCTGATTTTTGGCTAACTTTTGTTTAGCAATGGTAGGAACATTTAGCAGATGTTAATCTTTTTTTTTTTTTTTTTTCAAGGAGACAGCATGATTCAGAGAGATAAAAAAACAAGGCTGGCAAAAATAGAATATCAGTGATGTTGTTCTGTCTGTCTCCTTTTTATGTGTCTTCCTTACAATACATACCCCAACATCAATCATCTGAGACAAGCCTGATTCTGTCTGTGTGATGAGGTTTGTTCTCATATTTGTGACAATGTGAATGTGGACAGGATGAGTGGTAGGAAGAGAGAGAGAGAGCTCTCAAATAATTCCATAAATCAAAACAGAAGTCCCACCATTTCCTTTACGGCCTTTGAGTATGAAACCAGATGTTGCCTTTGTACACATCTTCGTTGTTTTGTTTTTTTTCTTTCCTTTTTTTTAGCCTGCAATGAAGCAAAATGTCCTGTCTGCCTGGGGTGCTGGTCTGTTTTGAGTTGATATGAGGAACTAGTGAACCTTTGACCAATCCATGTCAGTTTTCTCAACATCCTTTACCAATCTCACTAGCCTTAAGCTAATGTCTACGATTTGACAAACAAAAACACAATGTCCTCATTGGAAATATTTATTCAAATAGCATTCCTCATATCACCCCTGTGTGTTTGTGTGTGTGTGTGTGTGTGTGTGTGTGTGTGTGTGTCAGATATGCACGTCAGACATTATTCATTTTCGACATCATCCTATTTGCTTGTATCTGTATTGTATAACCGGTGTAATTCCCCTTAGGATTTTTCGGTGAATGTTGCTCAAACCCTGAGGCTATGAGAGTAGGTGACCGTCCGTCAGGTATACGGAAACCACTTTATCAAAATCCATTGATCCAAACTAGTGGAGTGGAGCTAACGTTTGCCATTCTCTGTGTTTCCTGTGTTGCATCTGCTGACATGTTGGTGCTTTCCCTTGTTTGATCAGAGAGATTTTGCACCAGTCTGTTCAAAGGGCTCAGACGTTTCTTTTTGCGGGTAAATTCTAAAGCAAATATTTCTCTGAGGTAGTCTATGGCTGCTTAGAGAGCACATGCTAGTGCTGAAATGAAAGGAAATACAGTATTTCCCCTCTTTATTTCCTCTCTCTGTCTTTCATATGGACCTAAAGCAAATGTTGACATTGAATTCAGATAGCGCTGATCCGGGGATCCTGCAGAGACGGCGGATCCAATATATTTGTGTCTTTATTTGAGTTCAGAACATTGAGGCTTTGAAAAAGAAGTCAAAAAAGAAAGAGAGACGGTCAAACGATCAAGGCCACCTTTGCTTCAATAAACGTTATAATTCTTGAAGGTGAGACACAGGTCAATTCAGAAATGTTATTAGTCTTTATAGTGCAGTGCGTTTAGTGGCTCCATGGTTATTCCAAAGTCAAGTCAGGTCACCTTTATTTATATAGCGCTTGATACAATACAGAATGTTTCAAAACAGCTTTACAGGAATAAACAGGAGAAGAATGATTCAGTGATGCAAACTGAGTTCAATTCTGCTGCAGTGCAGCTCTAAAAAGATAATAGTGTCATTGTTCAGCTTAGATCAGTTCAGTGTTGATTAAATTCCATTCAATAACTGTGTAAAGATTATCAAATATGAAATGAGTTCTACTTACCAATAAAAATGGCTCTGTAGAAAACAGTGATGTCATCGTCCGACTCAGGGCTTTGTTTCCCAAAAGCATCGTAAGCTTGATCGTAGAGACCATTGGTGGCAGTTGTTCTACGATCACCTGGATCTGATGACCTGGCTCTGATCTCAGAAACACATACACACATTCAACGCAAGACCACCAGATTGCATGAACACAGTAAACAGACAGGCCTCAGGATAAACGTTGGGAAGATCAAGGTCATGAGACTCAACACCAAAACCCACCAACCTATCACAATCGAGGAGCAATCCCTGGAAGATGTTGTCGAGTTTGTGTAAGCAACATCAGCACAGACGGAGGAGCCGATAAAGATGTCGAGCTGCGCATCAGCAAAGCAAGACATGCCTTTAGAACATTCAGACCTGTATGGCTCTCTTCCCAGCTCTCTAGAAACACCAAAATCAGAATCTTCAATACAAACGTAAAATCTGTCCTGCTATATGGCTGTGAAACCTGGAAAACCACCAAATCAATCATCGATAAATTACAAGTGTTCATTAACAATCGTCTCAGATACATACTGAGGATTTGGTGGCCTAACAAGATATCAAATGTAGACCTGTGGAGACGCATGAACCAGGAGCAAATCCACATTGAAATCAAATCCAGAAAGTGGGGATGGATCGGTCACACACTTTGGAAGGATCCGAGGAACATAGCAAGACAAGCTCTGGACTATAATCCCCAAGGCAAGAGGAAGCTAGGGAGACCTTAATCCAAATGGAGGCGGTCCACGATTGATGAGCTGACCAAGACGGGGACCTCCTGGCAAGAAGTAAAGTCCTTAGCACAGAGGAGAGTGTGGTGGAGATCCATGGTGGACGCCCTATGCTTCCAAGGGGCCAAGAGGATTAAAGAAAAGAAAATAAAGTTCTATGATCAACTTGGACTTACAATGCTTTTGAGAAACACAGCCAAGTTCATTTTTTCATACAATAATTTCAGTACAGCCAAATCAATAATATAATATTAAGTTTCCCCAACTAAGCAAGCCAGAGGTGACAGCGGCAAGTAACCCAAACTCCATCAGGTGACAGAATGGAGAAAAAAACCTTTTTCCGCTCAGTCCGCTCAGTCGGGAGACCAGTTCTCCTCTGGCCAAAAGAAGCAACGTCGTTTGGTTACGATTCCAAGCTGCATCACAAGTCAAATTGTGCATTGATGTTCAGAATATTGTGAATTCAGAATATTTCATCCAGTTCCTTCTGCTTAAAGTGTAGGATACATCACTCCTGCATATGGTGCTGAGGAGTCGAAGCTGGCCATTGGGGTCTGTGGCAAGGACTTGTCTTGTTCTTACGGTCTTTGCTGAGGATCTGTGCCAATGCCAAAGCATCAACCCTCATCTGTCATTGGTCCATAAGACAACATCCCATTGCATTCATCTCTGGAATTGACTCAAACTGATATAAGGAACCCGAGTTGGTATGTCAGAGTAATGGAAGAGTCGACATAGTTCTCAAGACTCTGCTGCAACTGAGTATTTGGAGAGGCATTTGCATAAAGAGCAAATCCCAGCAGTCCTAACCTTAAGAAAGCCGAGCAGACAGGACTCCCAAACAAACGCTCTGCCAATTAAAGCCACTATCCTCACTGTCTGTAGCCAGGAACACCGTCTCTCCGTAATGACTCAGTCTCTCCATCTACATGACAGCATGTCAGGAGACCTCTCCCCTGCTCATGGAGCTATCTTAATTGGTGAAACCTCATGGGAGTCTGTGTTGAGATGTGGTCGAAGGGTTGGTGCTTTTCTTCATCTTGGTCGCCGATTTATTTTGTGCCCTAGTTTTCTTTCAGTTCGAGGGCATATTAAGGGTTTCAGGTATCACATCAGTAATCAGGTGAGATCACCAAACTTAAAATAGGGGAAGGTGGACTATATAACTGTAGGTTTGTTTGAGATAAATAGTAACCGTGACCTTTTACCAGGCATCAGAAAACAGAGCAAAATATCTGAAATATTAAATGAACAGTTCACTCCCAAAGAAAAATTATTTATTCATCATCATGTCACTCTAAGCCCTTTTCCTGTGGGATACAAAATTAGAGGTTTTTGAAGACATGTTATGCAGGGGTTGTCAAGCTCCTAAATTAAAAAAAAAAAGAATTTGCATTGTTCCTTAATTTGTGTAATTATTCTAGGGAATCAGGCCCTAAAACATGCAGACAGTATGTGCAAATAAACAATGTAATGTGTGAAATTGTTAACACAAGTTATTAACATCATAAATTGTAAAGTTTTTAATATAATCATATAAAAAATAAAAATGTATATTCGTAACTATACTTCATGTCATATTACCATAGCAATAAATTACAGAAAACTAGTGTTTAACGATTGAAGGAGTGACAGCAAATTTGACATATTTCTCTAATTCAAGAGATCAGTGCATAGATTTCAAGAAAAAAAAAATGTATGGAATATTGCCATATTTATTATAAATGCTGTATCCATGCACATCATTATATGTCATCATTATAATCATCAATTAGTGTGAAAATTGGTGGGAGGAACATCAATAACCTGCGATACGCTGTCGATACAACCCTGCTTGCGGAAAGAGAAAAAGAGCTGGGATATCTGGCCCAAAGAGCCAAAGATGAAGGTGAGTGCAAGTGGCTACACCTTAACGTCAAGAAAACAATGTAATGACAAGAACTGCAGGCAATGGCACAGTCCATATAATGGACAATGAAGAAATAAAATCAGTACAAGATTTCCTCTTCCTTGGATCCAAAATTGTCTGTAGTGGTGACACGAGACGCGATCCAAAGAATGGCAAACTTCTGGAAGCAAATATATTATCATTACAACAAAGACAACAAAGAATAATCAGCGCAATGATTTTACCAATCTTCATGTATGCATGTGAAAGCTGGATACTTAAGAAGGGGGATAGAAGGAAAATTGACGCCTTCAAAGTGTGATGCTGCAGACGTGTGCTACGTGTGCCATGGACATCAAAGGTTACAAACAGACAATCGTAGAGTGTGTTAAAATGGGTAAATTTAATAAGCAGCTTTCATACTTTGGTCATATATTGCGAACTAATTCCTTGGAAACAACTTTAACGCTTGGCATAGTCAGGGTGTCAAAGAACACGTTGATTGGATGCAATCAAGACTGATACAATCAAGCCTACGAAAGAACTGAAAGAAGCAGTCAAAGATCGAAAAGCATGGAGCATGATGATCCATAAAGTGACCGGAAGTTGACCTTGACTGGACAGTAAATCATCATGCACATTATTATTATTATTATTATTAATTCATGTGCCCTTATAATCTTTAATCAAAATAACTTCCCCTCCCTCTTGCAGCGACATCTCTTCTCTTCTCTGATGACGTGTTAACTGGTGTGAGGGCGGGACAACCTGTCAATCACGTGACATCACAGCAATAGCAAAACCCCAACCATTCAACCATCCAATCAATTCCTGATTGACAGTCACTCTCTACATTTTTGTATTGTTCAAGAGGCAGTTTTACTCAGATGTACATCACAATAGGGAAGAAAAGATTATCACAACTTCAGTTTCGTGCCAGCTTTAAAACTGTGATTGTGAAAAAAGGAGATCGATTCTTGATAGGTAAACAGAAGGACGTCAAATATATTTTTGGGTGCATCTGTTTTTTGGGGATTTTTAGCTTGATAATTAGCACTTGAGGAGTAAAAGCAACCTGATCAACACCTCAGAAAACTCTCATGTGACATTTATCAGTGCTATTTCTTGCCACAGTCCTTTGTCACGTTCTGACAGAAATGCTCTCCTTGACTCTAAACTAAACGAAACATCCACATGCTTAATGAGTTTTTAAATATCGCCGCAACAGTACGCTGTCACTATGGTGAGCTTTTAATTTACCCAGCAATTAAGCACAGACTCTCATTCATCAACGCTGGTTTGTCTGGTGGGACTCACCGATGTTTATTGATGGCTACCACGGAAACACCGTGGCTAAACGAGCTCTCCCACTGTGGAGGTCATTTCTGCCCGTTTCTGGAAGTTACCGCTAAACTGACGTTGGAGATTAATGGGACTGTGGTTGGCCAAGCCAGTTACACCTTAAGATACCTGCGGATATCAGCAGACACGACAGGGAAGGTCTTTAAGAGACATGATGGATATTTCTGAGCTTGTAGACGGCATCCACCATCTGGTTCTAAAACAGAGGCATTTTTCATGGACGTAATAAGAAATCTGTCACTGTAGGAAGCAAAAGTGTTTGTTCTTGTTTTCAAAAGGAAATCACCTCAAGCTTGCTGTAAATGTTACATATCAAACAACTAAAGCGTGGTTTCAAACAGGAATAGTATGTCTGGATTTCAGGGTTTACACTAAGTGCATGAATCAGATGAAACATCCTCCATCTACGGCATCTTAGCAGCTCTCACAGGGGCCACCTTGACCCTTTGACCTCCATGTGAATTGGTGATGCTTTCACACAGCAAAACTCATCAGACTTTAAAAAAAAAACTAAAAAAACTGCTACTTTCCAACATTTCCCCATCCCTCACTCCAACAGACACGAGATGACGGGAAAAGTGCAGGAGAAGAATATTCTTTCTCCCTTGAGTAGCCGGTAATAAATTACACTTTCATCTACTGAGCGAATCGTTTGAGGTTCTATCCATCTCTCTGTTTTATCTCCTTGCACCCCTCGCTCTTTATCCTGACTTAGCTGTCAGGAAACACCTGGCCATGGATTCTCCTGTACTATGTGTGGCTGCAGCCTGCACGGACTCTGTAACATTTGTCCAGTGTCACACTTGAGAATTCATTGACCTCCGTACCTACATCACTAATTGTTTCTTCAACTACAGGCACTTATATGTCCTCGGGTTTGATTTTTAATAAATAACTAACCATCTTTTTGTAATACAGAGGTCAGGCACGTGCACAGATAGACCCCAACAACGTATTCTTACTAATTCTGCAAGACCTCACAAGCTTCTCCCACTCTCCGACATTCCTTGTCACAGCGCTGTACAGAGCAGGTGAGCAGCATTCACCTCTCCCGGACATGCCTTCATTGGTGACAGCCAGTTTACCATCGAGTTTGCCCTAAACTTCGATAGCCTGACTGAGGGGCCATTTAAACAACACCGTTTTCAACTAAAACGGAAATGTTTTGGCTGTTCATTTCATAGACTGTAAAAAAAGAAAGATTCCACTGAGTCTGCGCAGTAGTGATCCTGAGGCTGAGCCCCGGCATCAAGGTCTCGCCATACTTGTGCTCCCACAGACGCCTTCGCAAGCACAGCTGTCAATCATGACGTTACACCTTTTTTTTATACCATCAAATAACTAACTAAAACCAATATTATTTGGGAAACGAATACTTGAACATATGTCTGAGTGATGAGAACTGCTTAAAATAAAGTGTAATTGTATTTTTTAGTTTGGCATGCATCCCATTTGATTACATGGAGAGGGTGGGGTTTAAGACCTATACTGCAGCCAGCCACCAGGGGGCGATCAAAATGCTTTGTCTTCACTTTTCAGGACTTGTGCGGCACACTTGGTTCATTAACACAACAATGGCGTTTTGGGGACCTGAAAACGGAAGCTTTTGAAAACAGGTTTCAAAGTGCACGGTTTTGAAAACTACACCGTTATCGTCCCAATGTAAACAATAAAAATGCCGATTTGCGTTTTACCCTTGGCCAATAGCCCTCTATAAAGCATAACAACAAGTAAGCTGGTCTGGCATTGGCATAAAATAGTGTCGTGCAAGGTTGAATATTAATAAAAATGCCTCAGATTCAGAATATGAATTGCCCTTGTCTGAGTTCTTGTATTTTATTTTTTATATCATACTAAAGTTAAGCAATATCACACAAGCAAGAGTACTATTTTCTCAAATATCAGCACGATTGCAAAAAACAACTAAATAAACAATAAGTTGGTTATATGAATAAACATTTTTTAGACTCAACGCTATCAATTTTGACTTTTTTTGCTCTATTTGGCCAACGAAAATATTTCCAAACAAAACAGAAAAGTTGAATTTCTATGATCCATCATAGAAATATGGATTGATACATTTTAATACTATGATGATCTAAATAATGAAATATCTTTTCCAATCAAACAGATTTTGTCAAATTACAATATGCAAAATGTGTGAAATTATGATTTAACTGTGAATTAAATTAGCCCTAAACAAGACTAAGGAGTCAAGCATTTTATTCACACCAAAAAAAAAAGTAATGTCATTTCCATCAGCTTGGTTGATTGAGTGGTCATCATTCCCCTGCACTGGATGTACAGTACATTCATTATTAGACATTGTTAACAAATTAAATAAACTACTGAGAGTCTGAAAAGTGTATTTGATTAGAGTTTATTTTCAGTTCACAAGTCCACAAATGGCGCCAGTTTAGGAAACACCCAACAAATGTATAATATCACTGGGTTTAATTTATTCATTCATTTTCATCATTTTGTGATCATCACAGTATTATAGATTGCTTTTTTTCCCTGTGATTCCTTCTATATATAGTTGGTTTTATGCAAACACACACTTGGCACACAGACAAAAGATTATGTGACTAATAGGTGGAAATTTGATGTGGCTAAGAAAGACAGATTGAAAATCCAAACAAAAGCCTCTTCATCCTTCACTGCACGTTTTTCCTCTGTTGCTCATTCAGGTTTTTTTTCCCCAATGCCCTCAATTAACATGAGCTGTACACATATTTAGTTGCCAGCAGTGAATCCTCACATATTTGATTCAGTTCATCTGTGATGTCCTTTTGCGTAGCTTCACTTTGTCACGGTTTACAATAGATGGCCATTCATCTGCATCCTATCTTTCACTCCCCTCCAACCCCACCCCATTTCTATTTTCCTTCTTAACCTTCCTCTGATTCATACAGACTTATCGCCCTTGGGCAAAGCCAGTGGCATTTCCATAGCAACCGCCTGCCCCCTCAAGCTCCGTGGCTGCAGTGGATCAGCAGAGTTATCTCTCCTCCCTTTTGTAAAACTCTCTCGCTGTCTGTCACTCTCAGTCTTCGTCTTTAACTTCCTATTATCACCGCACATAAAACGTGCATAATGCTCTTCTGTCCTCTCTTTCTCTGTGTCCCACTCTTCTCAGATGCCATTTTTCAGCAGGCAACCCTGAGGGCAGCCTAGGATGTGAAGCTTGAATGGAGTCGGTGCTGACATTTAACGAATGTCACGTCAAAACGCTGATCACAGAACAGTGCACCCCTTCTTCAGCTTTACATATTATTGCAAAAGAAACGGCATCCTGTTGGAATAGCCACTATTTACACCATATCATTTACTTTATCTATCAGTTAATTGCTCTAACCTGTTCTTATGAGGTGAATGAATTAGTACAATGTGATTTGTACGAAATAGAACTTTATTTTTAGAAAAAAAAAAAAAAAGAAAAAAAGAAAACAAGAAGGTACACTCCTAAATCTAACCATCAGTTTGATGTAAGAACGAAAATGTTCAAATGATCTCCACCAGAGGGCACTCCTTCCATCTGCTTTATCTCACCATGAACTACATTTCCCATAACCCATTGCCTGGACTTAATATTGTTTGATCACTTCCACCTGTGTCTCATTATCTGGTTAAACTCTGCCTATTTAAGCCCAGTGTTTTCACTCATTCTTTGTGAAGTCTTGTATGTTGTTACGTTGGTTTCCTGTATTGTGTTTTTTTTTTTATTTTATTCTCTGCCTGTTTCCTGGATTACCCTTTTGCCTGTGTTTTCTGCCCAGTTGCTCATTTGGATTGTTTACCCGTGTGTTCGACCTTTTGCTTGGTGTATGGATTACGATTCCAGATTGTCCAAAGTCTCACAGCAGTCCGTAACACATATGAATTAGTCACCAATTTGCAAAAATACTTTTGAATTGCCAAGACTGTCGTACTGCTCTCGTTAACAATTTTTACCACAGTTGTTATATAATACTTGAAGAAATGCTATCCGAATTTGCATTATTCCTCATTTCTTTATTCACGGAAGACATCACTCAGTAAAAATATTTTACTGTACATAATCACTTAACGTTTGTCTTATCAGTAGAAACTTCACTCAATCGGTCCTACTTGTATAGTAAAAACAAATGGGTTATTTGGCGAGCATTTGTTGGTTTCCATTAACGGCCCACTTAAAGCAAAGTTATTAGTGATGCATTCTGAGAATGTCAAGAGTAGTTGTGTGAAACATTTTGACACCCTGTTGTGTCTACCAGCACTCACACACACACACACACAAACAAACAAATGTTGTTATTTTGACCTCCACAAAAGTCTTGACCTAGACAGAGCATCATGCCCAGTATGAGAGCGGTCATTGTCTAGCTGTCTCCCACCCAGAGTGCTTCACCAACTTTCAAGGACTTTCAATAGTTGCTGACACTCTCTTTTACTTTCCCCTCTATCCTTGTGCAATAAGTGGGCAGTTACCTGCTGAACACACTTGGACTGATCATATGAGTGTGCCGCTCCAATTTCACTCCAGTGGGGTGTTGATGGTTGCCCAAAGATGGACAGTCGAGAGTCCTATCCACTCGCCTCCCTCTCTGGCCTCCTAAATGGCTATTGCTCTATTGTCAGATATTACCTTGGATACACACAAAACACCTTACCTGCACCTACACATTGGTACAACATGCAGTTCTTGGCAGGTTTTCTCTGTAATTCCAAGATTACAGCAATCGTACCATGTCATTATGAAAGTAATAGAGCTGTAAGAAGCCTCACAATTTCTCTCTGATTTGAGATGTAAGTATAACGGTGGAGAACGACCCGATGGTGTCTCTCCAGTAAAACATAATGAGCAGCCAGTTAAGGCTGCGGCTCCAGATAAAGTTAATGGAGCTTGAATTGAGCTCCTAATTGCCCTGTCTCTGTTACATTTATTTAGCTTCACCACGCTAAGCAACTGTGAATGGCTATCCAGGAAAAGATACCACAAGCTATGGAGGAGGTGAGGAACCAGAAGACAACGAGAGGCTGCAACATTTTTACAGACAGAACACTGGTGCTCAGAACACACTCTCCAGTTTTAGCAGTTGGTCTCAAGGAAAAAAAAAAAAAAAAAGAGATGTGACAATTGAGAAGATCCGAGAATTTTTTGAAACAGCCGTGGTCTTCTTCCGTGGAAAAGTGCCAGTGGCTGCATGGGGGGAAAAAAAAACAGGTGCATCATTTATACTCATACAAACACTCACACACACACACACACACACACACACATGCACATTCCACATATACACAAAAACACATACGCACACACATTAAAACGTTTTTAGCAGATGAGGCACTTAGCTGTCTCTTCAAACAGAGTGTCACTCTCTATGTGTCCCTGTGATGGGTTTGTGCACTGCAATTACACACACACAATTAGTGCCACATACACTACCACATCTTTGCCATGGAGGCTTTGTTGAGAGTGTGTTTTTCCTTCTGTGTTTGTAATGACAGCGAGAATTTTAATTTTAATTTTTGCCTGTGTTTTTTTTTTTTTTTTCATTAATTTAAAACTGTTAATACATATTAGCTCAAAATCTACCACAGTGTCCCTTAATAAAAGAGCTTGTTTTCAGCCCGTGCTCATCAGAAACACGTGACTGCAAAACAACTTATTCCTTTTTCAATATTTCACATTATGATTACAGGGACAAATTTTCAGCAAATTAAGGCTAATTTTTGCATGGTTCCTTGCACAACACATGACCTCAAAACACTCTTACAATAGTGCAGGATTAAAGGGATAGTTCACTTTGAAATAAAATTTTGGTATGTTTTAGCTTACCTCAAGGGCATCCAAGATGTAGGTGTCTTTTTTTCCGCAGTAGTTTCAATTTTGATATTTTTAGGTCAAACCGTTCTTGTCTGACAGTCATATCATGCAGGTCTATGGTCACTGTCTCAAAGAGCATGCACAGAGTCCAAATTAAAACAATTCCCCATCGTCCAAATTAAACAATTCCCCATCGTAAGTACACATTGATGGCCTAAGACACGAAACGAGCGGTTTGTGTGAGAAAACGAACAGTATTTATATCGTTTTTTAACTCTTGTACACAACCACGTCCAAGTGATCTGAGGGCGCTCGCGCATCCTGGTGTGTGACGTGTGCGCAGACTGGTGCATAGATATATATACACTAGAATAGATGCCGCTTTGCCTACGGCATTCGTTCCAATGAACTGCCGTAGCCAAGGCGACATCTAGTGTTTACATCTAATACATTTGAATGTTTGTGTCACATAAGCTACATATGTATGGATTTTATGACTAAGTAAACTTGCTCGGTAACTCACAGATACAGCAGTCACTTGCGATGTAGCGCCTGTGTACATGTCTCGTGAATCATGAGTCATGACACTGCAAAAGAGCTCAAAGACTTGTAGAAGCAAGCTGAAGCATGGTTGGTTCCACAAATGTGTTTTTATCCCACATTTTCTTTTGTTAGGTTTGTTATAGATTTGGTTTAGTGCAGAAATTACACTAATTTCAAATGCGGATAGAGCTTCAAACTTTTTAACCAATGTAAAAATTCATTGCCACGGTCACATTTAACTGTTACAGAGAACACTGAACGCTATTTAACACAACTCACTGGACATTCCATTTAGAAAGTGCCGTGAAACATTCTGTAAGCAATCAAATTAATTTTTTGCAAAAATGTACTCACAGGCATGTTTTTTTCATGACACTGTACGGTTCTCTGATTGGTGGAGATTTCTTTTTTAGAATCATGGGTGGTTTTCACCAGCAATTCAACTGTTAAAAATGGCAATTTAAAAAACATGTTGAAATAATGTCACTAATGGCTTTAACAAAAGCATACAGCATCAGTTAATGTCATCATCAGAGCTTACAGTAGGTCTGTCTTTAAAGATTTGTAAGTTATCATTGAAAATCAATTCCCCTATGGAGAAAATGACTGGATTTTTACTTCCAGGACTCAGCTGTAGCCCCGCCCACCAATACTTCTCATTGGTCCAAAATACCACTCCTTGTAATCACTTTAAACATCAATATTAAATCATTAACATTCATTCCAAATCCCTAAACATTATGCTTATATTTAAGAGATTGTAATCATTTTTCCATGTGCATTAAGTAGGCCTGTATGAATGTTCTAGCAATATTTAGTACGCTGCTTCTAAATCAAATAATCAGCTCTGTGAGAGTTTTTTATATGCCCTTTTAATTACTGCTAAGTATCCTGCCTTTCCGCTAACATTTCCCAATATCCATTTACTACATTGCGTCCTAATTCCTTGTAAGCGGACATTATTTCTCTTTCTAGCTGTGTATGCTGTGCGTGTGCATTGTGCCACAGTGTCATGTGGCTCCATGTTCGGTCCCTCGTCCCTGGCATGGGGTCCCTTATTTAGCGGATTAGCTTGCACAGACGTGGGCTCGAGTCCAAAGACTCATGGTTTTGTTGTTTCAAAGCCCTCTGGATATGGGGGAAATGGCCCTTTGGAAGCAGTGCCAAGAACTCCAGCTAGCCTGTTGTGTCTGACATGTTGCCACGGACTCGGTAGGAAACCAATCTGACAACGCTGTTGATTATTTAGCGATTAGTCAGTCATCTCTCCAGAGTCAACAATCAGAGGTCACGTTGAGAGTGGGAGAACTTCTCTGCACTGTAACTTTTAGTCTTTTAAAGAACAAAATCACTTCTGAAGCCATGCTAAACGTAGGCCGAAAGTAGCATGTAGCTTAGAGGCGTAAGTATGTTCCATTCTCGGCAAAACTATTAACTAAATAATTACTTTGGACAGAACACTGTGTTTTTCTGCTCGTCAAACAATGTCCATATGTGGTCAAAACCAACAGGACTTAAGGGTCGGTCTTGCTGCTCCTGTGTGATAATTTGCACATAGCTCGAAGGAGGTTGTTGCTGAGTATGTCAAGGGCTTCCTCCTCCACACTTGCTCCTCTTTCAGGCTCCCTGTCAATCAATATTCAGTTACCGCAGAAACCAAGGGCTCATGAACCTGCTATTATGCAAATGCATGCACACTGATACTGTTTTCATAACAGCTCTTGGTCAGCCCACATCCGAAAACAATTGGTCATCACTTCATAGCTCAAGAAAGAAGAGGACGCACATCCTTGTGTGCGTGTTTGTGTACGTTCATGTCAGTGACTCACTCTCTCTATGTGTGTTTGACCCTGGCACTGCCTACACAAACAGAGCCCAGCTGAGTGCCGTCTTTGTAATGGCTTTGTGTTGGCTCATCATTTGACCTTTGACCTAGCGAGTGCTTCCTCCTGCTCCTCTCTGCCACCGATTAACCTCTTCTTCGCTATTTATACAGCCAGTAACTGAGCATCCCGCCACTGCCCTTAACCTACACATACTGAATGTACCACAAACGCTACGCCAAACAGTTCACATTAACATGCTAACTATATGGGTAACAGCTGTGTGCAGCTGTTCACCAAGCAGGTGTTTTTTATTTGTACATAGCATATCCATCTAGGATTGGTTGCTTGAACAGACCAGCCAATAGGTGGCATTATGCTATTTATTGTGTGTTGGAGCAGAGCTAGTTAATGAGGCACACTGTTAAACAGACCTCTTCTCTTCTCTTCTCTTCTCTTCTCTTCTCTTCTCTTCTCTTCTCTTCTCTTCTCTTCTCTTCTCTTCTCTTCTCTTCTCTTCTCTTCTCTTTGCACAACAAAAGATCTCCTAAAGGTAACACTTTATTTGACTGTGTCCTTGTTACATATGTTACATGTACTTACTATAGTAATAACAGTAAATTATGCATAATTACATGCAACTAACCCTCAACCAAACCCTAATCCTACCCTAACCCTATAGTAAGTACATGTAGTTGCTTAATATTACTCAGTACTTAAATGTATAATTACACTGTAACAATGACACCTTAAAATAAAGTGTAACCCTTTATATTAAGGTGATGTTGTTACAATGTAATTACACATATTGGTGAATAATATTAATTAACCACATGTACTTACTATATCATTTGGATTTAGTTTAGGGTTAGTTGCTTGTAATTAACTATTATTTACTGTTATTACTCCAGTAAGTACATGCATTATATAACTTGCCTTAAAATACAGACTTTTCCTTTCCTGCTGTTCCGATGTTCCTTCTGAGAGAAATTTCCCCTAGAGTTTCAGTCTAGAGAGTCAGTTTTTGACTAAAAATGAAGAGGATAGCAAATGGAGTTTTTAGACATATTCCTGCATGTCAGATTTTTCTTCTTAGAAAAAGACCCCAGTAATCTTACAAATTTAAGAAGAGATCTCAAACACGTCTGTCAAAGTAAATTAAGTCTGACATCTATATGAAGTCAAACATTACTCATAAATTTCTTCAAAGAACAAATGGTCTGAACTATGTAATTAATTGTATAGTTTTACAGTAATTATAATGTATATTTGACTGTATGATAAACAATTGTCTCATTTGTGTCTATTTTGATTTTTACTACAGAATTTTAAGAGAAACGTGACAAATTTGATATTCGAATAAAGCACAATTTAGTCTTCTCTTCTCTTCTCTTCTCTTCTCTTCTCTTCTCTTCTCTTCTCTTCTCTTCTCTTCTCTTCTCTTCTCTTCTCTTCTCTTCTCTTCGAATGATGTAACCCCCTTATCTAGGACAATAACCACACAAACTATACACACATATACACTCAAAACACACACACACAGGACTGAGATCAGATGTAGAAAGGACACCATTGTGTGTGTGTTTGTTGCAATCCTCCTCTCCTGCGGAGCACTTGGGTGAATGCCTGGGTGTGAATGAGGGTCAGAGGCAGCCCTGGCCTCTCGTTGCATCCCGCCAAGTCTCATTTTCGCACATTAATCACCCCCATTCACAGATAATGGGCTCCCCCTCAGTACCGTTTAACCGCTCTCCCTGTCCTTTAGACCTGTTCATTTAGGGCTCAGTAGGGGGGATGGTGTCTGCTTGTGTAATTTCTATCAGAGCGATAAACAGGTTAGTCATCTTATCTGGTTTCTGGACACATCAGAACAAAGACAGGCTACATCAATGAACTCCACCCCCCCTACGCACACCCCACTGCCCCTTTTTCAGTTATGCCCATCCATTCAGTCCTTAATTCTCTACTTTGTTTGCTTTGTTTGAACCATGAAATTAAAGATTTAGGGCAATTTTCACATAAATCTGGGCATACAGACTTGACAGGAGTGGTCAGCTGCCCCGGATATGCTTGTTTTGTGGACAAACATGAAACTGGAATAATGGTGCATTTTGGGTGGTTTGTGTTCTGAGTTGATTACATGTTTTGCTGTGAGAAAATGCAGTCAGCAGGGAGAAAGTATTGATTTTTTGATACATATTGATTCTGAATTTTTGAAACAGTTTCAATACTTATTTTCCACAGTATTGGTATACCGGTCGAAATCAAATTGTCATACAACGCAATGTGTTTTTTTTTTTATTAAATAACTAAATTCTCCATTGCACTGCGTCTTTCAGAGTGAAGTGTGGCAATGTTCTGTTACATGAGCAGTTCATGATATGATGTTTTCAGCGTCTTGATTTACAGTAAATGCAGCAAACTCCATCTCTGCATGTGCTGTGAGTTACAAGTCATAAATATTGTAATTTTACTTCTATTAAGTAAAATTAAGTGAGTGGCACTAAAAGAAAGTTGCACTGAAACAGGTGCTATCGCATTTGAAAATAACATACCACCTACACTAAACCCTACCCTAAACTTAACCGCTAAAACGGCAAACATGAGATAAAAAACACATTTGTTGAATCAACTGTGCCATTTTATCTTGCTTCTACAAGTCTTTTATCACAACTTATGTGTCACAGGACTAAAATACTGTACTAAAATATATAAATAAATAACTCTCGAAATAAAAGCTTGAGGTTATTCATCTTGCAGGTGAATAAATTAAGTCATACACATTGTAATGTTACTGCTCTTTAGTAAAATTAATATACTGAAATATATAATTTTTAGGTCACACTTTATATTAGGGTCCAATTTTCACTATTAACTAACTACGACTTATCTCCCATCTCATATTTCTTTCCACCACCATGTCCCCTTAGGGGCTCCGTAGGAATCGGCCTTAAAACTACGACTTTTGCCTCAGTAAACTCCCAATTACTGCTTATTAATAGTAAGTGAGGTAGTTGTTAAGTTTAGGTATTGGGTAGATTAGGAATGTAGAATATGGTAATGCAGAATAATGAATTAATATGTGATTTGTAAGTACTCATAACCAGCCAATATCCTAGTAATATGCATGCTAATAAGCAACTAGTTAATTGTGAGAACTGGACCCTAAACCAAAGTGTTGCCATTTTTTATTTTAAATTGCAGTTGTATTACAAAAATCTTATGCCTTAATCTTGTGGCAATTTTTCAACAAAGGTATCGAATATTGTTATTTTTCAAGGTATTGTATCAAAATTCCAGTACCGTGACAACACTAGAGGTGTGGGCTAAAAATGCTCTTTATCTGTAGCACAGCAAGTCTTATACAACAGCATACTCACTCTTCATGAATGGACAGATTCCTAACTTGTTTCTAACCTGAAATAGGGATAATGAGAATGAAAAAGGTATGTTTTCTGACATCGGTGTGTGTGTGGCGGTGCTGTAATATGAGTAATGTCCATAGGGATTGCCTCCTCATATCTCTGACAGTGGAAGCATGGTGACTAAGGGCTAATTAAAACATGCTATTAGCTGAGAGGCCACACTGACATGATAAGAAAGAACGAGGCTGAAGGAAATTAGCCAGCGCAGCTGCTCTATCAAACACCTTTTCTACTGTGTCAGCAGACAGTGGGAGACAATTTTTCTCCCCAATTGTTTACTGCCTGTTCAAATTTCTGACATTTTTATGGGGCTGCTACCTACAGCAAAGTGAGCGGTCGCTGTCATGCTAATCCACAATAACATTTTTCTTTTGCCCTTTACTGCTTGCCTGAAAAATCATTTTCTATCATAGCTATTTGACAAATACATTTATATTTTTTTCCCCCTCAGCAGCGAGGCTGTTAAAAAAATGAAAAACATGTTCGACATTTGTAGAATGAGTTTTGTTTTTATGCGTTTTCTGTTTTATGGGTTTCCCGCCGCTCTACTGACCGAACACTAGTGCAAAGGATTCCCTCTCAGTGAGATTTGTGGTTTTCAAAATGAAGCGCACATCAGGGTCTGTGTGCTTTATGACCACGCTCACTTTCAAACGTTCGTTTCTGAGTTTATAGAAAGCCCTATAGAGCGAGATCAAAACCGAGTGCTGTGATTGTTCTCTCAATAATTACACAAGCTCTGCTAACAGGAAGAGTTAGCTGTTTGAAGAGTGAGATGGGTAAATCTCCTGGTGAAGTAAACAACCATGTGCCCCCGGAGGCAGCGCCGCCACCCCCTCTATACGCCCACCATGCGCTCGCTCGCACACGCATGCACACCCGTACACAGAGGACGGGGGAGACGGAGACGGCATCCTTCTCATTTCTCATCTGCTAATTCCCCCCTCAACCTCTTGTCCCAGAGATTCTAATATTCCAAGTTGTTTTGGATCAGTCTTTGATGATTCCTCTTTTTTTTTTTTTGTACTACTGTCTGCTCTCTCTGTACCTCCATCTCTGTCTGCTTCTCTGATGCTCTTGTGCTGTTGCCTCCCTCTATGGTGGTTGTAATAAACAGTCTACGGGTGTATGGAGAGGAGCAGGCTCATGCCATTTGTGTGGAAATATTACGAAGTCTGTAAACAGGACATTAACACAGGACAGACACCGGACACGCTGAAGACAGATGCAAAGAAGCCCAGACAGCAACATAGTGTCGGCCCAGATCCGGCCCACATCTGGTACATCTGGATTCGACACTATGTTGCTGTCATCAGAGCGTAATACTGTCCCAGGCACAACAAGCTCACTGTTTGCGATACTCGAAATATAGGAAGAAAAATATAAATATTGAATTGGGGTTGGGGGTTTATATGAATGTACCTCTGAAGGAAACTGAAAAGTTTTGTTGGCATTTTCTTTTCCTCTTACCTCATTATAAATTAGTAAGCGCCACCTACTGTTTGAGAATGAATTTGAATTTTCATTCAGTCCATTCAGTTTTTGTTTTGTGCATGTGTCTTATGCCTGGTACACATTGTACAATTTTGGGTTACACTTTATTTTAAGGTGTCATTGTTACAGTGTAATTATATATTTAAGTGCTGAGTAATAATAATTAACTGTGCTTACTATGGGGTTAGGGTAGGATTAGGTTTTGTTTGAGGGTTAATTGCATGTAATTATGCATAATTTACTGTTATTACTACAGTAAGTATATGTAACATATGTAACAAGGACACTGTAAAATAAAGTGTTACCCAATTTTGGGCAGTCCCAGACAAAAGATGACCAATCGTGCCGATTTCTGGGGTTGTGACTCCTAAGCGGTGGTCCTACGTCGTCCAGTGAGAGAGGTTCAAAGATGGTCATTGTCACAGTCTTGTGAACAAAGATTCCCTGCAATAATTTTCTGACAGTTGTGATCCATGGACATCAATAATTTTAGATAAAATTCCAATCGGATACACATATAATCGTATTTGGACTGACAGTGTGAACGTAGCCTTAGTTTGGATCATGATTGAAATGCAGTGGTTGTCTCTAATTTCAAATGGCTTCAGATATTTTTTTAAGTCCAGTTATAGAGCAAATAAACAAACAAAAAAAATTTGCTTAATTAAAGAATTAAAAAATGGCAACCGGTATCGGAATCTACGGAGCCCCTAAAGGGACATGGTGAAGGAAAAAAAAATGAAATGGGAGGAAAAACTATCTGTCAATGGCAATGCTAATAAATAATATACGTGCTACAGATAGCAGCTTGTCACATACCAACATTAATAGTGATGCACTGATCATGATTTTTCATGGCCAATTCAGATCATTTTTTTACAAGCAAATTGGCCGATTCCTACTGAGCCCCTAAGGGGACATGGAGGTGGAAAAAATATCTGAAATGGGAGGAAAAATAAGTAAATGAGTAAAAAAAGTACATTTTTTCCCACCTTCATGTCCCCTTTGGGGCTCCATAGGATTCCAATTGTTTCTTAAAATAAAAGCCATACAGGTTTGGACAACACAAGGGTGAGAAAATAATGACAGAACTATCCTTTTAATGCCTTTGATTTTGGCTATATAGTGTATATCTTGCATGAAAGACATTGTGATGCTCAATGAATGCGAACAAGATGGCAATATTACTACATGATACTTAACAACTGCTCTAATTGGTCTGTAATGAATGAGATAATGAGTTTCCCGCACTAATAAGGCTGCTATTAATTAGTCTGTTCAATGTTCACAATGTCTTACTGTCATAATCCATTATCTCTTACCATACCATAGGCTATGTCTAACCATTTTCAACAAAAGTGTTTTTTTTTTTTTCATGCTCTTCACAGGAATGATAAGTGGAAAATAAAGTCTGAGAAAGTGGAGAATTACAGTTAAAACCAATCAGAGGAATGGCCCAAAGGAATAGTTTACCCCAAAGTATACAGCTTATGTAAAGGAGAACCGTGAACATTCAACGTGATCTTATGATTATTCGTATGTATTTTTACGTAAAGTGTGGTTCTACCATACATACATTTACTTACATTCCCATAGACACTGAAACATACAATACTGACGTATTGACAGCTCTAAAGCATAAATTATTTACGCATGAACATCATTAACAATTAAATGATTTACGGATGAACAACTTTACAGTCGTACGAATGTATGTGTATCCTTATTTATGAATATTAAAATTGGTCCCGTCTGGCTGCTCCGGACCTGTCTGGAGACCTTCCTTCTCCGATGTTCCCGCCCAACATCCTGTTCTCATCTCCTTCACTGGTTCCGTCCAGTCCCCGGCTTCACTGGTGTCGTCAAGCTCTTTGGCTCTGCCACCACCGCTAACTCCGTAAAGCTCTTCTGCTTTTCCTGATCACCTGCTCGGCACGATTATGCAGATTTCCCAGCTTCACCTCAGTTCTCCAGGCCCATGACTCCACCTTGTCCTGTCAACCCATTGGCTTCGCAACGGCACTGCCCTCAGCTCCACCATGGTCCGTCTGCCCTAGGACTCCTCCAGGCTCCCTCGTCCCTCCGGCTCAGCCTCAGTCAATTGTCGCCCTGCCTCTGCCTCTTCCGGGTTTCCGGCTGCACTTCAACCCTCCACCATTCCGTCTCCACTGGTCTCCTCCTTCCCTCCAGCTTCCTCATTATCCTCACTCCTTCCAGTGTTGCCCCACTCTGCTGATCCCGTCTCCACCTTGGTCCTGAGAGCCAGTGACTCCACCTTGGGCTTCCAGTCCATGGATGTCGCCCTGGTCTGTTGGCCTCTCAGCTCAGCCTAGGTCTCCATCACTTTTAGTTCCACCTCCATCAGTCAGTCCCGAGGTTCCACCTGGAACTTCAACCAAAGCTCCACCCTGGCCACCCTCGCTCCGCCGTGGTGTCTCACACTACTTGCTCCTCCTCGTCCCTGTCCATCACCAGCTCTGCACCCTCCTCCAAAGCCCCCTCTCTCCCTCCACTGTTGGATTATCATTCACGGCATGAGGACGCGCCTTCCAAGAGGGGGGACTACCAGGGGGGGTCACAGTTTGGACTCTTATTTTGATGTCCTGTTTTGTTTCCCTTAGTTCCTGTTTCCCAGCTCTGTTTAGTTTTGGTTTCTTTGGTTTCTGATAATGTCCCTGTTTGTTACTAAGGCTAATTATAATTATCATCTGTGTCTTATTTAGTTCATTGTTAACTCCTGCATATATATTCCCTGTTCAGTTCAGTCCTCTGTTTGTTATTGTCTATATGTAATGTGTTGTTTATTTCCTTGTGTTCATTTAATGATTTCCTGCATTCACCATTAAAGACTGTTAAAATGTTCCTAGTTTGTGCATGTTGCTTACGACAAGTGACAGGAACATTTTGTTTCATATTTTGTGTTCAGTGGAAGAATGAAAGTTATACAGGTTCAGAACAACATGAGGGTCAATAATTGATGACATAATATTTCTAACCAGCATCATTTACTTTGTCAACCAGCCATACCAAAAAGATCAGCTAGATCAGCACAAAAACCACTACCCACCAGAAAGATTTTAGATTCCTATTTCTCTTTTTTCCTACCCTTCAAAGAGACAGTGATAGAAGAGACAGAGATGGATATGTGTGTGCCACACAAGTTCAGTGCAGCAATAGACTGTGTTTGTTTTGGAGCATCTCAGTATTCTTTCAGTTGTCAGATAAGCTGCTTCAGACTCCAGAGTGTTCCTACCGAAACTCCAGATGAGCTGCACAGAGTGTGTCTGAGCTCCAGGCATCAACATTTTAAAAATAGGCCTGGCAGGCCTTGACGGGAAGAGCGGTGTCAGTCGCTCCACTCGTTTTTCTGTCTTGCAGCCTCACTGCTTCACTTTACTCTCACTGCATCTTCCTCACAATCTCCCTTAGGGAGCACTGAGAGTGTGTGCATGTGTTTTTGTGTGTGGACAGTGGACAGGATAAGTGCCACACCACTATGATGGCTGTTTGTGGAGGTGTAACTTTCATTTAATGTCACAATAAACCAACATGTAAGTGTACATGTTGAGCTGCAAATAGCCGTGGTGCTCATACAGGAATCTGGTTTGTGACATTTCCTGGTCCAGTTGGATTTCTTCTCCTCATGTTTCCTTCTCTATTGTATCAATAAGAGTGGCAAAAAAAAAAAAAAAAAAAAAAAAGTGCTTTTGTCACATAATGTAATTTGATAGGTCTTACAAAATTGGAAATGTATCTTTCCAAAACAACATTTCAGCATACAATAAAACTTTGGGTAAACATGGATTATGAAAATGAGATGTGATTTTAGAACCATAAACCATGTACAAGCCACAGAGAAGACTGTTCTTATCTGAACCCATCCATTTGTCAAATAGGAAATAGGATCATAATAGGAATTGTGTGGCTTTTAGTCTATGTCTGTTTGCTTTGAGGTAAATTTTGCTGTCAAATATGATGATCACTTTACGAGGCACCCCTTTCCGAAAATTTTATGACAACATTTTTATGTATAAAAGACACATTTATGCTATGTAAGAAAAATAAAAATGTTATATTATAAAGACAACATGTTCTTTGAATAAGTAGGTAATTGGCTTTTATGCTGTCATTGCACTAAAGCAATTTATTATAATATTATTTTGACTGTAATATAATGTATAAATTATAAAGGAAATGATTTCAAATAAATTCAAATGTGCATATTACATTTGTTATTTCTTATTAGTTATTTCTGTCAACTGTCAAAAGAATTAAATAAATACTAATCTTATAATACTAATCTAATATGAAATAAATACTAATTAATGCTAAATAACTAATCTTATGATTTTAGACAGTAGAATTAAACAGTACTATTATACAATTGTGTTAAACATATTAGTATCATATGTACACATGTTAATTTTGACATAATTAAAACAAAATTCACATTTAGCAGATATTTGCCTTTACAATTTAAAGTCTTTCTATTCTGGGAAACTGCACTACAGATATTGGTGACTCATCCTGCACTACTCAGATTTTTATCCAATTAATTGCTCTCTAATACCACCAGTAACCTACTAGTTAGTTTACGTCTGTGATGTAACAAAAACCTATTGACTGTTTAAAGCATGAAACAGAAATTGTGATAGTCTTTTCTTCCATTTTGTGACATATATCCATGCAGGTAAAACAGCTTCTTGAACAAAACAAAATGTAGGGTGGGATTTGGTTTTGAACATTGAGAATTGATTGGATGGTTGTGGTTTGCTATTGCTGTGATGTCATGTGAGTGACAGGTTGATCCCGCCCTCACACCAGTAAACAGATCATTAGAGAAGAGAAGAGATGTCGCTGTGAGAGGGAAGAGAAGTTGTTTTGATTAAAGATTATGAGGGCACATGATATTAAGATAATAATAATAATATGCACAGATAAATCATTTATAATAAACATTGCAATATTACATAAAAAATAGGAACTGTCATTTTGATTTCATGCTGACTTTTATAAAATGCAGGAGCCATTCCCCATTCCCCACCCACACTTTCAGTTTCAATAGGAAGTATGTGGACACAGGACAGAAAACTACACTTGTCAAGCGATTTCACCGGGTCTTTCACTCTTGTCTCCTCACTAATAAAAATCCAAACATGTCAGAGGTTTTTTCTTTCATCTCTCTCCTTCTTACAATATTCCCCCTCTCTCACGTAACTCTTCCTCTCTATCTCTTAATCCCTCAGCCTTGCCTGTTTCTACTGTATTTCTCTCTCTTTTTCTTTGAACATCAGACAGGCTTAGTGTGTCACTCCAGCTGGCAGCTAGTAGAGGATCTTTTAATTAGTGAGTGAGGAAGGTCTGTCAGAAGCATCATAGTTTGCTCTGTAAACATTACCTCATACTTCCTTCTCACCATGGTGCAGGGGTAGGGTGGATGGGTTGCCGTGGGAACGCAGGAGTGCAGTGCCCCTGCTTTAAGAGGGGCTCGCTATAACAAGCAGACAAAGAGGAGAATGCCCTAGCTCAGCTACTGGGTCAAAGGCACAGCCCCCAAACAATAGGTCACTCTGTCTGAAGTCTTCACGAATTGTGAAAACCCGTTGAGAGAGATGGGAATGGTTGGGAAGAGAGGGGTGAAATGGGATGAGCAGAAAATGTAGCAGAAGTTTATGCTATTTATTTTCAATCTAGCCATGTACAGCAATGTCCCAAATGCGGAATATCCTCCGCACCTGCAGACGACCCTGCTAAACAAGTGACTGGTGTGGAGTTATTGCGAGTGTGTGGGACGGAGCGGTGGTGCGGAGCTCAGGAGAAACATCATTGTTTAGAGGAAGGGGGTGTGAGAAGGAGCACGGGGTCACACACGCATGAAAAGAAGGGGACACTTGTTCAGAGGAGAAAGCTCCACAAGTTGAAAGATCAGGGAAAACAATGCCAAGCCATTAGAAAGAGCCCTGGAAAGCACAATGCAATTACTTCCATTGCTCCTAGTAACCGTGTCTGGGTGGGAAGACACTATTTCACACTTGTAATGCGTTCTGTCGAGATTCACTGCGCCCGCACATTACATTTAACATGCTCATTTGAAGCAGAAATTTACAATAAACAAACGCGAGGACACACGCGCCTTTGCTCGAAGTGAAATTCGCCGAAAGTGTCTTGAAGTCTCTGTGGAGTTGAAATGGAGTAGAAATAATCTAAAAGCACTTGATTTGAACTGAGAGAGTGCTCTCATGCGCTCTGTGTCATGCTGAGTTGTTAAGCTGTACTTTAAAAAGCTCTCTCTCTTTTTCCCTTCTTAGGATTGGGCAAACAGTTTCTTGATTTTCATACTGAGGAGTTTTGATGGAAAATAGAGAGGAAATGACAGTCTCTGTGTGTGTGTGTGTGTTTGTGTGTGTGTGTGAGTTGGGGGGATGGGGTAGGCAATCTCTTCAATGCCACGATGAAAGCCCAAAAGAGGTGGCAAAGAAAAACCTCGGGAATGTTCTGGGGTTGCCACGGTGATAGAGAAGGCCCACTCACAGCGTGGCTTTCAGAAGTTTGGAGGCTTTATCAGTGAGACACAGCATTTGGCCTCAGGCCAGCACTCCAGGAGTACACAGGCAAACACACACAAACACACGGTCTCTTGCATACTCAAACCCAAATGCTATGAACGCTGAAATTCACATACTTCGTTTTCCATCAAGCCGATTCCGAGTAACCCTACCATGAATAAGCACTCATGCACCCTGAGTTACTTAACTGTTACCTGAATCAGAATCAGCTTCTTTAGTGTCAGGAGGGGCTTAAGGTCAGCTACCATTAACAAAAATTATGGTTTTAAAATACCATGTTTTTTTTTTTTTTTTTTTTTTTTTCACGGAACACCAAAGTAATACAAAACTACCATGGATTTACATTGGTCCAGATAAGCAGGTAGTGTCATGGTGCTTACATTTTTCCTCTAGTACTTGCACTCTATCGCAAAACCTAGCGAAAAGGATTTTAAGGCATAATAATCATGCTCATAAGGCTTAAAGTTGGCTCCCCTTGGAAAAAGTAAAGTGATATCATATATGTGGTATTCAGTAATCCAAGTTTAAAAGATGTCCAAAAAACATTGTAATACCACGGTGCTTTTGTTGCATTTTTCTTGTAACTCTTTCATTATATTTATGAAATCCTCTCATACTAGTGTTCTGTTTCAAAGTGAGCTGCCTACTTAAGCTTTTAAGTATTTTAAGGCATCATAGGTGTGATAACAACAGGAAAACTGTTCCAAAAATAAAGAATGTTGGTCAATTTTTAATTACGGCTGTCATAAAATAAGATTTTCACTAAACAATGCTCATGTCCAAAAGAGTTCAGGATAACAATCTATAAATATCTATAGAAAAAACATGATTAACTTAGTTAGTTGTGTGTTTTCTCTATTGAATCAAACTCAAATTATGAGTGTAGAGAGGAGAGAGAGTTTGTAACCATAACTGTAGAAAAGCCAACAAGAAGATCCTACTGTGGATCGACACTTCCTGAAAACTGGGTTTTTTAACACCCTATCATTTTAACGCAATCCAAAAAACTCCCTCTCTGGCAGGGTAACTTTTCAGTGGGCATGATTTTGTGTGGCAGTAGTAGCTTCACACTGTGTCGTCCTCTTACTTTCCTTTCGTTTTATGATGGGGTAAAACCAGCGTTAAGGTGTAATACCACCACCCACTATGCTGGAGTATTAACCAGATAGCTGCTGGTGCTGGATTATTTACGATATTATCCTATTAACAGTACTAATGCTATATAATTGTTTTATTTTGTAAACATCATGGTTAACATAAGTACCAACTATAGGCATATTACAACACCCTTAATTCTAATATAGCACCTCATATATTCTTTGCAATGAAAGACATAACAGAATGCATTACACTCCGCTCAGTGAAAGCAAATCAGAGAGAATGTGAAAAAAATAAATCAATTATTAATATATTGTTATATAGAATATAGAAAAGTGTTAATGAAATCTAATTGTCACCAGCAGTTGCAGTGAGTAATGAGATGAGCCGGATCTATTCACAGCAGTTATGATTTTATTTTACAAAAACTCAAAACACTCTCGACTATAAAACATGAACAGAATAACCGTGTAAGAATGTGATGAGAACAGACAATGAACTGAAAGAAACCCAGAGCTTAAATACACAAACAAACAAATCAACGAAATGAATGACAGGTGCGCATGATAATCAAATAAAACAGAAAACAAGGAAACAGAACTAAAACATGTGACAAACCCAACCAAAACAGAAAAAAAACTAATTACGCATAACATATCCACCCATCATGAAAACGCATCATTGTGCCTTATTAACAACAATAATAATAAACAAATAGTCCAACAGAGTAGGGCAGAAGGTGGCTTAGTTAGGGACGAAGAGCAAGCCCAAGGGAAGTCCACAGGAGCCAGGGCAGAACAGACCACATAAAGAGCTAGGGAGAGGACGACAGCTGCAGAAGCCAGGGAATTAGCGGTAGGAGGAGCGGGTGTGGAATACCCAGCCAGAACCCTAGGACATAAGCCCACATAGTGGAGTCGACGGATGGAGGAGTCATGGTGAAGGCTTGGCAGATGGAACAAAGGGGACAACTGATTGAGGCAGAGCTCAGGAACAAATGTGACTGGGTGACACAGAATGTCCTGGAGACCAAGGTGTAGCCACTGGGATGAATGGCCGAGGTAAACCCAGGAGGACAGAGGACTGAGGTGGAGCCGGAGGAAAGGCGGAGCCCGACGGAGCCAAAGGGGTGGAGGGTCACAGATGAAGTCCCATAAGTCCATGGCAAAGGCAGTGCAACGACTGACCATGGCGAAGCCGCAGGGACAAGGAAGCCCGGTGGAGCCGTATGGATGACTCTCCCAGGTCGATGGGATGAGTAGGAGTGATGAGTGACGGAGGTTCTAGGCGGAGCAAACAGGTCAACAGTCCAGGGTCAAGCTGACGGACAATCAGCCCGAGGCGGATACACAATGCACAGAGCAGACAGCGCAGGAGGTGACGAAGGGCTGATGAGAGGCAGTGAGGACAGGGCTGAAGGACTGGGCAGTGCAGGCAGGGATTTGACAAATGGCCTTCCTGGGCAATTCTGGATACATAGAGGGCATAAAACCGGCTTCCTTGGCCAATATAGAACAGGTAGATTTCTCAGGAACGGCCCTCTTGGCCAGAGCAGAACAGATCTAATTCTCAGGAATAGCTCTCTTGGCCAACTCGGAACAGGGAGAGGGGGTGGGAATGGGTGGCAGGACGGGGACATCAATGACATCAACAACTCTGTGTTAGGTGATGAAACAGGTGCATCCATATCCACCTTAACTGACGGGACAGTGCTCCATTCCATCACCTCATATTCCACCAATAATCCCTCTGGGACAGACTATGTTGCAAGTTCAAGCACCTGGTCAGACTCGTACAGTTTGGGCTCTGTGGCGATAAATGGCTCTGGCATCGCAGCAGGCTTAAGCTCTGCGTCTGCGGTGGGCTTAGGCTTCAGACGGTGAGGACGGTGGCGGCAAGTGGCACAAAGTGTGTGGGATTGAAGACTGCATTGCGATCCTCCTCCATCTCACCGATGGTAAAGGGAAACCCACAGTGGAACAGGACCCAGTCCACGAACTCCCTAGAGGTCTGTCCCCTGCCTGGAGATGGGCCACAAGGAAGCTTCCAGGAGTCTAAAAACCTCGGATCTATTTTGGTTGGTCTGTTCTGTTGTCACCAGTGGTTGCAGCAAGGAATGAGATGAACTGGTTATATTCGCAGCAGGTATGATTTTATTTAACAAAAACTCCAAACACCTTAGACTAGAAAACATGAACAGAACAACCGTGTAAAAATGCGATAAGAACAGACAATGAACTGAAATAAACACAGATCTTAAATACACAAACAAACCAATCAACGAAAGAATGACAGGAGTGCATGATAATCAAATCAAAAGCATAGAAATGAAGCAAGGAAACAGAACTAAAACACGTGACAAACCTAGCCAAAACAGAAACAAACACAGATTACCCGTAACACTAATCTAACTAAAAATATACTATTTCGAATTTGAAAACATTGATTTATGTTTTTCGGGCCTCATGTCATTAGCTTAGCAACATACGAATGTCAAACTTACATTGAAGCCACCATGAAATAAAAACTGACAGTTTTTATTTGAATTTTTTTTATCTGTGCAGATCATATATATATTTTTTTAATTCATGTGCCCTCGTAATCTTTTATCAAACTTCCTTTTGCAGCGACATCTCATCTCTTCTCTTCTCTGATGGCATGTTTTTTGGCTCGAAAGCGGGACAACCTTTCATTCACATGATCAATTCACGATGGACAAAATCAAGTTAAAGTATTCGTTCTTGTTCGAGAAGCTGTTTCACATGGATATACAGTATGTCACAAAAGGGAAGAAAAGACTATCGCAACGTTTGATCAAACATTAGCTTAGCAATACGCTAATGTTGAGTCTCCTCTGTGCTGAGCACAA